>NC_142088.1:650833-967500 GCF_054644295.1 Miniopterus natalensis
AACAGGGCCTAAGCTCCTTCCGGCAACTTCCCACAAACTCGCGTTTTGGGTGTTGCCCAGCTGGCCTGCGGGGGACCCTGGTGTCTTTCTGGGTCCCGCAAAGTGGTCGTTTCTTGTTAGGCTCTGGCTTCCTGGGCTCCAACCATCCCCTTAGCTAAATTCTTTTCTGAAATTCATGCTGTTTCTCCCCCGAAGCTGTCCCTCCAGTGCCTGTCCCTGTGGACTGGACCCTGGGGCAGGTGTCAGTAAGGATCCGGGGGCGGAGGGTTCGATCTCCAACCTGAAGCGCCCGTCCTGCCTTTTTGGAGATCATCTCCAACTCGTGGCTCCCTTTTCCCTAAGGTGTCTCCCGTGCTCGCTGGGTCTCTTGCCACCTCCCGGAGTGACCCACGAAGGCTGCAGAGATGGCCGGGGCCTCGGTGAAGGTGGCGGTGCGCGTCCGCCCCTTCAACTCCCGAGAGATGAGCCGCGACTCCAAGTGCATCATCCAGATGTCGGGAAGCACCACCAGTGAGTATCCGCCGCGGCGGGGTCGTGGCGGCCGCGGCGGGATTGCCAGCGGCCGCTGTGGGTACTTGGGCCCTGGGTCCTGCCTCCCGGCCAGACACAGCCTTGCCCTGGCCCCGCTCCCTCCATGTCCGCATGGTGTGTAGGTTTCCTGGGGCTGCAGGAACAGGTGACCACAAACTGGGTGGTATAAAATGACAGAAACGCGTTCTCTCGCAGTTCCGAAGGCTGGAGCCTGAAATCGAGGTGCTGGCAGGGCCGACGTGTCCCCGTTTTCACGTGGCCTCCTTGTGGGGACACTGGTCCGTGGGCTTAGCTCCCTCCCTCCTCTAGTGTGGCCTCATCTTCACAGCTAATCACACCTGCAAAGACCTGTTTCCAGATAAGGCCACATTCTGAGGTTCAGGGGACATGAATTTTAGGGGACACTATTCCACCCACGGTTACTGACTCCCTGTCTTATTTTAGCTGCCCTGGCTTCATAAATTGCTTTCCTTTGTCTGCTCTTTTGCTGTGTTTCTAATAGTCACCCCAGAGCCTTCGGGGAGCGGGGCCTGGAGTCAGTGTGATGAGTAGGAGGCAGGAAGAGGGAGGCAGACTCGGGAAGGTCAGAGAGGCAGACATGCCCTGGGGCCCCTGGCGCACAGGGTCGGGCTGCTGGCAGCTGCTGGAGGGGGGAGAGGATGCCTCCAGACCCCCGGCTCCTCCTGTTGTGACACCCATTTGTAGTGAGTTTCGGCTCGGGGGCAGACGCGTGGGCAGAGCTCACGGTCTGAGTGGCACCCGGACCCAGAGCAGGAGCCCTTTGCCCACTCGGACACCGGGAGCTGCCTTGGTCACCCAGCGACCCTGTGCTGTCTCGGTGCCTAACCGCCTGGGAAGTCGGCCCCCACGTGCCGTCGTTGTTCTAGAGTGTTCTGGGCCCTGAATAGAGTGACATTGGACACGGAAGAGCTCAGGAGGGAGCGTGGCTGTGGCCGAGCAGGTGGCCACCCTGCTGCGGCCTTTTCAGTATGGAAGTGTTTTGGGACATGTGATGTGAGAGGCCGGTGGGGTCCTGGGCAGCAGGGCAGCCAAGGGCACTGTCCTGGGAGCTTGGCCCACATGCAGGAAGGTGAGGTCACGGGGGCAGGCATTGTGGGGCGAGCCGGGGGACCCGGTGGAGGCCCAGCCCAGGCAGCCTGTGTCAGGGGGGCGGGTGATAGTTGTTTCTATGGCGCTGGCATTGTCTGTGCGGGGTTGTGGTGGCCGAGTCCCCGGGTCCCAGCAGGAGTTGAGAGGCCTGGGAGCTTAGTTTCTGCCGGGCCTGGCTCCTGGCAGCAGGATGGGCGTGACCCCCTCTCAGCTCCGAGGGCAGGGATGTGATGGTCAGTGTCCTGCTCCGCCTCGTGGCTTCCCAAGGGCACCGGGCCATCTCCCAGGAGTCCTCAAGCCTGCGGTCTGGAGCCCAAAGCCGGGTCAACCCTGGGGACGGGGCTTCACTGGACACCGGTGCTGTGAGCAGGACGTTCAGCCAGAGCAGAGGGCCGAGGGGCCTGCCCGGGAAGCCACGGGGCCTGGGGCAGCTGCAGGAGCCTGGCAAGGCCAGTGGGGCTGTCAGCTCTCCAGGGCTGTTGTACAAAGTACCGCACGGGGTCCTAGGCATCGGGTCTGGAGGCTGGAAGTGCGAGCTCAGTTGTGGGCAGGTGGGTGCCCTCCGAGGCCGTGGGGGAGAATCGGCTCCCTGCCTCCCCAGCTCCAGGCGGTGGCTCCAGTCCCTGATGACCCCCGGCTTGTAGACACGTCGCCGCATCCCTGTCCCGTCTTTGTATGGCCTGCTCCCTGCGTGTCTGTGTCAAATGTCCCCTTTTATAAGGACACGGTCATGTTGGATTAGGGCCATCTGACTCCCATGTGACCGCATCTTAGCTACATCTGCCAGGACCCATCTCCAGATAAGGTCACGTGCTGAGGTCCTGGGGTTGTCTCCACGTGTGAATTTTGAGGGTCTGGGTCTCTTGGTGCTGGTGGCAGGTCACCTGGTGGGGGCGGGGGTGTGGGGTCCTGAAAGCTGTGCTGTGCCCAGGAAGGCAAGGCCCCAGCCCATGCGCCTGAGGAAGACCAACTGGGAGGTGAACGACCACAGGCTCCATCCCCGAACATAGGGCAGGGAGTGAGGGGCGGCCCCCTCAGGTGGGCGATGTGGAGGGGTGCGCCCTCCCAGGTGTGCCCGGAGCCCTCGCCAACCAGCACTGGTCCGAGTTCCTAGTAGGTGTGAAATCCCAGGGAGGGACCTGCCTCCAGCCAGGCGGGGCCTCAGAGGGCCTAAAGGTCCTCTGTCAACATGGACATTTTGGATTCAGACAGTGGGCAGTGGGCAGGGTGGCCGGACGGGATTGGGGCTGAGGTTCCTGCTGCCGCTGGGGACCCCCTGCCTGCTGGGGTCAGAGCCTGGGGAACGCTGGGGGCTGGGCACTGGCAGGCCTGGGGCCTTGGACTGGGGTGAGGGGTCTCCTGGGACACTCGGCAGGTGCTGGCCGCGGGTGGTGGCTTCATCCTGAGTTCAAGGCTTCAGCCCTAGTTTGACGAACTGATGTTCCGTGACTCAGGAGCTTGGGCCCCAGCCAGGCCAGGGTACAGCTCAGTGAGGAGGGGGGGAGGGACCTGGGCAGGGACAGTCCTGAGAGCTCAGTGGAGCAAACCTGGAAGGAACTGCGGGGACACCGACGGGAGGGGACGGCCTGCATGCTGAGCACAGGGCTCAGACACAGCGCTAATCACCGCATCCGTCCCCTCCCCCAGCCATCGTCAACCCCAAACAGCCTAAGGAGACGCCCAAAAGCTTCAGCTTCGACTACTCCTACTGGTCCCACACCTCGGTAAGCCGGGCTGGCGGTCCAGGGGAGGGGGGTCCAGGGGACACGGCCACAGCTGTGCGGATGCCGCTCAGCCCCCCGCGGTGTGGCCCCCCCACATGCTGGCTGCTGCTCCCCGGAGCCAGAACCTGATGTCGCCCTCGGGGACTGCGGTGGGCTGAGCCCTGGGCATGTCCGCCACCTGCAGCCCCAGCCCCTCTTGTCCCACAGCCCGAGGACATCAACTACGCGTCGCAGAAGCAGGTGTACCAGGACATTGGCGAGGAGATGCTGCAACACGCCTTCGAGGGCTACAACGTCTGCATCTTTGCCTACGGCCAGACCGGGGCTGGCAAGTCCTACACCATGATGGGCAAGCAGGAGAAGGACCAGCAGGGCATCATCCCGCAGGCAAGGGGGGTGGGGCCGGAGAGGGCGGGACCCCCGGGGCAGCAGGCGAGAGGCCCAGGGGGCCAGGAGAGGGCAGGACCCTCGGGGCAGCAGGCGGGAGGCCCAGGGGGCCGGAGACCTGCTGGTGGAGGGGACCCGCCCCTGGGGGCCGTGAGAACCGCTGGCCTGGGCAGGGAGAGATGAACTGAAGGCTGAGACGCGGACGCCTCAGATACCGCTGGGACCCACCCCTGCCCAGCCCCCGGTGGGCCTTTGGGTCTGAGCTGGTCAGTGCTTGACCTGGTCAGGGCCGCAGAGAACACAGGGTGGTCTGTAGCGTGGCAGGCCCCCCACCCCATACAGAGCGGACGGGAGGAGCCAGCCGATGTGAGCAGATGACACTTGAGAAGGGCCAGCTATCAGTGAGGGGCCCCTGAGTTAAGCAGATGAAAGCAGCTCACTGGGCTGCAGGCCTTCTCAGTGCCTTTAAGAGGAACTGTGAGGGTGTAGGAGGGGTCAGGAGAGCAGCGTCCAGCTTGGGCGCAGGCGACCTTGAGAGCCGGGGCCTCCATCCTCTGACTTTGCATCCTCTGTCCTCACAGCTTTGCGAGGACCTGTTCTCCCGCATCAACGACACGACCAATGACAACATGTCCTACTCCGTGGAGGTAGGGCGCCCCCGCCCAGCATCGGGGCTCCTGGGTGGTGACTCTCGCATCTCCCAGTACCCCCCTCCTCAGGAGTCCCTGACGACACCCCCTGCAGCCCCATCTCAGGGGTTTCCAACGACTGTCCCCACACCTCCTATATTTGGGATTTCTGACGACAGCCCCCACATGCGTGTCCACCCCGCAGGTCAGCTACATGGAGATCTACTGTGAGCGTGTCCGTGACCTCCTGAACCCCAAAAACAAGGGCAACCTGCGTGTGCGGGAGCACCCGCTGCTGGGGCCCTATGTGGAAGACCTCTCCAAGCTGGCTGTCACCTCCTACAATGACATCCAGGACCTCATGGACTCAGGGAACAAGGCCAGGTGTGTGCGGGGTGACTCGCCCACCCCCTGATCTCCAAACCCCCTGACCTCCAACCCCCGCCATGCCCACGGCTGCGAGTCTCTCTGAGGAGGCCCGGTCCTCCCTTGTTCTCCCCGTGGATGTGTGGGCCTTGTGGGCAACCCGCGTGTCCAGCCACAGGATGGTGGGTAACCACACGTGGCTTCTCGCCCCCCCCCAGGACCGTGGCGGCCACGAACATGAACGAGACCAGCAGCCGCTCCCACGCCGTCTTCAACATCATCTTCACCCAGAAGCGCCACGATGCGGAGACCGACATCACCACAGAGAAAGTGAGCGTGGCCTTGGTGGGTGGGTGACATCGGGCAGGGGGTGGGGTGGCTGGTCAGGAGGCCAAGCCCCATTCTGGCCTGTGGGGCACCGGCAGGGTCCTGACACCGGGCACCAGGCACTGACCACCCCCAGCCCGGCATGGGCCTCGGTGAGAGGTTGGCTAGGCCTGCGAGGCCACCTCATGTGGGTGTTTGGCGCTACCTGGGTGTGGAGGGGACTTGACGTGGATGGGCCGTGGGCCCTCCTGCTGGGCAGTTTTGGTGGAGACAAGGGGCTGGGAAGGGGCTTGGCCTGTGGGGGCCGAAGCATGGCCCCCACAGGCCCAGGATGCCAGGCGACCCATGGAGGCAGCAGCAAAGGCCAAGGTCATAGCTTGAGTGAGCGGCTGTCACAGAGATGACCGTGGGCAGCAGGGTTTGCAAGCACAAAGGAGTGGCTATGCTGAGTGGGCCCCGCCCCGTCCCGCCGCCCGCAGTCCTGGATGCCTTTCCCACGCGCCGGGGCATCCATTCTCTGTGGACCCAGGCAGGGGGGCTCTTCCCGGGCCGCCATCCTGACCCGCAGTCTGTGGGCCCTGGGAAGGGGCACAGGGTGGGCACTAGGCCTGCTCACATCCACCAGCAGCTTAGACCCAGTGGGGCCTGGGAGGGCAGGGACTGGGTCGTCTGGTTGCAGGTTCCCTGCTGTCCCCCCTGTCCGGGCAGGCTCAGGGCACCGAGAGGGTCCTAGTGATGTTGAGCCTGCTGACATCTGGGCGAGTTGCCCGCAGCAGCCTTGGCTCGGGGCGCCCCTGGCCTCCTTAGGATGCCCGTGGCCACCTGCCCCCAGGGCAATGGAGTGTGGACTGGGGCCTCTGCCCAGGGCACAAGGCAGCTGAGCAGTGGCTGGGGCACTGGAACCAGGTTCAAACCCCAGCACGGGTGAAGCCCCGTCTGTGGACATGGGTAATAGCGATGGACACACCTCCCGGGCGGTGTGGGGAGTCCGTGCGCAAACAGTGTACAGAGACCAGCACGGCTGGGGTTGGGCTACCTGCAGCCTCTCAGGGGAGATGGCCTCAAAACTCAGGCACAGTGTCCAAGGGCTATGAACAGAGGGAACGTGGGGTCGCTGACCTCTGGATCCCAGGGTGGGGCTTGGCCGAGGCTCCTCGGGTGGGCCCTTCAGGAGGTGCCCAGAGGAGGCAGGGCACCCACAGTGGCCTCACAGCATCGTCTGCAGTTGACACTTTGCCATTTCAGGTGAGCAAAATCAGCCTGGTGGACCTGGCAGGGAGCGAGCGGGCCGACTCCACGGGCGCGAAGGGGACACGACTGAAGGTAGGGCCCAGCCGCTGTGCCATGGGGAGCAGCGGGCCCCCTGCACCCCAACTCACAGGCGAGTCCAGGTGTTTATCTGGGCTTATTCCAGAGTGGGCCAGACAGGAGGCTCCTCTTGGGGCTTGAGGGAGGTACTGGGGCCTCCCCCAAGGGCAAGCCTGGGTGTGGGGGGCACAGGTGAGGAGATGGGAAAAGTCCAGCGGGAAGACAGCTTGGCAGGAAAGCTGGGCCCTCCGTGGGCCCCCCAGCATTTTCCCACCAGAACACAGGCTGCGAGGCTGCCGTGGGAGGGGCTGTGAACTGGCTGCCATCATCCAGGGGGGGACACCTTCTGGTTAAGCAGCCTTGGGTGTCAGGAGGGAGGGGTGTTATTTTCCCGAGTTCCCCTTTCGTCCCCACTGTTGCCTCGTGGATGGGAAGGGGCTCTGGGAGTTGTACCAGGTGGGGCAGGTGTGAGGTGTTACTAAGACATCGAGGAAGCCGAGGAGATTGCTGGGCACACTGCACGCCCCCTGGCCAGGTGGGCCTCTGACCGGCTTCCGGCCGGAGGCTCCCACACCCCAGGCTGGGCGGCCTCAGCACCACGCTCAGGCCCCAGGGATCACGCCGGGGCAAGAGGCTCCCAGGCTTCCTAAGGCCCGACCCATCTTTTTGGCAAACAGGAGGGAGCCAACATCAACAAGTCCTTGACCACGCTGGGGAAGGTCATCTCCGCCCTGGCGGAAATGGTGAGCTGGCTTCGGGTTCTAGGACTAGACTGAGGGGACAGGCCACGGAGGTGCGTCCCCATCCTGCCTTCCTGGGGGATGCCGGGAGCCTGTCCTGTCTTTTCTGGGCCTTGTCTCTGGTGAGGCACTTGGGGTTCGAGGGAAAGCCGAGGTGCAGTGGGGAGGGTGTCACTAGGCTACAGATGGAGCAGTGGTCCCGTCCCTTCCTGAAACCTCAGTTTCCCCACCTGTAAAATGGGAACGAGCCGTGTTCCTCACCGGGCCCCTCGGAGAGTCACCACGAGCTATAGTGAGCTCGCTGGCTGGTGTCCCTCCAGGAGGGCAGGGCTGTGGTCAGTGCTGCCCTCAGGGAGCCCCGCCCAGGTCATCCTCCAGGAGGGAGCCTGTGACCCTGGGAGGTGGGCCCCAGGGGACAGGTGGTGGTGTCCACTCCCCAAGACGCCCAGGCCTTCAGCCAGGCAGGGACACGTCTCAGGAGGCCCTGCCCACCCCTGAAATTGGTGGTGGTGGGAAGAGCTGATGGGTGGCAGCGACCTGACTCGAGCCCAGCTCAGGGTGGCCAGCGATGGCCGGGTGGTGAGTGATGGATGCCCGTCTGGCACGTGCTCAGACCTTCCTGCTCCTTTGCCCCCTGGGCCAGCCTGTCCTCCGTCCCCGCTCACCCCAGGGCCCCAGCTTCGCCCCAGGTCCTCAGGCCCTTTCTGTCTTTTCTCTTGCAGGACTCTGGGCCCAACAAGGTGAGCCACTTGCTTCAGTTCCAGGGGTGGGGGGCATCTTCAGTCCTTGCGGGGCCAGGGGCTGGAAGCAAGGGCTGCCCTTAGCTCCGGCTCCCCTTGTGGAGGTCTCGGCGGTAAAACTCACCCCTCATTTGTGCACTGAGCCAGCGAGCACATTGTGCCGAGTCCGAGCTAGGCCTGAGCTAGGGGCACAACCCAGGCTGGGCCGCAGCACAGAGGGTGGGGAGGTAGGCAAGAGACACGAAACAGAGAAGTGGAAAGCAGGTAAGTTTGCAGCTGTCAGTGCGTGAAACAGTGAAGGTGTAATAATAGCCACCTCTGTGCCTTTCTCCAGACAGACAGCTGTGAACCTACCTTTGCCCACCCTGTGTAGTTAAAAATGGGGATAAATCTTGTAAAGGGGAAAAACGGGCTGTGACAGAGACTGAGATAGCCTTTCGTCAGCCCTGCCAGGAGAGCCACAGGAGCGCAAGGCTGAGACCTGCGGGGCGGGGCTGGAGCCAGGGGTGGGGGCTGGTCTGAGGTCCCCAGCCCCCTGCTAGAAGCTGGTTGACTGGCTGAATGGGAGGCAGTGGGAGGGTTTTCATCAGGACTCACAGTGTCTAACGTGGTCTAGACCGTGACCCCCAGGCTCACAGTGTCTAGTGTGGTCTACACCATGACCCCCAGGCTCACAGCATCTAATGTGGTGTAGACCGTGACCCCCAGGCTCACAGCATCTAATGAGGTCTAGACCTTGACCCTTAGGCTCACAGTGTCTAATGTGGTCTAGACCGTGACCCCCAGGCTCACAACGTCTAATGTAGCCTAGGGGCAGGGGTCGTGCCTGCTGGCCACCGCAGGTCTCCACAAATACTTCTGAGCAGCTATGCACTTAAAGGAGCCAACGTTGGAAAGTCACTGAATATTCTTGACTAGTGGAGTCACTGAGTCAGGCAGAGCGGGTCCACAGAAGTGGTTCTGGCAGCCGTTGTCTGGGCCAGAGTCCATGTTTTGAGTGGATTGGTCTCTAATAGAAGAATAAAGCATCCCTGGAGCAGGCAATGTGGAGGCAGCTTCGTTCATGGGGAGGCGGGGACAGGTATTAAAGCAGGGACTGCGAGCTGGTTTCTGATGGGTGGCGGGAAGTTGGACGGGGGAGGTGGAAGGTGAATGGTGTGTGGAAGGCAGAGCTCAGCTGCGGGTGCTGGCGGAGGCCCAAAGGCCACATTTATCAGTGGGGCCTTTCCTTGTAGTCAGCAGAGCGACTGCGGGTGTTTGAGGAGGGGTGATGGGTCCTCTGACAGCAAGGAGGGCTGTACACTGGCTGATCTCAGCACCCCTGGGCTCGGGTCCGGCCGTGTGACCCAGACGTGGCGGGGATGCCAACGGAGGGACCTGGGGGATGTACAAGGAAGGCACCGATTCCAGCCCTGGGTGGGGTGCCCGGGGTGGCTCCCTGGGTGAGGGTGCCTGGAGTGGTGCCCTGGGTTCAGGGGGGAGAAGCCTTGAGAGCTGGACCCCGCCCTCCATGGCAGCCCTGGCTTTGGGGATGGCCCTGAGCTTGCCCGTCTGCCTCCGTGAGCTCGGGGTTGACTCGTGTGTTCCTCCCCCGCAGAACAAGAGAAAGAAGAAGACAGATTTCATTCCCTACAGAGACTCTGTGCTGACCTGGCTCCTCAGGGAGAACCTGGGTGAGGACTGGGGGTTTGCCCCACCCCGAGGGCCTAACTCCCACCCTGGGCCACTGCCCTACCCTCCTGGCTGGAGGGGGTGCCCGATCACCAGGAGCCTGCTGCCTGTCTGGGCCAAGACTGATGTGAACCTGGGGTGGACCTGGGGGTCCTTCCAGAGGGCCTGGGACAGTGGCCAGGAAAAGGTTACTGACAGCAAGTGTGGGGACCCAGGACGGTCCACAGGGCCACAGAACCCCCGCCCCATGTCAGTGCTCCTGGTTCAGGCCTGTGGCACCCAGACCAAGTGCCCACTCCTCTCGGGGCCTCAGTTTCCCCATCTGTAACAGGAACCTGGGGTTCTGTGATTCTGGGGAGCCCTGCTTGCTTGCTGGGTTTGGGGGGCTGCCATAAATCACCCCTTCTCCTCTGCTTGAGTCTGAACCAGCAGTGATAGGGAGATGGAGATGAAAATGCCTCCCACCCAAATGTCACCTCGGGGGGCCTCCCCAGCTATGTTTACAGCTGGGGAAGCTGCTACCCAGGGAGGTAAACTGAGTCTCAGGCTGGCCTGATGAACATAGACACCTGGGGGTCCCCGGCCTTTCCCAGCTGCATGGCCGAGGCTCTGTCCTAGAGCCCTCTGTGCTCACCCATTTGGCCCATCACTCAGTTTACCTCCCTGGGCCTCAGCCTCCCCAGCTGTACGTGTAGGATGGGATGGAGCAGGGAGACCATGTCAGTGGGCTGACCGCCTTCTGTATGGCCTGGTCTTCCCACAGGTGGAAACTCAAGGACAGCGATGGTGGCTGCCCTGAGCCCTGCAGACATCAACTATGACGAGACCCTGAGCACCCTGAGGTGTGTTCT
The DNA here is from genome assembly GCF_054644295.1 of Miniopterus natalensis. Taxonomy (NCBI): domain Eukaryota; kingdom Metazoa; phylum Chordata; class Mammalia; order Chiroptera; family Miniopteridae; genus Miniopterus; species Miniopterus natalensis. The sequence continues at coordinate 661,218 of NC_142088.1, forward strand.
CAAGGGAGGCGGGCCCTGTGCCCCCACCTGGCTCGGTGGGAGTGGCCCCTCCCTGCCTGAGTCTGAAACACCAGTGGGAGGGAAGCCTCTGGGAGGCCACCTCACCTGTGACTCCTTGAGGCTCAATCGCTGTTGGGGGTGCCTGGGTCTTCATGGGCCCCATTCCATTCCCGTCACTCTTTGGGGTGCACTTTGGGGTTGTGAGCAGCCCAGGGTTCCCGTGGCACGAGACTGGGAGTGCTGTGCTTGTGGGCTCGGCAGCTTGCACCCCCGTGGGCCATGAGAGCCACCCAGGGTCTTTCATTGGCAGAGAGTGAAGATGTGTCTTAAAGGTCCCTCTGGCTGCAGGCGGGTGTCCCTGGGTAGCAGCCTGGGCCCCGCCTTGCAGGAGGCTACCTGGCAGATGGGTCAGCATCTGCGACCACTTTGGACTGAGCACCCCCAGTAGTAGAGAACAAAAGGACGTGGGTCCCACATAGGGACATGCTCCCATCTGTACCCATGTGTTGTGTGTTTGCTGTGCGTGCGGACTCGAACACGCAAACATGTGGACATTCTCATCCCCCACTGGCTCCCTCCACCCTGAGACCTTGGTTCAGGTGCCCAGGCCTCTCTGAGGGGAGAAGATGTCACCCCATCCCGTCTCCTCCTGGCGCCCAGGTTCCCCCAAGTGGGCGAGCCGGCAGGGTGACCCCACATGTCAGTCTCTGGCAAAGGGCCTCAGTGACTCCCAGTGGGGTGAATCCTTGCTCTGCCAAAGCCCCGGGCCCCACTTGCTGAGACCCCCCCCAACCTTTGGCCCTGCGGGCATGGGCACAACCCACAGCTCCCTCTGCCACCCAGGTACGCGGACCGGGCCAAGCAGATCCGCTGTAACGCCGTCATAAACGAGGACCCCAACAACAAGCTAATCCGTGAGCTGAAGGACGAGGTGACCCGGCTGCGGGACCTGCTGTACGCCCAGGGTCTTGGGGACATCACTGACAGTGAGTATCTGCAGGTCCCCAGGGACCTCTGGGCCAGTCTGGCTTCCCTTCTGGGACCACCCCCCGGCGGGGGCAGGTCAGGCTGCCGCCTCGGCCACCCCGACCCAATCCCAGCCCTTGCCGTGCTCCTGGGCAGAGCAACCTGGGTGGGAGGCCCAGGTTCTGGCCTCGGCCTGGATGGGCTGCATGGTCTGGGTTTGCTGCTGGCCCAAGCAGGCCAGAGACGGTTTCCCCAGAAGCCACGTGGGCATGCCACCGGTGCTGGGGTCCCTGTGTCCCCCCTGAAGACCACGGCCACCTGCCTGCCACCGGCCTGCGAGGGGGCGAGCCTGGACCCTCCGGAGACAAACCTGTTCTTCTGTTTCTGTCTCTCCTCCCTCCCCACGCCTCCCCTCGCCCTTAGCCAACACTGTGCCTGGAGGACCCAAATGTGTGTATCCCCTCGCTGCTCCCTGCATTCCTGCTGCTTCTGCCTGCCCACAGGGTGTAGGGCAGCTTAGCGGGGGGGCGAGGCCCAGGATCCGCAGGGAAGGGCGAGCCCACCCCCTCTTTAGGGGCTGGGATGACAGCCCTCTCACAGGCGCCCTCCTGGTAGATTTGGGGTCTCAGTCCCTGCCTATATGGGAAACTGAGGCCCCTGGGAGGCAAGGGGCAGCCAAGGCCTCCCCAGGCTGAATGAGGCTGGGCTCAGGCTCTCTGACCCCCACGTGCCCCCAGAGGCCTGGGGAGCCCCAAGTGTCAATGTTGGAGGGCTGGGTCTGTCCCTGGCTCCTGGCCCTGGCCTCCTTCTGGCCCTACACACCCCAAGTCCCCTTCCCCCTGGAAATGTGAGGAGTCTGACTTTGGCCAGATCTTCCCTACCTGTGACCCCTGCTGGCCTTGGGCCGAGCTCCACAGATCAAGCGGCATAGCTCAGGGCCTCCCCAGCCCCAAGGGTGGAGGAGCCCTCGGCTTCCCCTGTGCCTAGTGCTGTCCCGTTTGCCTCTGCTCCGCTCCGAGTCTGCTTCCGCCAGGAGGGGCACGGCATCTCCCATCCTAGGGGGCGTCACGGCCCCAACCCTGGGCCTTTGGAGGCCCTGGGGCGGCTGGGGCTCCCTGGGTGCCCAGTCCTAGGAGACCCCACACTCAGAGCAGCCTCTCGGGGGCGAGAGTAGGGGCGTCCTGAAGGGTCCCACAGTTCTCCTCTCCTACAGGGTGCTCCCTGGGTGCACAGCGCAGCCTGACCCTGCAGCTCAGCGATGCATTGTGGGCCAGGGGAGGGGTGGCACAGGGGGTGGGTGCCCACAGCAGAGAGGGTGAATCAGGTCCTTGGGTGGTGATGGTGAAGGGGGGTGGACAGGGCCAGAAATACAGGGAGGACAGGAGGCGCCGCGAAGCTCGTGCAGCTCAGGTGCAGAGGCTGCAAGGCAGCCTGGGGGTGCAGGTTTGGGGTACAGGTGCAGGGAAGGCAGAGAGGCCCTCCCAGGGCAGGAGAGTGGAGCGGGGGGTGCCAGGGTCCCGGTGATGCCGTGCTGCTGCGGGCGGTGGGCCTGCCTGCGGGTGGGGCCGGGCCATCGTGTGGGGTGGCAGGTGGCCTTGCATGCACTGCCGGGCTCCTGGCGGCTGTGCCTCATGGGTGGTTGCTGCTTTCTGCCGTCCCTTAGCCCAACTCTTGCTGCCTCCCAAACTCATGTCTCTCTTCTCTCCCTCCTGTCTGCCCCCTGCCCATCCCCCTCCCATAGACTTGTCCGACCTGGACAACTATAGCCGTACCTGTGGCTGGGTGGAGCCGAGTCAAGCCCCTGACAATCTTTCCACAGTGACCAACGCCCTGGTGGGCATGAGCCCCTCCTCCTCGCTCTCGGCCCTGTCCAGCCGCGCGGCCTCCGTGTCCAGCCTGCACGAGCGCCTCATGTTTGCCCCAGGCAGCGAGGAGGCCATTGAAAGGCTGAAGGTGAGGGCAGGGCTGGACAGGGCCCCAGGCCCTGGGAAACTGAGCTCGGAGCCGGGGCGTGGGGCCTGGCCTCCAGGGGCGCCCCCAGGAAGTGGGGCTGGTTGGAGGTACAATGAGCCCTGCAGGTTGTGCCCCCTCCACCTGCCACTGCTCTCCACCCAGCACCCGGGGGCACCTACTTGCTGACAAGGGTGGCAGGTGTCCTAGGGGCCCTGCACCCTCTCCTGGGCGCTCTTGAACATTTGTCCTCCGGTCCCCTTGGGCCCACAGTCACTCCCTGACACCCAGCAATGAGCCAGGCTGGTTTTAGGTTTTCTGTCCTGTTTTCCTGGGGTACAGGTTGGGCCCAGACCTTGGAGGCTGAAGGGTTTAAGGTTCAAAAGCACAGAGGCTGGACTCAAAGCTGGGGTCGGCAGGGTGGGGCAGGGGGCCCGGGAGCATAAGGCCCACCTGGGGTGCAGGGCCCACCTGGGGTGTGGCGTCTGTGCGTCAGAGCCAGTGGTGTCTCTCCCTCTGGGCTGCTTCGCTTTTTCCCTGTTCCCTGGGTGCATCCACAGGAGAGCCTGCAGTCTGAGCTCACACTGCCCCTCCCTCGGCCCCGGATCCTTCAGTACGAGCTTCCAGGGTGGGCTGGGGCATTGGGGTCTCAGTGCCCTGCAGACTGGCTCATCTCCCCTCTGCCCGGCCCCTGATCTCCCTCTGCTCTGTGCTGCCCCTCAGGAGACAGAGAAGATCATAGCTGAGCTCAATGAGACCTGGGAGGAGAAGCTTCGTCGGACCGAAGCCATCCGGATGGAGAGGTGGGTGGTGGGAGGGGACACGGAGCTGGCACAGCTCCACGCTCCAGCCCTGGGCTCCCACAGACCCGTCCTCTCACCCAGCGACCCCACCTCCTGTCACTGTGGTCCCTCTGACCTGACCCGAGCCCCAATCAGGTGATCAGTCCCCCCAAGCAGACACTTTAACTCACTCACTGACCAGGTGGGTCTCTGCCTGGCTCTGTCTTGGGCTGTGTGGCCAGAGCCCCACTGGCTCCGGGTCAGTCCTTTGGTCAGCTGGGGGTGAGGCAGGTCCTGTGGCCTCTTGGGGCTTGAGCTGACCCCCACGACTCTCCCCAGGGAAGCCCTGCTGGCCGAGATGGGCGTCGCCATGAGGGAGGACGGCGGCACCCTGGGTGTGTTCTCTCCCAAAAAGGTAGGAGCAGGTCCCGGGTCTGTGAGGCCCCGGCTGAAACGGGGCTGGGCCACCTGCAGCGCTTCGAGGGGTCTCACCTCCTCTTGGAGGCACCGAGGGGACAGGCCCTCCCTGTGTGGGAGACCCAGCCCCACCTCCCCATGGCAGGGCATCCCTGTGGCCTTAGGAAGTGGACTGGGGGGCTCGTCAAGGTCAGGGTGACACTGGGAACCACACTGAGGCTGGACACCTGAACCACGTGTGCTGGACCCCACCTGGAGCCTGTGCCTCCCACAGGCAGGGAGGGGCCAGACACGAAGTTGGGAGTCAGCTGCCCTCTCAGAGCTCAGCCAGACTGGGGTCCAGCAGTCCCAGCAGGGACCCCTCTTCACCACCCAGGTCTGGCATGCTCACCAGACCTGGTCCCTGGCAGGGTCTTGGGAGTCTGTCAGCTGGGGGCCCTCCAACGAACAGAGCAGAGCTCCCCCTCCACTTGGTAGCTCAGATGGAGCATTTGGGAAAAAGTCTCTGGTGATCTAGGACCCAGACCTCCCCACCCCAAGGGTTGCCAGATCCTTAGAGCTCTTAGGAGCTGAGCTCCAAGACAGGAGGCCTTCCTGGAGGCAGTGGCAGTGGCTTTCCAGGCCCTGCCACTCTGGAAGGACACTGTGTCCCCCACAAGGCCAGGCCCAGTGCTGGTGGTGGTCTGGGGCCGGGGAGAGAGGTCAGGCAGGCTGCCAGTGCTGGGCTCCTGCTCCCCACAAAACAGGTGACCCTCCTCTCTTCCCAGACACCACATCTTGTCAACCTGAATGAGGACCCGCTGATGTCTGAGTGTCTCCTCTACTATATCAAGGACGGGCTCACCAGGTGGGGTGGGCTCATACGTGTGGTGGGGGTGTGGCGGGCTCCCCAGGTGTGGCAGGCTCCCCAGGTGTGGCAGGCTCCCCAGGCGTGGCAGGCTCCCCAGGTGTGGCAGGCTCACAGGTGGCCTACGCTCACAGATGGGGCGGCAGCGGGGGTGAGGGTGCATCCATGCTTCCTGGAGGTGGTGCTTCTGGCTACTCTGGGCTGTGTGGCTCTCCCAGGACCGGCTGCATTTGCGGGTATTCCCTGCATCCCCACTCACGTGCATCTTTGGTGTTTCCCGTAAGAGCCCAGCTAGACGTCCCGGGAGGCTGCAAAGAAAGTGGGGAGGGAACCAGCGGGTGGCATCCTGGGCACCCTGGTCTGGTCGTCCCTGACTGTGCCCCCCCCCCCCCCGCAGAGTGGGCCGGGAGGACGGGGAGAGGCGGCAGGACATCGTCCTGAGCGGGCACTTCATCAAGGAGGAGCACTGTGTCTTCCGGAGCGACTCCAGGGGGGGCGGTGAAGGTATTGCTCCCCTCCACCCCACCTGGCGCTGCTGGGCCTGGGCCTCCGTGGGCCTTGCTGGGCCAGCTCAGGCCAGCCTCTCACCTCCCAGCTCCCTAGTCAGTCCAGGGGCCCCTCCACCAGAAAGGGGGCCGTGGGCTCCCTCTCCGTGCCAGGCGTTTGGGGGGTGTCCCCGGGCAGGAGGACGGTAGCCAGGAGGGGTGAGCCACGTGGAGGGTGGAAAACTATTCATGGACCACACCTCCCCGCTGCCCATCTTCGCGTTTCCGCCTGTTCCCAGCCTGGTCCACATGGCCTCTCTTTGGCGTGATGCTGGGGGTGCCCCTGCTGGGTCAAAGTGTTGTCAGAGCCCCTGAGGCCTCCCAGCTTGGGGCAGGTGTCCAACTGGCCTGTGGGCCGCACACCAGGGCTGAGACCCGCTGTGGACACCTCGGGGGGTGGCCTTAGACAATACTGGGGACATTGCCTCTCTCAGAAGTCTATTCCCAAAGCCCGCCTTCCCCTGAGTAGGTGGGCACAGGGCCCAGAAGGGCTCGGGGACTCCTGGGGACATGATTCTCCTGTTTTCCATCTGTGCCTCCCTCTTGGGTGCCACTCTCCTTGACTATTAATTGGGTGTGACCTCCGGCTTCTCTGAGGCCCAAACAAGGTGCCACCAACAGTCAGGCTTTGCTGCTAAGCATGGAGGAGAGAGGTGGTGGGGGCTGCAGGTGGGCGCCCAGGTGGGCAGAGCCCTGCGGGTAGATGGAGGGTGTGGCACCCACTGACAGTCCTCCTGTTTGCCCCCGTCTGTCCTGTAGCCGTGGTGACCCTGGAGCCCTGTGAGGGGGCAGACACCTACGTCAATGGCAAGAAAGTCACAGAACCCAGCATCCTTCGGTCAGGTACAGTCGGGCAGAAGGCTCGTGTCCACCCTCTGCGGGGCTGTGGGCATTCATTCCACTGGCTCAGGGCTCCGGGCTGGGAGGAGAGGCTGGCATGGGGGTAGCACCGTGGGAAAGATGGGGACGTGAGAGAAGCCTCAGGACGGCACATTGCAAACAGCCTGGCTGCGTAGGGGAGCGGCCTTGGGGTGGATTTGGGGCAAGTGAGGAGCCTGTTCAGGTCCCACCTGGGCGAGGGGAGTTGTTCCAGGGATCTGAGGACCCCGGGGGGTGGTTCCTGGGTGGCGATGCTGGGAGCCCAGTTGGAGGGAGGTCCTGCTCCCCCTTTCCCGGAGGCCACCCGAGGGTGCAGGTCCCAAGTCCGGCTTGGCCTCTGTCCCCCAGGAAACCGCATCATCATGGGAAAGAGCCACGTCTTCCGGTTCAACCACCCAGAGCAGGCGCGGCAGGAGCGGGAACGCACGCCCTGCGCCGAGACGCCCTCGGAGCCCGTGGACTGGGCCTTCGCCCAGCGCGAGCTGCTGGAGAAACAGGGCATCGACATGAAGCAGGAGATGGAGCAGAGGTGGGGGGGCCTCCCCGCAGGGCCCCGCTGCCCCACACCACCCTCCACCCGCTCACCCCCCACCTGCTCACCCGCTCACCGACCCCCATCCGCTCACCCGCTGACCCGCTCACCCACCTGGCTCTTGCAGGCTCCAGGAGCTCGAGGACCAGTACCGCCGGGAGCGGGAGGAGGCCACCTACCTGCTGGAGCAGCAAAGGCTGGTGAGGGCGGCCCCCCGGCCCCCAGCCCCACACCCCCTACCCCCATGCCCCTCGGGCCCCATGCCACACCTGGGTGGGGTGAGCCGGGTCCCTGCTTTGTAAACGGCCCTGTTCTCAGCCGCCCCGAGCCATCCCTGTGGCAGGATGTGTCCGGGTGCACTGGGCAAGCCTGGGGCGCACAGTGCGAGGGGCGCAGACGGAGCCACAGCCCCTCTTCTGTGCTAGGACTACGAGAGCAAGCTGGAGGCCCTGCAGAAGCAGATGGAGTCTCGGTACTTCCCAGAGGTGACCGAGGAGGAGGACCTGGAAGATGAAGGTGAAGGCTCCCAGCCTGGTGGTGGCCGGGGCTGGGCCGCAGGCCAGGGCGGGGTCTCCAAGAAGATGCAGCCCCCAGGCCGTTCCCTGGGCCAGCTGGTCGGCATCTTTGCCCCGGGGTCCTACCTGTCCCTTGGGGAGAGGCTCGTCCCTGGGAGGCAGGATTTGAGGAGACTGAGCCTCAGCAGGAAGGCATGCACACGCGTGTGCCCACGTGCGGTCTTTGAGGCTGAGGCCTGGACCATGGGGAGGATGGTGCAGGTGTCCTACGTCCACTCAAGCAGGAGGCCGGTGCTCCCCCAGGACAAGGCCACGCTGCTCCTCACCTTGGGACTCCCTCTCTGGTCATATGCGTAGGTGGCCCACCGGCTGCCCTGATGCTGCGGTGGGGCCCAAAGGTGGCCATGGGGTTTACGTCCAGCTTGGCCTCTGGTCTGTGGGTCAGCAGCTTTGTGCCAGTGTGACCTTGGTTTCCCCTTGTCTGGACTCATCTACCCAAGAGGACCCTTTGAGCTCCAGGGGGCAGGGCTCTGGGTGGAGGAGTCACTGGGAGGAGAGGCTGAGCCTGGGGGCATGGACGGCCCTTCCTGGTGGACAGAGCTGGGGAGGGTGTGCAGGGCGGTCCCCACCCCCCGCTCCCCTGCATGGCCATCCCCCTGTCATTTTGCAGCTGCCCTCTCAGTCCCCAACAGAGGACCTCACACACTGGCCTCCGTGGGGCCCATGGAGCCTTCCACGTTACCTGGCTGGTGTCGGGCCTTTCTGCTAGTTTCTTCTTTCCGAGCACCCAGAACACTTAGTCTGAAATTGGGGACCCAGACACAGAGCCCCCGGGCCGGGCCCAGAAGGGGATGTCATGGCGTGGCCTCGATGGCCACGTGGCGTGGCCCCGGTAACCCTGTGGCCTCTCTCCGCAGTCCCGTGGACGGAGAGGGAGAGCGAGCTGGCACTGTGGGCCTTCCGGAAGTGGAGGTGGTACCAGTTCACGTCGCTGCGGGACCAGCTCTGGGGCAACGCCATCTTCCTGAAGGAGGCCAACGCCATCAGCGTGGAGCTCAAAAAGAAGGTGGGCCCGCGGCTGTCCCAGGGTGGGGCTCCCCCATCCCGCTTACAGCTGTACTCAACACCGGGCTCCTCGGTGGCCTGGCTCTGCCCGGCCTGGGCCCCAGGAAGGGTGGGCGGCGGGAGGGGGCTGGGAACTGACCGAGGTGACTCGGTCCTTGCTCGGTGGGCAGGCCGGTGAGCAGGTGGAGCTCCTCCGGGGGGCGGGATGGGGGAAGATCCCCACATGCATCCTGATCTCAGGAGGTGGGGAGGAAGCCCACCCGGGGCCCTGGCTCCCTCCCACCGGGGGCTGACGGGGGCCACCTTGTACCTGTCACAGGTGCAGTTCCAGTTTGTCCTGCTCACGGACACACTCTACTCCCCACTGCCGCCTGACCTGCTGCCCCCGGAGGCCGCCAAGGACCGAGAGACGCGCCCCTTTCCCCGCACCATCGTGGCTGTGGAGGTGCAGGACCAGAAGAACGGTGCCACCCACTACTGGACTCTGGAGAAGCTCAGGTGTGGCGGGCGGCCGCGGGGGTGGGGCTGGGGCGGGGTCCCCCGGAAGGGAGGCGGGGCTGGCCCCTCGGCGTGCAGGGCAGCTTTTCTCCTACCTTCATCTGTTTTAAAAATCGGAAGCAAACAGCGACTAGGACCCAGCCTTATGCAGAGCCCGTGTTCTCCCACCGCTGATGCCGTGGGAACGTTTAGTAGGTCTCTGCGGAGGAGGCTGGTGGGAGCTGCGGGGAGGTGGGCACAGGATGGGCCTGAGACGCGGGGAGAGGGCTGCCAGGGAAGGTGGAGCCGGGGGCCGCCGGAGCTGCTACAGGTCCTTCTCGGTCCCCACACGCCCACTGTGACGTGTGCCCGGTCCTTAATTTATAGAGGTGACCAAGTGAGACACCACAGGTCAGTGCCACTGAGGGAAAGCTTAATGCCACTCACAGTCCCTACAAGTGAGAAGAAGGCCTGTGTGCGGGGCCAGAGGGAGCACAGGGCGGGAGGGAGGCAGGAGCGAGGGAGAGGCCTCGGCCATGGCAGGTGGAAGGCTAGGACAGGGCTGCCCCTCATCGCCTGGTAGCTGGCCCTGGCCTGGTGGATGGCAGGGGCACTGGCTGGATGTGTGTCGGCTGAAGGGGTGGCTGGCGTGTGTGTGAAACTCCCCCTGAAGGTGTTTACTGTCCGAGAACAGGCTAGCGTTGAGCAGGGTGTCCCCCCAGCCAGCAAGCCCCCCCCCAAAGATGTTAAACCATCATAAAATATAGAGAATGAAAAATATAATTAATACAGATACACGGCACACACACATGCGAACGCCTGCTTGGGGCCCCCTCACCTCCCGGGGCTGCCGCCTGACCCTTGGGCCAGCATCCACCCTTCTGTCGTTTGTGTTTATCCCTGAGCCCCGAGGGGAAATGATGGCGTTTTCTTTCTTCCTCAACTTGTGGGTTTCCTGGGGCAATCATATTTAAAATACCTGTCGCCAATTTGCCCTCGTTTCTGGAGCGTCCGAGCTCCCCATGCCGGCTCCACTCGGGGTTCCCCAGCCCCCCGCCCTGTTTCCCAGCCCTCCCGCCTGCCTAACCTGCTTTGCGGTCACCTGGCCAGAGTTGGGAGGAGTCAGTGGTGACCTCGTATGTTTAACCGGAAGCCCTTTGCTCACTGGCGACCGATTTTAAGAACTGGGAAGGGTCTGTCAGGAAACCAGCTTGAGCCTCGGCCGCCCGCTGTCCCGGCGGAGGCCACACTGACCTCTGCCCCCTGCAGGCAGCGCCTGGACCTGATGCGGGAGATGTATGACCGGGCGGCCGAGGTGCCCTCCAGTGTCATCGAGGACTGTGACAACGTGGTGACTGGCGGAGACCCCTTCTACGACCGGTTCCCCTGGTTCCGGCTGGTGGGCAGGTGGGCGCCTCCCTCCCTGGGCTGAGAGCGAGCGAGAGACAGGGAGCGAGAGAGACAGTGTGTGTGGGATTGAGAATGAGAGAGGAGAGGCGGGGCGGCAGCCGGCCCCTCCGAAGGCAGGACCCCGACGGGCCCGGGCCCCCCGAGGAGGAGCCGCGAGGTGCCTGCTCCGTCCTGACTTGTCTGCCCTGGTCCCTCCTGGTCTAACCTCCGGCCGTCATTTAAGGGACCAGGGCGGGTTCCTGTAACGCCCACCACGCCCACCGTGGGGCATGGCCACCGCGTCGCCCGGGTCCGCGCGTGTGAACGCATGAGGCTTAGCCCGACGTTCCCGGCCGCCTGGTGGCCGTGGGGTGCGAGTGGGGACGCAAGGCCGCGTGACCCCAGAGCCTCGGTCCCGGGCCTCCTTTCCCTGGCCTCCCGGTCTGGGGTGTGCGCCCAGCCCCTGCACCCCACGGGGCAGGACCCGGTGTTCAGAGGCCGCCACCTGACCAAGCGCACGAGGTCTTCACACACCCTCAGCCAGGCCAGGCCAGGCCAGGCCAGGCCAGGCCAGGCAGGATCACACCACCGGGGCCTCGGGAACCGTCCGGAGCCTCCCGCCGACCACACACGCAGCCTTCTGAGCCTGGGACAGGGCGCACGTTCGGTTCCCGTCTCTCGAGGCCGGGCTCTTGGTGGTCTGCGCGCCTGGTTTGGGCTGGCCTGGACGCCCGCCCCGGCTGGTGTTAACCTCTCTCTGTCTTGTCCTACTAACCTCAGTCCAGTCGTCTCTGGCTGCAGCAGCTCCCCTCTTCTCAACACGTGCATGAGCCCGCGCATGGCTGCTCTCACCCCCTCCCCCGCCTCCTCAAGCCCCGACTCCGATGCCTCTGACGCCGGCGAGCCCGCCGAGGAGCAGAGCCTGGGGGAGGAGGAGGACCTGGAGGACGACGTCTTTCTGGAGCACGCGCTGTGCAGCGGCCGGGACCCGTTTTACGACCGGCCCCCCCTGTTCAGTGTAGTAGGAAGGTTGGTGAGGTCGAGGACGGCATGCTGGAAGGAACCAGCTCTTTTGCGCAGGAGCACTGCTGCGGGCACGGTCTGACCGCGCCAGGGCGCGGCCCCAGGCCGGGGCAAGCTGAGGGCTGGCCTCCGAGGAGGGGCCTGAGGCAGCGCCAGGGATCCTGCCGTCCGGAGCGGGGCCGGTCGCCAGCTCCGGGCAGGCCGGACCCCACGGCAGAGAGGCCCTAGAACCCCGACGGTAGCCGCTGGACCCCAGAAACAGTCCTCGTGCAGGGCCCCGCAGGGGAACACCTGGAAAACAGGGAGCAGCCGCCCTCAAGGTCCCGCGGTCCTGGGAATCAGACCCACCACCGGGTCAGGCAGCGCCCCTACCTCCACTGTTTTGCTGAAGAGATGGGGCCACTGGGGAAAAGGAGCACAGTATGGAGGAGGCCTTCCTGGAGGAGGTGGTCCTGTAGGGCAGGGAAGGACCTCCCTGTGAAGCTGTGGGGCCCTGAGGACTCTGCCTCTCTTTGAGCCCGTCTCTGTCTAAAGGTGAGGACTGTTTGTCCTCTGACCGCCCAGGTCGTCACGGCTAGAGACATGCCCATGGCCCTGCACCCTCACAGGAGGTGCCCTTTGCAGAGGAGTCTGTTCCTGTCCTGGGTGGATAAGAGAGGCCAAGGTCAGGAAGTGGAGCCGAAGGCCCGCAGGCAGACGGGGCAAACACGGCTGCCAGTCACGTCTGTTTAACATCATGGACTGGGGGGGAAAGAGTTGCAGTTCATAAAACAGCTGAATTTACACGTTTACGATATGAAAAGGTGTGAGATAGTTTTAACGGCAGCCGATTCTGAGATTGTTTCCTTGGGCTAGGCCGATGAGGTTTGGGGTTTTTTATTTTGAGCATCAGTACTGAAAACTATGGGCTACGGCGGCCTCAGTAGGGTTCACTCTGGGAGTCCTCCGGCAAAAGACCGTTGCCATGGGCACATGCCCGGGATTTATTCCAATTAGGGTCCCATGAGTGACATGCTGGCCTGCTGGACAAAAGCGTGTGGCGCTCTCCCTCTGAGACGCCCGGGCCTGGGCATCTGTCTTCGGAGCCCGAGAGGAAACTGGGGCCTCTCAGAAAGCCCCTGCCACTAGGGCCAGGCCCTCTGGCCTGCCGGGCCCAGGAGTCACTCAGGTGACAGGTAGGCGTGGGGACAGGGCACAGGGGAGCGAGGACACTGGGAGAAATGGGTGTGGGTTCTTGCAGTCTCAGCCAGAAAGAGCTGGGTCCTTCCGACACTTCCCCCCGTGGAGCTGAGATGTCAGGAAACAAAGCAGAGCAGTCACCCCGCGAGGCCGGCCCTCCTGCGGGCCATCTGCCGAGGGCTTCTTTTGGTTCGGTCCTGACCTTTTTGTTTGGCAAGAATTGGCTTCTCCTGCTCAGCAGCCATGCAGGCCGCGGCCTTGAGAAGGACCCGGCTTTGGTTTCCTCTGATCCTTCCGGCAGCTGCTGGCTCTCCAAAGCTTAAGCAAAATTGGGGCGCCCACACTCGTCTCCCTTTGGAAAGGCTTTCCTGGCCCAGCATGTGTCCTTGCACCTCACCAATCTCGTGGTAGCACTGCCTCCTTCCTCCCGCCCACGGCTCTGGCTCTGCATCTCCGCCACCTCCTTTCTCTGGGCGGGTCTCAGCCTGCTTCAAGGTGCGCTCACCTCTGTGGACAAGGCCCCCCAGCCTGGGCCTCCAACGCCCGGACCCAAGGCTTCTTACCCAGGCCCAGGGCCTGCCCCCCAGGGACTGCCTCCCACTGGCAGTCCTCTCCTACTGGCTGGGTGAATTAGGGGGTGGGCAGAGGAAATGCTTTCCCCCTATAATCCTTTTTGCCCTGACCACCACTTCCAGGAGTTGGGGGGGGGGCAGGGGAGCTGAGGGCCCCGGATGGAGGGTCCCAGGGAAGGGGGGACATGGTAAAGGAGCAGAGGTGATGCCCAAGGGAAATGTCCAGGACTCTGGGTGGGCAAATGCCGACCTGCTCTGTGGCCAGGCTGCCACCTGGGCTGGTGAGGCAAAACCCTCAGCCGGGTGTACTCTGTGTACCGGGCCACTCAGCCCGAGTCTTTGCCAGGGAGGCCGAGAGCCACGTCATGTGTCTGGGTAGGGCACCCTCAACAGGGCTGGACTGTTCTGATCCCTATGGTGGCTGATGCTAATTAATGTTAGGTTGTGTCTGCACCAAACGCCCCATCCCCTCATGTCCGGTGCTGTTGGTCGGGGTGGCTCTGTACGGGGTGGGGTCTTTCGGCCCTAGCTTGTAGTCCCTCAAGGTGGGTGCAGTGGCTCCTGGGACCCAGGGGTCCCTTCTGGCTAGCTGTGCCTGTCAGCACCGCCAAGTGGACTGGGATTAGGAGGAAAGAGCCGTCGAGGGTCCCACCCATATTTTGTGCATGCCTAAGAAAGAAAGTTGCAGCCAGCTGCTGAGAGGTGCCTCTGGTCAGTGCTGCCCTAGCTTCAGTGCTGCAGTGTGAAGAGTGGGCATCTTAGCACCCAGGAGATGGGGAGCATCTGCCACCTGGGTGTGGGAAGATGTCCCAGTGCCGACCCCTGGTGGGCTCAGGCTGCCAAGGGGTAATCCGAGCCTTGGAGACATGAGGGCCAGCCCAGGAGCTTTGAGGTGGCCTTGATCCCGGCTCCCCCTGCTGGCTGGGAGGCCCTGGACAGCCCTTAACCTCTTTCCTGGAGGCTGTACTGATTAAGGACCCCTTCGCCTTCCCTGAGGGTCCTCTGTGGGCTCCCTATAGAGTGAAGGTGAGGGTTGGCAGGCTGTGGCCCCCTCCACATGTGCCTGGGGCTCTTGGGGGCCTCCTTAGGACCTCTTTGCAGTGGGCACTGCCCTGTGTGGGAGGGTGGGGCTGGAGAGTTGGGTGCTGACTCTGGGGCCCTGCAGCTTGGGGCTGTCCTTCTTGGTCCTCTTGGCTCTGTCTAATGTGGTGGGACTATAAATGGGGGCCCAGCCGAGGATGGTGAAGTAAGATCTACACCTGTCTCCATAGCCTGTCCTGGGCTTTCTCCACTTCCCCTTCAGGGCCTCATGGCTTTGCCCATTTCCTGGCAGCCCTCCTTACCCCCATTTTCAAGCAAAGGCCCTTGGCCAGGAGCCCAGGTGCCAGGGGGAAGGCCACCACTGTCCCCATCTCCAGGCAGGTGCTGGGAGTGGCCCACCAGCCTGCCCACTGCGGCCTACGCCTGCTAGGTGCCCTGTGTGACAATGGCAAGGGACTGCCACTCTGGGCCTCAGTTTCTCCTTGTGACCAGGGCCAGGGATGGACTGAGGGCCCATGTGGCTGGAATGGGGGCTGAGTAGCTGGGCTGTGGGTGAAGCAAGGAGACTGTATGTCATTGAGGGTGGGGTCTGATCTGCACCCCAAGTCTCTTTGGGTACTGTGGGGACCATGGAGGAGGCAGAAGTGTGGCCAGTGGTAATGGATCTGCCAGAGGACTTCAGAGAGGCTTTCGAGGTAGAAATGACGAGTTTGAAAAATAAGAGTGGATAGTGCTCAGGTTTTTTACCTGCTGGGGCAGGGCCAGCAAGGGTGTGGAGGTCAGGATGAAGCAGCCCCACCTAAGGGGGTGCTAGAACCTGGAGTCAGGCCACCAGGTATGGCCCGTTCTGTGTTGCAGTCACAGCAGGTCCAGAGGGGTGTCCTGGATCACAGTGTGGGGCGAGGCCAGTGGCTCAGCTCGGTGGTGTCTGACCTCAATCCAGCAAGCTCAGTGAGAGGCAGGGTGACAGGGGTGACACCCCCTCCTCCCCTCCCAGCTCCTCCCCACTTCGCCCTGCTCCTTGGCCATCCACCTGGGCCCCAGGGCCCACCTGGCCAGCAGACCCTGCCCTTCCTTCCCCTGTCGCCCCCCCCAAACCTGCACCCTGCTCCTGCTCTAACCTTTGTCTGCCCATCTTATCCAATGAGGCCCTGGGCTTCCCTCACCACCCCCCTTGTGCATCTCCCTCCCTCCCTCCTGTGTCCAAATCCTGTCCCTCCTCAGGAAGCGGAGCTCAGGGTTACTGATGTTTGCACCTCGGCTAGAGCAGGAGCTGCCTGTGATCCCACTGCAGGAGAGGGCAGGGTGGAGGCAGGGTCTGCTGGAGTGTGCAGAGGGGCGCTGACCCCAGGGGCTTATGCAGGTGGGCCCTTCCTGAGCCAGGGTGCCCCTGAACAGTGGGAAGGTTTGCTCCACGTCAGCCTGCCCACCCCCCAGGGTCCCAGCTGTCCTCCTGGCTGCCCGAGTGACCCTTGCTTGTTGACCAGCTCAGGGACTGTGGCAGCTGCTGGGTGATGCAGCCTCCGGCTGACCTGGTCTGGCACCAGCTGGGCACTGCCACGGGGAGCGAGAACTCTGTTCTGTGGGTAGCTGGCAGGGGATGGCAGGCTGTGCTGGGGGTCTGGGGCGTCCGTTTAGCCAGCCTCCCTGGATGCTGGCCTGGGACTGACACCACGGAGCTCCCCACACTGTGTCCCTGGAAGCAGCTCAGAGGAATCGTGGGGCCTATTTCAGCATCTGAGCCCCCAAGTGTCGGGTCCCTGGGAAGTGGGGCGGGTGTTGGGGGACTGTCTGGTACCAGTTACCGTAGCTCAGCAAGGCAGGGTCCCAGGTCCTCCTCCTTGAAGCAGGCTGACCCCCTCAGCTGCTTTCTCGAGGGTTAGCAGTTGTGGCCGCCCTGCGCCCTGCGCCGCCCACTGACCACGGCCTCCGCCCCAGAGCACGCCCACCCTCCGCCGCCTCCCGCGTCCTCTGAGCACCCGGCCTGTGCCCGCCCCCTGCCCGCCCGGCCTCCCTGCGCTCCGCTTCGCAGTGTCGTGTCCGCAGTGTCACGTGGTGAGCTCGGCCTTGCTGTCGCCGCCAGTCGCCGAGCGCACCGGGCCAGCCCTGACTGCAGCCCCTCCCCTAGGGCCTTCGTGTACCTGAGCAACCTGCTGTACCCCGTGCCCCTGGTGCACCGCGTGGCCATCGTCAGCGAGAAGGGGGAGGTGAAAGGCTTCCTCCGCGTGGCAGTCCAGGCCATCTCAGGTATGTGCGGGGCCACGGGCCTGGCTCTCTCCTGCACAGGGAGAGGCCCTGGGCAGAGAGGCCTCCTCGGGCATCACACAGCGGTCAGCATGCAGCCAGCCTCACCAGGGCCCTCTGCCTGCTCTGTTTCTCTGCCCCTTTCTGGATTGGCGGCCAGCTGCTGGTCCCCAGGTGGGAACTCGAGGAGATGCCCCCAGCTCAGCTTCTGGCTCTGGCCTCCCGGACTCTCCCAGGGTGACCAGGGTCCTCTGGGGCTGTGCAGGCTGAGCCCAGGGCTGTCTGAGCCCACTCTGGCTTACGGAGCTCCCTCCCATCAGGCAGCCCCAGGTGGCCACAGAGACTATCTCCTAGCTCACCACTTGCTGTCCCTAAGCCCTGGACTAGCTGTGTCGAGGATGTGACCACCCCTGGGCCCTGGGGCAGCACTGGCTGGTGGTCAGCCTGCCAGAACGGTCCCTGCTGTGCTGGGGATCGGGTGGGTCAGAGCGCCGTCTGGTTCCCGCGCCCTCCCCTCACCCAGTGGCTCAGCCTGGCTCTGCCACACCACCTGGGGACCAGCAGGGCCCTGACCATCTGCTCGGTTCCCATTCCAGCTGATGAAGAGGCCCCTGATTATGGCTCGGGCGTCCGCCAGTCAGGAACCGCCAGAATCTCCTTTGATGACCAGCATTTCGAAAAGGTGCCGGGCAAGTGGCTCTTCCCTCAGGCTCTTTCCGGTCCCACCCCCACCTGTGCTGAGCCTCAGTGTCCGGTGCCTCGAGCCCAGCACTATGTGGCTGCCCCCCCCCCCCCCCCCGCAGTCCCTCTCTCAGAGGGGCTTGTCAGTGTTGGGGACACACAGGAGGGCCAAAGGTAGAGAGCACAGGGCAGAGGGGGAACCAGGAGGCTGTTTGGGCACCTGGCACAGGGAACCTGGCCAGGACCCTGAGAGCCAAGCAGAGCCGTTACCTGCATCCTGCCCACGGGGAGGAGGGGCTGAGGGAGGGGCTGGATGGGGCAGAACTGAGACCTTCCCCCGCATAGGTCAGCATAGGCCAGGGAGGGAAACTGAAGCCTGGGGAGGTGGGCACCTAGGGGCAGGTCCATGAAGTTCCCACCCGGCTCCAGATAGCACAGTTCTCCAACCCCTGGGCCTTTGACAGGCTGTGGGGCCCCACCCGAGCCCGCCCCCTCCGACTCTGGTCCCCCACCCCACACAGTTCCAGTCTGAGTCCTGCCCCGTGGTGGGGATGTCTCGCTCCGGGACCTCCCAGGAGGAGCTGCGTATTGTGGAAGGCCAGGGCCAGGGTGCAGACGCAGGGCCCTCGGCCGACGAGGTCAACAACAACACCTGCTCAGGTAGGTCACCGTGGCTGCCTGGGGCTGGGGGCTCTCAGACATGGCCCTCGCTTCACTGTAGCCTGGAGGTGCCTCCACCTTCTAGTCCAGCCCAGGGGGGTTAGGACCAGGCCCCCTCCTTGTGCCGGGTCCCCGAGGGAGGCTGCATGGGCTCTGAGCCTGACCTGGGTCCTGGGCCATGTGGCTGTACCCTTGGCCCCCAGCAGCGCTGCCTCCGGAAGGCCTCCTCCTGGACAGCCCTGAGAAAGTCGCCCCGGACGGGCCCCTGGATGCCATGCTGGACCACCTGAGGCTGGGCAGCACCTTCACCTTCCGCGTGACCGTCCTGCAGGCGTCCAGCATCTCTGCGGAGTACGCCGACATCTTCTGCCAGTTCAAGTGAGCCCAGCCCGGGTGGACTGCTGGGCGGGTGGGCAGGCTCTAAGCAAGGCCTGGGCCCTGTCCCCGTCACCCCACCAAGCCTCTCCTCTTGCTCTGCAGCTTCATCCATCGCCACGACGAGGCCTTCTCCACGGAGCCCCTGAAGAACACGGGGAGGGGCCCCCCGCTCGGCTTCTACCACGTCCAGAATGTACGTCCTCAGAGGCCTCCTCCCCCCGCCATGGGGCCCTCCCGGCTCTGGGTGGCCTCCCTGAAACAGCTCCATCCAGTCTCTCCACAGTTCCTTCTCCTGGGTGCCAGCGTGTGCTGGATGCGGTCGGGCATGAGTTCACAGGGCCTCCGGCACCAGGCAGACTGTGGGCTGTTGCTGGGCACTAGGCCCTTGGTGGCTTTGAGCCTGGAGGTGGGGGCAATAAGAATCCATAGAGCTCCCCGAAGGAAAAAGGTCTGGGTGGCCAGGTCCGTGCTGAGGCTGGGGCGCCTGCGAAGCAGACCGGTGGTGCGGGAAGAGGTGGAGGCAGGGCCTTGGGTGCTGGGCACAATCTGAAGAGGTTGGGAGAGGTCCAGGCAGGGGAGCCTCCAAGCCAGGTTGCCAGAGGGCAGGGGGCTCTAGGGGTAGGGGAGCAGGGGTAACCAGGCATGTGAGGGGTGCTCCATGTGGCCATAATGAAAGCTGCCAGGTGGCGAAGACTTGAGGACCAGGCTGGCAAGTTTGACCCTGAGCCGCCCGGGTGGTGGGCCTGCAGCCTGCGCAGTCACAGAGGCCTGCGGCCCAGTGGCCCTGAGACTGTCCCGTCCTGACCCTTGGGTGACGGAGTGCTCCTCAGTTCCCCAGCTGGGTAGGAGGCAGATCTGAAGCGTGCACACTGGCTGGCTCAACTCCTGGGCTGCCCTAAACGTTACCGCCTCCCAGGTCTGGAAGAGAGGAGCCCAGGTCAAGGTGTGAGCAGGGTTGTCCTGAGGTCCAGTGGGAGCACCTGTTCCCGTCCTGTCCCCGAGGCGTGTACACGGCTGTCTTCCCCCGCGTCCTCGTGGGGTCTTCCCCCTGCCCGTCTCCGGGTTCCAGTTCCCCTTTCTGTAAGAACACGGGGCCTGTGGGGTCAGGGCAACACTAGTGCTCTCACTCTATTCGATGACCCCGTCCCTAAATACAGGTGCTGGGGGTTATGGCTTCAACTTATGAACTGGGAGTGGGGTCCAGGGGGACAAAGCTCAATCTGTTCCTCTTGATGAGTGGGCAAAGGCCCCGGAAGGGTCAGACCAGACCTGAGGCGCCCTGGCCTTGGTCACCTAGTTGAGCTTTGCGTTCTGAAAGGGCAACCCCCCTGTGGCCCAGCTCCCTCTGTCCTGGGGAGAGAGGCCCAAGGCCACCCACTGGTGGTGTCTGTTGGGCAGTGATGGAGGAGAGGCAGGGCTGGAGGGACCGTGGGGGGGAGTGTTGTCCCCGTTGCAGGCAGAGCTCAGGCCCGTGGGGCCTTCCAGCTGGGCCTGGAGCGCCTGGTTCTCCATGGAGGCCCCCTGCTCCCCTCTGATCACCAGCCCACCTTGCCCACCAGATCGCAGTGGAGGTGACCAAGTCCTTCATCGAGTACATCAAGAGCCAGCCCATCGTGTTCGAGGTCTTCGGCCACTACCAGCAGCACCCGTTCCCGCCCCTCTGCAAGGACGTGCTCAGGTCTCTGCCCCAGTTCTTGTGGTCCCGTGGGGTCTGGGGGCCTGGGAAAGGGAGTGAGGCAGATGGGACTCCCTGGTCCGGCTCAGGCCCCTACGGACGTCAACCTGCTGGGTCGCCTCACATGAGCACCTCTCTCTCCGCAGCCCCCTGAGACCCTCCCGGCGCCATTTCCCACGGGTCATGCCTCTGTCCAAGCCAGGTAGGCCCGGCTCTGGGAGTCTGCCCCGAGGGTGCCAGTGTGGTTGGGCCACCTGAGCCTGTTCATGACACGAGTAGGAGCTAGAACGAGCAGGGGGCCAGTGGCACCCGAGGGGTGGGAAATGTCTGTGCTGGAACGAGGTGCTTGGTCAGGTGCCACGGGCTATGGCCAAAGTGTGGTCGAGCGGGGGGGCCCCAGTAGGTGGTGGGCCTCTGAGCAAGCGTGGCTCCTGCTGCCTGCTAGTTCTGTGGCATCCAGGGCCACCTCCCTTTCTTCAAGGACTGGGGTGTGTGGCCACGTGTCCAGGTGCGTGTGGCCATATGCTCCTCCCTGGGCATGCGGAAGCCAGTGAGTGGCTGCTGAGGCCTGACTGTGCCCAATGTGGGCACATCCTGGGGTATGGGGGGCGCTGGTGGTTTTTCTTGGAACGAGGGGCCCTCGCTGCCTTTGAGGCATCCCCCACCTTGGCACCCTCCTTGAGCGACCCCCAGCACACGGCGAGTTGGTCTCCCCTCAGCATGCGCCTCTCCTGTCACCCCCAGTGCCCGCCACCAAGCTCAGCACGCTGACCCGGTCCTGCCCCGGGCCGCGCCACTGCAAGTACGACCTGCTGGTCCACTTCGAGATCTGCGAGCTGGAGGCCGATGGCGAGTGCGTCCTGCGCCCAGCGTGTCTGCGCCCAGTGTGTCTGTAGCCAGCGTGTCTGCGCCCAGCGTGTCTGCGCCCAGCGTGTCTGCGGCCAGCGTGTCTGCGCCCAGCGTGTCTGCGGCCAGCGTGTCTGCGGCCAGCGTGTGTGTGCCCAGCGTGTCTGCGCCCAGCGTGTCTGCGCCCAGCGTGTCTGCGGCCAGAGTGTCTGCGCCCAGCGTGTCTGCGCCCAGCGTGTCTGCGCCCAGCGTGTGTGTGCCCAGCGTGTCTGCGCCCAGCGTGTCTGCGCCCAGTGTGTCTGCGGCCAGAGTGTCTGCGCCCAGCGTGTCTGCGCCAGCGTGTCTGTGCCCAGCGTGTCTGTGCCCAGTGTGTCCCCACCGGGGGCAGCTGGGGTTCCCAGGGGTGCAGTGGGAGCAAGAGGGCCCTGGGCCTGGCTGAGGTGGTACATGGTGGGCTCCTGGCCTCACTGACTGGTCTCCATGGACGGAGCCACCCCATCTTCACCAGCAGGAGTCGCTGGCTTTTGTGTTTTTTTGTTTTTTTTAATATATCTTTATTGATTTTAGAGACAGGAAAGGAGAGGGTGAGAGAGAGAAACATCAATGATGAGAGAGTCATTGATTGAGCCCACAACCTGGGCATGTGCCCTGACCGGGAATTGAACCCCGATCGCCTGGATCCCAGGTTGATGCTCAACCGCTGAGCCACGCCCGGCCAGGCTCGCTGGCTTTTTTTTTAAATATATTTTTATTGATTTTTAGAGAGAGAGGAAGGGAGAGGGAGAGAGAGAGAGAAACATCGATGATGAGAGTCACTGATCGGCTGCCTCCAGCACACCCCCTCCTGGGGATGGAGCCTGAAACCCGGGCATGGGCCCTGACTGGGAATCGAACTGTGTCCTCCTGGTTCATAGGTTGACGCTCAACCACTGAGCCACACCGGCTGGGCAGAGTAACTGACTTTCCTGTTCTCCCTCCTTCCGCTCCCGGGCCCATGACTGTGCTGCGGGCGGGCGGGGGGGGGGGGGGGGGGCAGGCCCGGCCTCACACGCCCCTCTCTCTCCAGTTACATCCCTGCGGTGGTGGACCACCGTGGCGGCATGCCGTGCCTGGGGACCTTCCTGCTGCACCAGGTGCGAGGCCTCCCTGCCCAGCCCGCCTCGTGCCCCCTGCCCTGCCCCCTGCCCTGCCCCCTGCCCTGCACGGCCCCCAGGCTCCCTGACCCTGTCCTCTCTCCTGGCGCCCGGCAGGGTATCCAGAGACGGATAACCGTGACGCTGCTGCATGAGACGGGCAGCCACATCCGCTGGAAGGAAGTGCGCGAGCTGGTGGTGGGTGAGTGAGGCCGGTGGGGTCTGCGTCTGCCTTGGGGGCTGGGGCTGGAAGAAGCTCAGAACTTAGACTGCGGGAGGAAAGATGGTGGGACGTGCCCTGACCCACGGCGGCTGGCCGGCTGCAGACCCTGCACAGGCTTCCCTGTCTGTCGTGGGATCACCGTCCACCAGATGCCCTGGTGGCCCACGGGGAGCAGGTCCCTGCAGGCCTCAGTCCAGAAGCCCCAGCCCAGGTGAGCAGGGACCCAGCTTCTGGAGGTGATATGGGCCTGTCCCCTTTCCTATAGGTCGCATCCGAAACACTCCAGAGACCGACGAGTCCCTGATCGACCCCAACATCTTATCTCTCAACATCCTCTCATCTGGGTACATCCGCCCGGCCCAGGATGACCGGTGAGTCCTTTGAGTGGCAGGCTCTGCTCCTGAGTCCCTGGGGAGGGGTCCATTTGGCTCAGGACCCAGGGGTCGGGATGTAGCCTGTGGTGGGTGCCCTTGGCCGGCCTGGATGTGTCAGGTCCAGCCACACAGGCTGAGGTGTCCGGCTGGAAGCTTCTAGGCCCCCTTTCTGATGCCTGAGGGAGCGGGAGCAGGGAGGGAGGCTGGTGGCCTCCAAGGCCCCTGGTGCATGTATGAGCATTTTTATTCATTTCGTCGCCTGGCAGGGGCTTTGGGGCAGTTGTGGGGATGAGCTGGGTCCTGTCTGGGAAGTTTTGTGGGTGGGTGGGTGTGTGGGCCGCATGGATGGTGGGCAGATAAGCGTCCCGTATTTCTCCGACCAGCTGCTGAGGGCAGCTGTGTGGCCTCTGGTAGGGGAACACTGGCCAGGGGTCCTGGAGGCAGGTCAGAGGCGCACTGGGTTGGTGACCCAGCACCTGGAGTGGAGGTGTGTCCACTGGTCACTCCTTGTCACCGGGCTATTCCTGCCCAAGCTCCCAAGTTATGGTCAAGAACTCGCAGCCTGGGCAGTCCCAGCATGTGGGGCAATGGACTGGGCATTCGAGGCCCCGGGGACAAACCAGCCAGCATGGGAGGGAGAGCCAACTGGAGGCTGGGAGCTCACCAGTGATGTTGCTGGGAGTACCCCGGGGGACGTCGGCGACTTGGCCATGTCTGGGGGGCTGCCTTACAGGGCTGCTGGGCAGTGAGCCGGGTGCTCCAGTCCCCGGCCGGCTGCTCCTGAGGGCTCCACCTACCTGACTGTCAGAGCTCGAGCTGCAGGTGTCCCCATGGGTCCCTGTGGCTATACGCAGGAGGGATGGCTGTGAGAGCTGCGTGTGCTCACACCGGGGTGGGTACCCACAGTCTAGGGAGCCAGTGTCTACGAGGACAGAGGGTCCTGCGGGAATCGCCTCCTATTTTTCTGACCTTTGGGCCGTAAGGACCATTCCTTAGGCAACTTGGGGGCTAGGGAGCAGAGACCCCAACAGGAGCAGACAAAACTCTGGTTCTAGCCCTGCCCTGGAACCTTCTAGGAGGAGCTCACCCTGCACTTGTGTCCCCAGGAGGAAGGGGTCGGGGGAGAGTGGGGGAAGGTGCTCTCATGTGGAGGTGGCACCGTGACAGGCAGGCTGGGGGTACATCTGGGATGTTGGAAGGTGAGGCTGCCTGTTGCCGTGAGGATGCACTGGGGGCCTGGTGGCGAAGGCTTGGTGCCCACCCACTCCAGCCACCTTCGGGGACGTGAGCCGCTGTGCCTGGCCCGTGGGAACCGGGACCCCCACAGGAGGGCACATGCCCCTGGGGAGGGGTCTTTGGGCCAGGCTGAGTGATGGCTTTGGACCTGGGGGAACCTCAGGTTCCCCCGACCTCTGGCAACTCCGAGATTCTTCAGGCAGGAAGGGAGCGGGGGGCAAAGGATAGGGGCAGAGGGGGTGCCTGCCAGGCCTCCCATCCTGCACTGAGGGCTGTTTGTGGCTCTTCCAGCTGCTGGGGGCACCCTGGGGGACCTAAAACCCAGGGTAGCTTAGGAGGCTGCAGCTCCTGACTGGACCTCGGGCTAGCAGGGCTTTGGCTAAATAAGTTCTTCCTGTCCCTGGAGGCCCCGGACTCATCGCCAGTGGGCTTTGGTCCTGCACCCTGGGAACCATTAGAGTGAGGCACCCCCAGGGCAGCTCTGGGGTCCATCAGCACCAAGCCTGAGGTCAGGGTTCTGGTCCCAGGACAGAGGAAGGCGTAGACCATTGCTGCTCTGCCGCCCCCCCCCCCCCCCCGCTTGGCTTTGGCCCTTGCTGGTGCAGCCTCAGGATGGCCCCCACTCCCACCCTGGCCTGGAAAAGCCTTGGGGACCCTCCTCAGCGGTGGCCTCAGGCAAGCACCATGCTGAGGCTTGACTGGCCAAGCCAGCCGGCCCCTCCCTCAGGCCTTCCCTCTTCCAGGACCCCCGCTGAGGTTCTCAGAGCCCAGGGATGGACCTGGCTGCTCTGCGAGGTCCTCAGGCCTCAGGCCACCCAACGCTTTGCTGCAGCCTGGCCTCCCTGCTCGAGGCCCACGCTTCGCAGACGCCCCGGCTCAGAGTGGTCCTGTGCCTGGTGGCTTCTCTCTCTGCAGCCCCCTCGCTCCCCCTGCCGCCCCCACGGCCCCGGAGCCTCACTAACCTGTGACTGTTTGTGTTTTGCAGGCAGTTTCTTGATTCGGACATGCCTAGGTATCATTTGTGCCCTCGGTTTTCTTTCCGCCTCCCCCCCCCGCCCCCCAGGTTTAGTTTCCTCTCTCCGGACTCCTTCTGCACTTGCTGACCTCTCCCTCCTGTTTCTTCATCTTTAATTTCCTTGGGACGCCCGTTTGATTTTCTCTTTAATCGCTTCCTCTCTCCCCTGGCTGAGTCCCTCTGCCCCTCTCTTGGTTTGGCTGCTTTGGTAGTTGGCTGCCCTCCTGTAGACACTGGCTGGTTCCCGCTACTCCCGCCCTGAGCCTTGCCCACCCCGTGCCCACCCGACCTCACCCCGCCGGAGGGCAGCCGGTGCCCCGCATGCAGGCTGGCTGGCCGGCCAGGCTCCCTGGCAGGTGACAGAGAGCAGAGGGAAGGAGGGAGGGACAGACAGGAGCCACCCGCCAGACTCCGCCTCTGCCCCTGCCACCCCTGGGTGCAAGCCCTCGCTTGGCGGTGGTCTCCACACGCCCTTTATGAAGTAGGTGAACGGTAACCCTGAGAAGGGCCCAGTTAGTCACCGGACTCGCTTGTGGGATCCCTGGCCCAAACCCCTGGAGGCACAGGTTCTGGGCTGGGACCTCGGTTCCCTGCCAGACCCAACCGAGGCCCCTGGGGTGGATGCCTCAGTCCCTAGTCCAGACTGTCCACGAGATTTGAGTCTGTTCTGGGCGGAGGGTCAAGGCCGACACCTTCTGGGCCCCTGTGGATGGGGTCAGAGCTCCAAGTGGTGGCCCCAGGGGCCCCCTGTGGGTAGCAGGAAGGTTTCCAGTTCGAACGCTTGGGTCTGTGAGCTGCACAGGGGGTGGAGGCTGTGTCCTGGGGGGGGGGGGGGGGCAGTACCGTCTGAAGCTGTGTCCTTGTCACATCCTGGCTGTGATGGGTCAGGACAGATGGTTACTGTGAGTGGTCCCTGCGGTGTGTCCCTGGGGGCGCGCGCACACACACACACACACACGCATGCACATGCACCTGTTCAATGTCAGAGTTCCCCAAACCAGTGGCCTGGTCTGGTTCCGCGGGGCTGCTCCGGCCTCCCTAGGAAGGGCCCAGATGTGGGATCTTGTTGAGACCGTGCCTCAGACCCCGAGCCTGGTGGGTGGGAGAGGGTCCCCGTGGGTCTAGATGGGGCCCGGGAGTCTGCATTTCTAACAAGTTCCCGCATGGTGCTGATGCCACAGGCCCAGGGGCCCCATGTCTGGTCCCTTATTTCTCCTGACAGTGGTTATCTGAGGGATCAGCTGAATGTCATGTGGGGCAGAGCGAGGGGTGCTCTGTGGGATGGGGCTCCCTCCTGGGGTGACCTGATGCCCAAGAGAGGTCCTGAGAGGCCCCTGCGCTGCTCATGAGTGAGGGTCCTGGTGTAGCATCCTTACCTCCCAGCCACATCCTCTCTGTCTTTCTGGGTCTTTGTTCCTGCCGAGTGACCCAGGGGCTCCCGTCATGGTTCCCACTCTATGCCCTGCCATCCTGGGCGTCCCGCGTGGCCGCCACTCTGCCACCCACCCCACCCTGCGCATACCCACCGCTGTCGATGACTCTCACTTTGGGTCTGAGTGAGAATCACTGCCCTGCAGAGGCCTCAGAGTCTGTGGCTCAATACTGGTCTCCAGAACCCTACCTGCCCAGGCTCCAGGGTCGGGCACCCGTGTTCCATGGAGCCCCCGCTGGCTGCAGGCCGAGGTTGGGTCTGCAGGAGGCGGCATGGGGCTGGGGGCAGCGCCATGGCAGTGCCAGGTCGGACCATGGTCCGGTTGCCTCCTTGGCACCTGGGTGATGGGACAGTAAAAGGCCCAGGAGGCCCCTCCCACCACCCTACCCCACGCCACCTGTGAGACCCACCAGAGTCAGGTTTTAGAGACAGTCTAGGTCACTAGTGTCCAATCAGGACAAAATTGCATTCTATCCTGACTGAGGGCCTCTCACTGGGAGCCTCTCCGAGGGGCCTCATGTGCAGGTGGACCTGCTTCTCACAGCCCAGGCCCAGGTTCCAGCACAGTCCACCCATCCTGGTCCCCGGGGTGGGGCCCTCGTGCTGGACCTTACCCAGTGTGTCTCAGGACCTCCTGGGGGGACTAGTAATAATCGAGGTGATGCAAGTGTGTGCTCCAGGCCCTGGGTCAGTGTGCTCAGTAACAGCTCCTGTAACTCCCAGGGCATGTCTGTGAGGCAGGAAGACAGGTCTGCCCACAGGCCAAGGGCACGTGGCTATGACGTGGCTGTGATGTGGCTATGACGTGGCATTGGAGCTGGGTGGTCTGAGGCCCCACAGAGCCTGGGCGTTTGGGGCCCCCAGGATGGACAGTGCCTCTCTAGGTCTTGGTCACAGCTCCAGGGGTGCCCACCTGGTCCTGCTGGGGACAGACCCAGGCTCTCCCTGCAGACACTGGGTGGGCGTGGCGTGGCGTGGCGTGGCGCCCCGTGTCGGCTAGCTCGTGCGGCGGGGGATGGTGCTTGTTCTGACGTTGAATCTCTTCTGTGTGTGTACGTGTGTGTCCCGCCTGCCTCGTCTTTAGCGTTTCATTCGGAAATGACACTAGGTACAGCTCACGTCTCTCCTCCGCGCTCGCTTGGTCTGCCCTCCTCTGCTTTTCAGTTCCTTTCTCCGACGTCTCCCGTTCTCGCTGCCCGCCTGTCACTCGCTGCCCTCACGTCCCTTCCTCTTGATCTCTGCCCCCGTGACAGCGGCCCTGCGCCGTCCCACTGCTTCTCCCGAGCCCCTGGGCTCTGCCATGGAGAGAAAGGCAGCCCCCTAGGCGGCCTGGCTCCCTGGGCACCCTCTGCGCTCCTGGGCCCGGCCGTGCGGGGCCTGTGCTGCGGCCTGGATGCTGTGTTGACGTGTTTCTCAGCTGTGTCTCTGTGAAGATGCTGGAATGGAAACCGGGCGAGGCTGGGGGCTGCGCAGTGCTGCCCAGGGCCCACGGGGTGGCCACAGTGGGGACTGAGGCACATCCTTGCCCCCAATGTGCAGGCGAAAGAGCAGGCACTCTGCTGCCGTGGCTCAGGCTGCCCCACCCCGGGGAGGGGTTCGCTGGCCCCTGGCTCCTGCTCTGCTCAATACCTTCCCGGGTGGGCGACGGGGGCAGAGAGGAGAGAGAGAGCCCGGCCTGCTCTGCCGAGTGGAAAGCCTGCCGCAGGGGGAGTGGGGCTGTCTGCAATCTGCCACCCGGTTTCCGCTCCCAGCATCCTCCCCGAGGGCCCTTCCTCTCCCGAAATGGTCCCTGGAGGGTTTTGCAAACCTGGGCAGGTTCCTTAGGGTCCAAGGAGAGACCTTGGCACCTCCTTACTCAGACCAAGGCTCTCACTCTGTCCGCATCCTGGAGGCCCCCCTCCCTTCTGCCCTTTCCGCCCTCCCTGCCTCTCAGCGGGAGGGCTGCGGGCTACCGAGTGCCACTGTCGGTCCACAGTGGAGGTGAAGCTGGGCTCACCCTACCGGTGGCATCTGGAGCCCACCCTCCCGGTCCTGAGTAAGGAGGGGTCTGTCTTTCCTGGACACTGCCCCCTGGCCTCCAGACCTGTGACCCCAGTGACACTCCCTGCGGGTCACCCACGTGTCTCTGTCTGTCCGTCTGCATGTCCCCATCCCAGCCCCACGTGGCCAGCACGTCGCTGTCTCACCTCCTCTCTGCCCCCTCCCAGGACCTTCTACCAGTTCGAGGCCGCGTGGGACAGCTCCATGCACAACTCCCTCCTGCTGAACCGTGTCACCCCGTATCGCGAGAAGATCTACATGACCCTCTCCGCTTACATCGAGGCAAGACTCTCGAGCCCGGGGCGCACCACCGAAGTCACCTGTCCCTGGGCCCGAGCGCCTGTCCGGGGCGAGGAGGGCGAGCATGCCCTGGACAGGCCCAGACGACCCCGCTGTCTCCCCAAGTCCTCGTGACATCCGGGCACCTCGAATGGCAGCCCTCAGCCCACCCGCCGCCTTCGCTGTGTGGGCTTGTTCTTGGTGCTGCGAGGTGGCTGCCGCGCCCCCAGCCATCACATCTGTGTTCCAGGCAGAACAAAGCAGAAGCCTCCTCCCCGCCTCCGGGTCTGAAGCCCAGGAGCAGAGGGGAGCGTGGGTGTTTCTAGTGGGCACAGGAGCCAGGGGTCTGGAGGTTTGGGGTCAGCAGCGGAGGAGAGGGTATCACCTCCCCTCAGAGCCTAATCACTCCCCCTGTACTGGGGGCTCTGCCCAGACAAGGCCCCAGCGTGCATCAGCTTTGTCAGAGCTACGGCTGAGCTTCAGGAAAGCAGAGCGGCCCCGTAGCGTGCCACGTCCACCACCGTGACGTGGTCTGTGGCGCGTTAGACGTACCACGTGGTGCAGTCTCACAAATGTTCTGCGCCACGTGCCACCTCTTTTATGGCGAGGCAGCTGAGGATGGTCAGTGTGGTGGCTCTTGCCCCTAGGAGGTTAACGGGGTGTCCTTGTGCTTGAGCCCTGCTCCCCTGCCCCTGCAGATGGAGAACTGTGCCCAGCCGGCCGTTGTCACCAAGGACTTCTGCATGGTTTTCTACTCCCGTGACACCAAGCTGCCTGCCTCCCGTTCCATCCGAAACCTGTTCGGCAGCGGGAGCCTGCGGGCCTCTGAGAGGTGAGCTGCGGGGTGCACAGGGCACCCTGTCACCTGAGGATTGGCCCTGGCTCTGCTCGGGGAGTGCTGGGCACAGACTGGTCTGGGTGAGGGCCGGGCTTGTCCCCTCCTGGCCCTTCTCGCTCACACCAATGGCACGTTGGGGAGCCACACTGCACCCCACTGCAAGGGGGACACGGGACTCTGGGTCATCAGGGCTGCTCTCCCACGCACAGTGGAGGGGCTGGATAAATGGGGCAGGGGCCAGGGAGGGGACTTGGGACCAAGGCTGGCAGCACCTGAGGGTCAGACGTCAGACACCAGGACCAGCCACGCCTCTCACGCCCCCACCACTCCTTGCACTCTGGGGGGACAATATCGAGGCAGTGAGGCTCCCCACACGCCCTGTGTCACGGACCCCGGTGTCCAGGCCACTCTGGGCACAGCTGGGAGGAGGGCGTGTGAGGGTCAGGACTCCGTGGCCCGGGCTGGCCGTGACCGGCCTGTCGTCTGAGAGGTCCCTGAGAGGGCGGGTGGGGTGCCCTTGGTGGAACCGGTGGTCCCGGGGACGGGGGGTCTGGGATGGGAACAGTCTAGGGCTACATCATGGGGCCTGGCACCCAGCTGCGCCTGCGAGGCCACCTGGCGGCAGGGCGGGTGCCCAGCGTGGCTTGGGGGGGGCAGTGGGTCCCAGGCGGTGCTGGGCCGGCGACCGCGTGCCCTGCTCTGCTCCCGCAGCAACCGCGTGACGGGCGTGTACGAGCTCAGCCTGTGCCACGTGGCCGACGCGGGCAGCCCAGGTAGGCATCCTCCCCGCGCCCCGGGGCTGGCGGCGAGCGGGGGCACTCCGTCGAGGGTCACTCCAGGTGACCTCGGCTAAGCGGCCATTCGGGGGCTCCCTTTCCGCATGTGCCTCCCCAGGGTGGTCCTGGGGCTAGAGGACTCGAGGGGAGGGCCTAGCAATGGGGGGCAGGCAGATGGTCACAGCCGCGACCCCCGCAGGACACGGTGCTGGATGGCCGCCGGGGGGAGCCCAGCCTGGCTCTGCAGCCTGGGGGCGGGCCCGGGGCGGGCAGCGGGGTCAGGGGAAGGGGAGCTGCCCTCGGGCCCCGTCCCTGCGCCCGGGGAGGGATGCGGTTGGACGGCGCCCCTTCGCAGGGATGCAGCGGAGGCGCCGGCGGGTGCTGGACACGTCTGTGGCCTACGTGCGGGGCGAGGAGAACCTGGCGGGCTGGAGGCCCCGTAGCGACAGCCTCATCCTGGACCACCAGTGGGAGCTGGAGAAGCTGAGCCTCCTGCAGGAGGTGGGTCTGTGCCAGGGCCTCGGGGGCCAGGCCACCCAGGACAGAGCCCGGGCACTCACATTGCGTGCTGGCCACAGGACTCGGGGGGGCTGATCCCGCCAGCAGAGTGGCCCCAGGTCCGTCCACTCTCCCGGGGTCTGACCCGGGGGCCTGGTGCTCAGCGGGGCCACCGGCCCTTCCCTTGCCCTTGTGCGCAGCGGGCGAGGCAAGGACAGCGGGTGAGGCCGCGCCCTGGCTCTTGTGTGCAGGTCGAGAAGACCAGGCACTACCTGCTCCTTCGGGAAAAGCTGGAGACCACCCAGCGGCCCATCCCCGAGACTCTGTCCCCGGCCTCCAGCGAGGACTCTGAGTCCCACAGCTTGTCCAGTGCCTCCTCCCCACTCTCGGCTGATGGCCGACCATCGCCCCTTGACATTCCCAGCGAGAGACAGCGGGAGCTGGCCGTCAAGGTAGGGCAGGCGGGCAGGTGGGCGGCGGACAGCATGGCCATCGCCAAGCCCTGCAGGGCTCCGCTGGCCTGGCCTTGTCCATGTGGGCTCCCGTCAGGGCCGGGAGCTCGGAGAAAGGGGGATCGATAGAGTCCCCTTGCCCACTGCCCCCACACTGGATTTTGGGAGCCTTTTACCACCTCCCCCCCCGCCGTGGCATGTCCTCTCTTGAATGCCTATGTTGACACGGAGCTCACCACCCCCATCCCAGCCCTTTCTGCGGCAGGGGGCCCACCAAGAAGGCCTTTGCCCAGGCCCTGTGCCCCGGGGAGGCTTCCCCAGCTCCCCCCATCTCCTTGGAGGCCTGGAGGTGCTGCCCACCTTGACCTGCAGGGTCAGGCCCCTCGGCCAGTCGCTGTGTTGCTGGTAGCTGAGCCGTAGGCCAAGCCGGGTCACGGGAGGCCCCTGACTGGGTGTTCACTGTGCCCGCAGTGTTTACGGCTACTCACGCACACGTTCAACAGAGAATACACACACAGCCACGTCTGCATCAGCGCCAGTGAGAGCAAGGTAGGCACGACCAGGCCCGAGCCCCACCCGGCGTCCCGCGGGGCTCCTGCCCTCTGGGCCCCGCTCCCTTCCCCGCACCCACTGGGCTGGCTTCTGCCCTCTTTGTTGGCGTCTCCCCACGGCCGCCCTCGGGCTGCATGTCCTAAAGCCTGGGCTCGGCCACATCTTCCCCAGCCCCACCCAGCGGGGTCCTCGGTGCTCTTTGGAGCCCCATGGCCATGAGTCCCCGGTGGGGCTGGGAGGGGGTGGGGGATACTGGAAAGATGGTGCCTGCTGTTGGCGTAGGGGTGCCCTGCATGGTAGTTAAAATGCCAGCAAAGGTGCGGGAATCAGCCACTGCATGGTCCCCCCGCCACAAGGGCCCAGAGATTGCCCCCTCCTTGTGTCCCCTGCAAAGGACTCTCTGTTCTCCACAGCTCTCCGAGATGTCTGTCACGCTGCTGCGGGACGCGTCCCTGTCCCCTCTGGGGACGGCCACGCTCACGCCCTCCTCCACCTGCCCCTCTCTGGTTGAAGGGCGCTACGGAGCAGCCGACCTGAGGTGAGTGAGCTCCAGGCTCCCGAGCAGCTGCTGGCTCTGCCAGCTGACAGACGCGGGGCAGGGCTCACAGAATACTCGGGGAGAACAGACACGGCTCGTAGCTGAGAGAACTGCCAAGCTCACTGCCGCAGACAAAACGCGTGGCATTGGAGCTGCGCTGGGCAGAGACCCCCCCACACACTGCTAACACCGCTTATGTCTGATCATCTATCTTAAGTCCCTCGGCGTTTCCAAATTTTCTTCTTAAAAAGAAAAACTGTCATGGAGGCCTCTGGCCCTCAGCCTGAGACTGGCCGCCTGGGCCACCAGGTCCAGTCACGGCCTGACGGGTACCATTGGCCAGCAGCTCCCTCTACACAGACGGTCTCTGAGAGCGTAGTGCCAACTTCAGCTCAACTCTGGAAAGGACGAGTGGCTGCAGCCGCCTTTAGGGGGTGACGGGAGAGGGGCAGAAGGCACCATGGGGCACAGGTGTTGAGTCCCTGGCAGCTGACCCCTCCCCACCCTGTCCAGCAAAACCCTGGAATCAGGCGGGTGGGCCAGACTGTGGGTGCAGCAGGCAGACGGCTAGAAGTGCCCACGCAGCTCTGCGGGCATGATGCTCCGTCCGGGAGCCTGGGGGTGGTTCCAGGCCCCGAGAAGGGCCTTGCAGAGGGACGCAGAGGCTCACTCCTCTCTGTCCCAGGAGCCTGCAGCCCAACTCCCGGCCGGCCAGCCCAGAGCCCGAGCCCCTGCCCGAGGCCGACTCCAAGAAGACCCCCTCCCCTGCTCAGGCCACGGAGACGGACAAGGAGCCCCAGCGCCTGCTGGTTCCCGATGTCCAGGAGGTCCGGGTCAGGTGAGCAGGTCACAGCCAGCCTTGTCCCCTGGCCTAGGGCAAAGGGCTGGGGGGGGGTCAGAGCCAGGGCCCAGGCCTGGACGCAGCTCTGCACAAAGACAGTTGTAATGTGTCTGCAGATGACCAGCTTGGCACCATGCAAACGTCTGGTGGTCCTCTCGGCCCTGAAAGCACACAACCCCCCCCCCCCCGCCCCCTTTGATGGGCGTGGTCTGGGGACACAGTGTCACGGGCCAGGGCAGGTTCAGCTTTTCTAAGTTTTTCCATTTCACGGCTGGGGACTGAGGCTCAGAGATGGGCTGGCGGTTCTGGTCTCCGGCCCCCCGGGTTGGGGTCCTGCGGGCCCCTGAGTGCCTCTCGGCGGCTTACTTTCTGCTCCGAGCCACGGCAGCATGGCAGGGGCCTGGCTCATGGTGGACGCTGGGCCCTGGAGTTGGGGCTGCCAGGAGGGCATGAGCGAGCAGGCGTCCTGTCCCTGCAGCCCCATAGTGTCCAAGAAGGGCTACCTGCACTTCCTGGAGCCGCACACGGCCGGCTGGGCCAAGCGCTACGTGGTGGTGCGGCGGCCCTATGCCTACATGTACAACAACGACAAGGACTCCGTGGAGAGGTTTGTGCTCAACCTGTCCACCGCCCAGGTGGAGTACAGCGAGGACCAGCAGGCCATGCTCAAGGTGCGGCCACAGAGGGGGCCGGGCGGGCCCTGGGCTGGCCGGGGCGCAGTGAGTCCCAGGCAGGGCCAGGAGGGCCGGAGCCAGGGGCAGCCTCACTGTCCGTCCCTCTGTCTCTCCTGTCCCAGGGTCTCTACCACTCATGGGGCTCCTGGTCCTGGTGACGACCAGTGGCGATGGGTGGGACAGGCATTCACCTTCTCCCGTTTAAGGGCCAACACCCCAGTCCCCTCCTCCTGGGGACACCCAGGATGGGTGGGGCCGAGCCATGCAGGACCAGCAGTGCTGTGCCCAGGGGTCCAGACCCCTGTCCCCTGGCTTTGCCCCACCCCTCTGAGCAAGCACAGCCCTGGATGTGTGTCCCGGGGGCCCTGACTCCTTCTTGCGGCCACTACACTGGCTACTACGTAGTTTTGCTTCCCTGGGGTGAGGGTGGGACCTCCACCCACTACTCAAGGGCTCAGGCTTGAGGGGAGAGGCTGCCAGGATTAGTGGGGCCCAGGGGACACATCTGGACCACGGCTGTGCCAGGGTCCCAGGGGAAGGAGCCTTGGCCCAGGAGGTGGGGACACAGAGCAGTGTCAAGGTGGCCCCGGGGCGTGAGAACAGATGGGTGTTCTGACTGCAGAACCTTCCAGAAGGGGACAGAGCCTGTCAGGCCAGGAGGGACCGTGCAGCTGCAGGGAGTTCACGCAGCCCTTCAGCCCCGCTGCCCATGGGCCTCCCCTCCTGCTCCCTCGTCCCGGCCCGTGCCCTCGCCCCAGGGGAGCGGTGCCCGGCGAGTGCCGACCCCAGGGAGGCCTGGTGTCCTCTCACGGTGCCCTTTCGCTGCCCTGCAGACGCCCCACACGTTCGCCGTGTGCACGGAGCACCGTGGCATCCTGCTGCAGGCCAGTAGCGACAAGGACATGCACGACTGGCTGTACGCCTTCAACCCCCTCCTGGCGGGGACCATACGGTAGGGCCACCTCGGGCCACCTCGGGCCACCTCGGACGGCATGGGGCTCCCAGCGCCGCCGGGCGAGGGCGGGTACAGGCTGGGGGGCGGGCGCGTCCTTGAGGCCGCTGATGCTCGCGTTGGTCGTTGCTGCTCAGGAAGTAGATAAAAACCTGAGACTGAAAAAAAAAAGTCCTGAGACTGTTTTTTAAAAATTTTATTTATTGATTGATTTCAGAGAGAGGAAGGGAGAGGGAGAGAGAGAAACAATGATAGTCATTGATGGGCTGCCTCCCACAAGCTCCCTGCTGGGGATGGAGCCCCCAACCCAGGCGCGTGCCCTGACCTGGGATTGAACCCTGACCCCCTGGATCATAGGCCGATGCTCAACTGCTGAGCCACACCAGCCGGGCAAATCCTGAGATTTGCAAACCTCATGTGCTCCTGGGCGGACCCTCCTGTAGGGAAAACACCTTTGTGTCGGGAACAGCCAGCCCCCCCGACCCCCGTCCATGACCTACAAGGAGTCACAGTGACAGGAAACGGGCTGGAGCCGCTGAGCGGCTGTGGCTTCCCTGCGGCAGCCCCAGCCGCCCGCCGCCCACCCTGACCCCTGCCTCTCCTCCACCCTCCCGCAGGTCCAAGCTCTCCAGACGGCGGTCTGCCCAGATGAGGGTCTGAGCGGAAGACGCCACCCTCCCTCCAGCCAGCAGGCCCGGCCTGGCCCCTCTCACCATCTGTCTGTCTGCACCACCCAGCCCTTCCCACCTGACGGCCAGCGCGCCCCTGCTCCTGGGGACGCTGCCCGGGCCAGCGAGCCCGCCGTGGCCGGGGACCTGCGCCTCATGAAAGTCCTGCTCCCAGGGGAGGCCGCACTGTCGTCATTCCTGGGGGGAAGCACTGGGAGAAGCCGAGAGACCCGAGGGCGCCAGGCAGGGGCATCGCTGACGTTCTAGTATTTTTTTAAGCATAGACAGACTCATAATTAATATACAGTAGTTAGCAACCTGGAAACAACCCGCTCCGAAGTTAACAATAAGACTGTTCTATTTATAAGTATTTATTTCTAACAACCTGTAGGATTCAGATGGACCCTGTTCCCGCTTGTACCCATAAGCACCTCCCAAGCCTCTTAGGGACAGACAGGGTGGGGCAGCCACCTCGGAAGACCACAGGGAGGTCGGCACCCCCGGAGCGCCTGCCCAGGCCCAAGGCCTCTCCCCGGCTTCGTGTAGGGCAGGCCCTCGTCCTGGGGTGTGTGCCCGTGTTGAGGGGGACCTGATGCCTGAAGTCCAAGCAGCGCAGAGGTGGCCTGTGTCCCTCTAGCAGGAGGTAAAGCCCACATCTCCCCTGCACAGCAGCCACCTGAGATGGGACTCCGGGTGGTGCCAGCACAGCTCCAGGAGCGTGTGGGAGATAAAGGAGGTGGGTGGGGCTGGGCTGTAGGGGGCTGTCCTGGCGGGGCCGGGGAGAAGGGACCAGATCCCACGCTTGTGTCACGTGTCCAGGCCACAGGGCTCAGGTGGCTGGGGTTAGAGGTTGTCCAGGGTGACGGGGTTAGAGGTTGACCAGGGTGACGGGGTTAGAGGTTGTCCAAGATGATCTAGGCATTGAGGGGCTTGTGGAGCAGGCTCTCTAGCTGCTGTGAGAAATGGGTGAGCTCTGGGGACGAGAGTCTGAGACTGTCCCTCTTTGCCCCAAGAGGAGAGAGTTCCCGTGGGTGCCAGTGAGAACATGCCATGAGGTCGGATGAGGGCGGCCGACGTTGGGGTCATCCGCCATCCAGGCCCCCCGTTCTGCATCAGAGGTGCCACCACTGTCATGTTCTGGCCTCGTTACAATATCCGCCTGGTCCCCCTCTGCAGAGCCTGTGCCCGAGGGTCTCCCAGGACAGGACAGGAGTCAGCCCAGGCCAAGAGTCTGGCCCAGGCCCTAAACCCATCAGAGAAACTCCCAGCCTGAAGGTCTTCTGGGACCTGTTCCCACACCCGAGGCACATTAGGCCTCTTTTTAGCTTAAGGGAAAACTGCAAAACTGTTAGAGGCCCAGGCCCATGGCCCACCCAGAGCGGTTTCATTCAGCCCCAGGTTCACTCCCAGCCTTGCTGGTCGGCGGCTTTCTCTGGCACCTCCAACTGCCCTTGCCAGCCCCTGCCGGGCGCCACTCACTGACCCCTGACTCCCACTTGGCTCAGACGACCCCAGCTCACCCTGAAGCCAGTGATTCTGAGACTCCCCTTTATTCAGCAGTGTCCCCATGTGGCGCTGAC
The DNA here is from genome assembly GCF_054644295.1 of Miniopterus natalensis. NCBI lineage: Eukaryota > Metazoa > Chordata > Mammalia > Chiroptera > Miniopteridae > Miniopterus > Miniopterus natalensis. The sequence continues at coordinate 697,982 of NC_142088.1, forward strand.
ACAACACGTGGACACTGTCACGGTTCCAGGCTCTGAGGCCAGAAGCCCCAGCATCTTCCAGGCTCTGAGGCCAGAAGCCCCAGCATCTTCCTCTGGTTACGTGTGGTGTTGGCTCCCGTCTGAGTGACAAGGTTCCAGTTGAGGTTTTCCTTTGGGAAAGTTGTTCAGGCCCCATAAAATTCGCCTCAGGTGAGGGGTGCAGGAGGGGGGCCCCTGGGGCAGCTGTGTGTGCCAGCCAACCACACAAGCCCAGCTGCCCTCCTCCTGGGGCCTGGATGGCACCCTGAGGGGAAGCCCAGCAGTAAGATCAGGGCCCAGGACCACGTCTGGGAGCCCAGGACTCAGAGCACTGTCCTTGCAGATCCCAGGTGAGGGTCCCATCCTAGACTGAGCTCAAACACTGTCCAGAAGCAGGTCTGTGCTCACCTGCACAGGTGTCCCTGCAGGTGCCTGACTGGGACACGGAGGAGAGGAGACAGCCACCTGGGACAAGCCCTGGTTCTAGCATTTATGATGCCTGTGGGCAGGGAGGAGACGCAGGGGGAGCGAGTTGTTCTGAGATGAGTCAGGTTCCGAGAGCCCAGCCATGGCCCACTCAGGTCAGCCAGCCTGAGGATGTGGCACAGGTGCCTGAGGCCAGCCAACCTGCAGAGCACCTGTGTCCTAGGCAGGGCTGAGGGAAGGAGCCCACTCGAGGGTTTCTGAGAATCACCCCAAATTGAGGAGCCTCCACGGCCATGGAGACTCCCAGGGGCTGTTCCATTCTGGCTTGGGGTCATCTTTGCCATGAGGAGCCAGGTGTGGACCTGGTGACCCTTCCTGCTGCGGCGAGAGTCCTGGGTCTGAGTGCAGACACCCAGAGGGGCTGGAGAGGAAACCCACGTGGGGCCGGGAAGCCTGGTCTCCATACCCACCCTGCCCCAAATGCCCACGTTGCTGTGTTAGCTGGGACGAGCTGTCTAACAAACTGGGACTTGGTTTCCACATCTGTGACTGGCGAGGCTGACCCGGGGTCCCCTGAGGGTCCTCACACTGTGGGTGCAGAGAGTAAAGTCAGGTCTGGATGGCTGCTGTCCTGCTGAGTGGGGGGGAGAGATCCAGAGAGCCACCTCTCTGGTGGTTTTTTTTGAATGCTTGAGGCCCCTCAGGTTGCAGCCTCGTTTTGCCTGAGAGATGGCCACCCTCGTCCGGAGCGGGCTCTCTGTCCCCCAGGGGAGGGCGAGCTTCCTGTGGCTCTAGGGAGAGGCCCAGGGAGGGGATGCTGGGCTCCAGCTGACGGGCTCTGGGCTCCGATGACCCTGCGGATGCCCAGGGTGTGTTGAGATGTTCGTAAGTTACAAGACCTCCACTCGGAAAAAATCGCTCATAAGATGGCAATGTCTCACTCGCCCCCCCCGCGCGCGCACACACACGCGCAGGCACCCCGGCGGCTGTGTGAGGTGGTCCCTCCGCACCCCGTGGCAGAGCACTCGGGGAGGCGGGAGCCGGTTGCCATGCTGGTCCTCCGGACGTCAGCCTGTGGCTCCTTCCCGGGCCCCTGCTTCCTAGCTGCCTGTCCCCGAGGTCCCCTTTGGCTTGTACATACGTGGTTGTGTGGCACCCCGGCCCTGCACCGTAACCACCGTCCCGACCTAACCACTGTAGCTCCCTGGTGTCCTGAACCCGAGTGTTAGGCTCTAGGCCCCGTACTGTGTGTGCACTCACGACTCTGTCCAGTTACGAAATAAACGTGGCTCCTTACGCAGCCCTGGCCTGCGGGCCTCTCCTGTGTGTTATTTGCGTGTCGGGTCCGCTGGTGGCGCCGAACGTAGTCACGGAGGCCACGGGTCTGGCACTGCCTGGAGACAGTGCCTACCTCCCCTGCGGCGGGGCATGGAGGGGGAGCCTCGGGGGGCGGGGTGCAGGAGGGTGTTTATCGCGGGAGCACCCGCCTGCCTCCCTCAGTACCGGCAGGCGGTCAGACAGTCTGGCCCATCCATCCATCCATGGAAAACGGCTCAGTGGTAACAAGGGATGAGTGTGGGTGCAGAAACTGGGGTGATCGCAACGGCGTTTCACTGAGCAGAGAGAACTAGGACCCGCTTCTAGACGATCTCGGGAGTAGCGACGGAGAACATATCAGGGTCAGGGCTGGGGAATGTGCGAGAGTCTGGGTGATGGACGTGTTTTGTACCCTGGTGACAGTGGTGACAACTCGATCCATGGTTTAAAATTCACGCAACTCTACGTTGACGGAAAAATAAGTCAACATGGCTTCTTGATAATTTTTGAAATTAATGTTTTTTAAAAAGCAATTCGCCCGGCCAGCGTGGCTCAGGTTGAGCACCGACCTAGCATCCAGGAGATCACGGTTTGATTCCCGGTCAGGGCACAGGCCCGGGTTGTGGGCTCGATCCCCAGGGCGGGTCGTGCAGGAGGCAGCCAATCAATGACTCTCATCACTGATGTTTCCATCTCTCTCTCCCTCTCCCCTCCTCTCTCTGAAGTCAAAGACATACTAAAAGAACAAAAAACAATTCAATGGAGAAAGGACAGTCTTTGAAAAATGGTGTCAGAACATCTCTATGGAAAAATAAACCTCGGGTCCTACTCAAAATCAGCTCACACTACAGCAGAGATATAAGTGTAAATTCAAAGGTTTTAAACCTCTGGGAGGAAAGCTGAGTGGCCTTGAGGTAGACAAAGATTTCATAGGTGAGAAATCTGACCCATAAAAGACAAAAAACAGAGGCAGGTCCCCCTGCCTGGGTCTCAGTCTCCCTTCTGTGCACAGGGAGAGTGGGAGGCACCGACGCCGGGTCAGAAAAATAAAAACGAGGAGTGGGGTGGGGGGGTCGTGAGCAGGACACGGAGCCCTTGAGCCCCGGGAACGGATTCCGTGGGAGGAAGGCCGGGCCGCGCTGGGCACCTTGCCGTGGATACGTCGCCTCAGCACCCAGGGGAGCCGGCTCCAGATCTGGGGCGTCACGTGGGGCCTGCTGGGGTGCAGCCAGGCCTGACGCACACGCCCAGGCGACGTCATGCTCAGCTGGACGCGGGGAAAGGAGATTCAAACCCATTTTGATGGTAGTGTCTGGACTCCCTGGTCCCTCTGGACTGGACGGCCATAGCCCAGTGATATGTCCTCAGGGAGGGGTCCATTTTGCACATAGTGGGGTGCGGGAGGCGTTCACAGGTAATCCCCACTCGCCAAGGGACGGGGCCTCTCCTCCCAGGTCATCACATTCTGGGGTCTGAATGAAGCCCCTGAGCTCCCAGCTGCCACTTTGCTGCCTTAGAAAAGCATTTCTATGTGTCTACCTGTGCTTACCGCATAGGGCCAGGCGGGCCTATCTGCTGGTTCAGCTTCTCGGGGCGCCCAGAGCAGCCCTAGGGGGCCCCCATGGCTTCCTTGTGGGGTGACCCGGCCCCACAGATGGCTGCCTTCACGGAGGGAACTGGTGGAGTGTGACCCAGAGCGCAGGGAGAGCCAGGGCCCTCTCGAGTGGGGACCCAGCCAGGTGCTGGGAGCTGCCAGGCTGTGCAGCCGGGAGCCTGGTGTGAGTCATGGCCTTGAAGGAGGCTTTGAGAGCTGTGGCCCGGCTGCAGGGCTGGGTTGGCGAGCGGGGAGAGCGTCCCGTGTGCCTCACGCCCTGGGGAGGACGCCTGGCTGAAGGGCGGTCCCCTGTGGGCGTTCCTGGCTCAGATCCTGGGCCGGAAGCAGGTGGGATGGAGGTGAGGGTGCAGGTGTGGCGTTCCCAGGGGGGCCAGCCCAGGTGGACGCTTCCATGGCTCCCCCGCCCTTGGGGACCGGGGTGGGTCAGCCCCTGACACGTCAGCTCAGGCCCCCTGCTCAGTCCGGCTCCTGCTCGTGGAGCCCCCGGGCCGATGGCTGGTCTGAATGTGTCTCTTTCCTTCTTCCTAGCTACCATCGCCCTCTGCCAGGCTGCCAGGAGGGCGGCCAAGGCCCTGCTCCCGGCGGGCGCCTACCTCAGCTTCGCCAAGGAGGTGGCGGGCGCGGCCCAGCTGGGGGCCTGCTGCCTGGAGCTGCGGATGCTGGCAGAGCTGGGCCCCTGGGCCGGGGGCTTCGGGCCCGACCTGCTGCTGACTCTGCTGTTCCTGCTGTTCCTGGCACACGGGGCCACCTTCGACGGGGCCTCGGCCAACCCCGCCGTGTCCCTGCAGGAGCTCCTCCTGGCCGAAGTCTCCCTGCCCAGCATGCTGCTGAAGCTGGCGGCTCAGGGGCTGGGAGTCCAGGCTGCCTGCGCCCTGACCCGACTGTACTGGGCCTGGGAGCTCAGCGACCTGCACGTCCTGCAGAACCTCATGGCCCAGCACTGCAGCTCGGCCCTGCGCACGACCGTGCCCCACGGCGCCCTGGTGGAGGGCACCTGCGCCTTCGCCTTCCACCTGACCCTGCTCCGCCTGAGGAACAGCCCTCCCATGTACAGGGTGCCGGCGGTGGCCCTGCTGGTCACCCTCATGGCCTACACAGGTGAGACCTGGGTGTCTCACCTCAGAACCTCGGCCTCCGTGGCTGCCACACGGCCCACACCCGTGGGCACCCGGAGAGGGGCTGCCAGCCAAGGGGCCTGTGGGCCACAGACACTGGGGAGGCCATTTCCTGGGAAGCCGGTGAGGGTATGGTGACCAGCTGGGCTGGACACAGTGTGGCGGGGGGACCCCAGGCCGTCAGGCCCTCCTTCCTCACTGGGCCTCTCCACGCTCTGAGCTCCTGGTCTTCATCCCAGGAGGTCCCAGCTGGGGCAGGTGGGCAGAAGGCGCAGTTTCTCCAGGGCCTGGCCCAGCTTCCTGCCTGCAAGCCCCTGGGTCCCTGCACCCCTTCCCAGGGTGCCAGGTCCTGCCGTTTCTCCCTCACCCAAGTCCCCTTTCCCCCCCTGGCACTAAGAGCCTCCTGAGGTGGCAGCAGGTGCCCTACCCCCTCTTTGGGGTCACTCCCCCCACCCAGGCAGGCCCACTGACCAAATTCTCATGGGGACCCTCAGTGCCTGTGGGGGCTGCCCTGAGCCTCCAGTTTTGGCCACACCAGCGCCCCACTCTGTATTCAGCCCATGGAACGAGGTCACCTGTCCTGGGGTCCCCTACGTGGGCCTGCCCCCAACGTGACAGGGGCACCTTCCCCACCTTCGTGGAGAAGCAGAGGGCCGCTGACCACTGACCTCAGGTTCCAGCTGTCCCCAGGTTGGGGACAGAGCTGGGCCAGGACTCAGGGGCGCCATGCTGGGGCCCCACTGTCCGTCTGTGGAATTTGCTCCCTGGGAGGCATCGTGCTGAGTTGCTCACTCCCTCTGCCCTGGGCACTGGGGACGGGGTCGGGGTCAGAGTAGGATGGCAGGGCCTCCCAGGAAGTGGCCGCATGCCCGCTGTGCTGGCGTGGACTTGAACCTGGCACATGCCTGGCCCCTGGGAAGGGCATCTATGACCGTGGCTGCGATCAGTCAGCTGGAGGCTGGTCGGGATCCAGGTGCAGGGAGGCAGCATGGGGGGGCTGAGGCCAAGCTCCCCGAGGTCTCCATTCAGGGAGACTCCAGGGAGGGCTCACCTTCCGTGTCACTGACCCTGGGGGACCTGGGCCACCAAGTGCCGGAAGCTGCCACTGGAGCCCAGACACAGGTGGGGAAATTGAGGCACGGCTCAGCAGAGAGTTTGCCAAGGACAGGGCTCTGCAGCCAGAGTGCCTGGACTCCCACCCCAGGGTGTCACCCAGGAGCTCCTACCATCTGCACAGGACCCACCGGGGTGCCTCCTGCAGAGCCAGCACCACTGCCCGAGGAGCCAGCTTCGGGCTCTGTGTCCACAAGGCCCAGACCTGCCCTGGGAGGCCCCTGGTCGCTGGGGGTGGTCAGCCTGGCCTGGGGCTCAGCGATGCTGGCCGGGCTCTGACTACTCATCCCAATCTCCCCTCTGTGTCAGTGCTACTTCACCCCTCTCCAAGATCTCGCTGTCTCTTGTCTCTGTTTCTGTCTGTCTGTCTGTCTCTATCTCCCTGTCTCTCTATCTCTCTGTCTCTGTCTCTCTCCTTCTCAAAGACACCCTCCCTCAAGCTGGGATGTTTGGAGAAAGGGGCTGGGGGAGATGAGTCCATCCCAGGGTTGAGAGGTCAGGACGGGTGTTGGACATCCCTGGAGAGACTCGTCGGGGCTGCTCGCTGACCACGAAAGCTTTGGCCTTGGCTGAGTGGCCTTCCTGCAGTGCCCCCGTCAGGACAGGAGGAAGGGTGGACTGAGCTGCTGGCCTGTGTGCCAAGAGCCCGCCTAGGCCGGGGGCATCGTAGGACTCAGGGTGGGGGTTTCAGAGGGTGGCTCTGGTCCAGGTGGAGCCACATGAGGCCCGTCTGTGCTTCCTCCACAGCTGGGCCCCTCACATCTGCCTTCTTCAACCCCGCCCTGGCCGCCGCGGTCACCTTCCACTGCTCGGGGCACACCTTGCTGGAGTACGCCCAGGTGTACTGGCTGGGCCCTCTGACAGGTAGGGCAGGGGCAAGGCTGTCCCTGGGCGTGGCTCGTGGTTGGGGGACTGGGCCACACAAGCATCCTGGTGGCGGGCCAGCGGGGTCCAGCTCTCTGATGGCGAGTCCATTCAGGGGCTGCTTCCTGACCGTGAGGTCCTGCGGGGAGGGGAGGAGGCCGGTCAGGTTCCCAGGCGGCTGTCAGGCCCCTCCCAGCCCAGGCCTGCAGGCCCCTGTCCTGGGTAGGGTCCAGAGTGTGGGTGTCCAGGCGTCCTGGGTTGCAAGGAGCCCAGGCCCCTGGTCTGACGCTGGTCTCCTGCAGGGACAGTGCTGGCCGTCCTCCTGCACTGTGGGCACCTTCCCCGCCTTTTCCAGAGGAACCTGCTGTACAGTCAGAAGAACAAGTATCGGACCCCCAAGGGGAAGCCAGCCCCAGGACCCGAAGACACCCAGACGCCCACCGAGGGGAGCAGAGGCCAGGAGCCTGGGCGCAGGCGGGTGGGGCGGCAGCCGCTGGGCTCCCTGTGAGCTCTGGGTGAGGGCCAGGTCCCTGGCTGGACCCTGGGACCTCCCTGGGCTGAGGGGGCGCCAAGCCCACCCCACTTGCTCCCCAGAAACCATTCGTCAATAAACTGTCCCCGGCCCTGCCTGTCTCTTGTCCTGGCAGAGGCCCCTGAAGGAGGTGGGGGCTGGTCCAAGTCCCTCCTCATCCCACGAGCTCCGTCCTGACTCTTCTTTAGTCAGAATCAAAGGTACAACCAAGGAGGAAAGGCAGGGAGGCAACCTGGTCCTGAGGAGACCCCAAGGCAGGGTGTCCCACAGAGGGCTCCTGGCCGCCCTGAACACTCCAGCACCCTCTGTCTGGGGAGGTCTGAGTGGCCGACACCCTGAAACCTGCTGAGATCTTATGGATGGTGGCTGGAGCCCAAGGCTGCAGGGGAGCAGGCCAGACACAGGGCCCCCAAATCCCCATCCGCCAGCAGCCTGACCCTCGGGGCAGCTGACCCACAGGTCCTCAAATCTAGGTGACCCTTGCCAATCCCAGGGCCTTCAGGGCAGACCCCAGGCCCCCTGCCCCCCTGCCCCCCAAGCTGGAGGAGCCTCAGCCCGTTCCCCCCAAGAGGCCAGAGAAGACCTGGGATCTTTCACCCCAAGAGAACAAAGGTCCCTCAGCTGGAGGTCCTGGAGCCCACGCAGCCCGAGGCCCCACCCTGTCTTGAACTGAGAAGGACAGGAGGCAGGACCAAGGACAGGTGCTGGTCAGCCTTTCCCTGGGAGCCAGGTAGAGGTCCAGGAGAGAAAAAAGAACCCCCACCCCACTCCCCATGGCTCCCCACCCGGCCTTGGCAGTGCGGGTGCTCTGAGCTCCAGCCTCCTCCCCTCCTTGGAGTGGCCTCCGGGAAGGAGGGAGCAGGGGACACCCGGCATTGGGGCCTGAGAGCCAGCCTGGCGTCTCCCAGAGGGCCTGGCGGGGGCGGGCAGAGTATTCCAGAAAGAGCAGTGAGGGCCTGGGGTGGGGATGGGGTAGGGGCCACCGGCTCCCCTCGAAGGAGGGTCTGTGTGGGATGGGACAGACCGGGGGGGGGGTCACTGCACCAGCAGCACCCAGAGCAGAAGCTGTGGCCCCTGGAAGAAAGGGGGCTCCTCACGGGCAGCACCAGGGCCGAGGTGGGAGGCGGCTGGCATGTCTGTCCCCATTCGAAGTCCCCCTGGTCTCTGCGCTGTTTCCAGGACAGAAGCTGCCGATGCTCAGGCGCTGAGCTCTATCAGCAAATTAGCACAAGAAAGACAGACACTGGGACATTGCAACTCAGCCCATCCACCAGCCAATTGTTAGACTGATTCGAGGAGGTAGAGTCTATTTTTGAAGACTTCGACATTGTAGAGCAACATCCATTAAGATTGGAAACAAAATTAAACTTAAGAGACTCTGCATTCTACAGGAAAGAACATAATGCTCTAAAGAACATAAAGCTCTGATGAACCAGTTACTCACATGGAAGACAAGTTAAAAATTGTTTCCTCCAGCCCCAGCTGGTGTTGCTCAGCGGCTGGAGTGTTGGCCTTCAGCCTGAAGGGCCCTGGTCAAGGGCACGTACCTGGGTTGCAGGTTTGAGCCCTGGCCCCAGTTACGGTGTGTGGGAGGCATCCAATTGATAAGTTGTCTCTCTCACATTGATGTTTCTCTCTCTGTGTCTCTCCCCCTCCCTTCCACGCTCCCTAAAAAAAAAAAAAAAAAAAAATCAATGGAATAAAATATCCTGGGGTAAGGATTAACAAAGTAATAAAAGCAAAAATTGTTTTTTCCAAGTAACTGAAGATACAATGATAAAATGTGCAAACAAGGGTTTTCAAGTACATGTAAATCATGAATCAGATTCTTATATGATCCCCACAAGTTACAAGAAATGTCAGAGGGAACATTAAAATGACACTGTAGAGATTTGCACTTGAAATTAAATTTAAACTTACAGAAAACGGATTTGTACAAAGATTTAAATGTTTTATTGCTCTATGAGAATCATCAGCTCTAAATGTACTAAAAGTTACTTTTCAAAATAATTTCATAGCCTCCAACACTCTGGAGGGATCCGACATGGTCCCAACACACAAACAGCCTTCTCAAAATTAATAATTGTTGAAATGATTTGCAATCTTGCATTTGCCAAGAGTGGCTGGTGTTGCTTTAGATTAGATTAGTGAAAATGAGGTAGCTGATTTTGATGACCTCATTAATCTGCAGCAAAGGGAGCCAGGAACATCGCAGGGTCAATCAAGGTCGCTCATTAACAAAGTGTTACATTGTTGCATTCCATGTATGTCACACCAGCTGCGTGAGTTACACTGTTACTCATGCACCATTATGACCCTGTTCTGGTTGGTCAGCAATGAGGTGTTTCCAGGAAAAAGCTTTCTGATTTAGTGTCTATTTTCCTGCCTGGTGTAAGGGCTGCTTCACATTTTGTACTGGGCCCCACAGTGCATTCGGGCTCCAATCCCTCAGGTGGCGGACCAAGCCCTTCTCCTGCCTCAGTGCAGGTGGGGCGCCCCTGAACTACAGCAGGGGTGGCTGGGGCGCGGCCGGTGCCCATGGGGCCTGGGCCTGGCTGCAGCTGGAAGCCCAAATGGACACCAGGCTGTGGCTGGTTGGCAGTCACATCCATTGCTGCCTCCCCGAGGGAGAGGCAGGGGCAAAGCCGGGTGGGGGTGAAGTGGGCGTCCAGCGCCCAGTGGAGCATTCCAGGCCCGGTCCAGCCAAGGTGCCCTCTAGCTCCCAGCACTGCCACAGGATCAGAAGCTCATTCAGGTGCTGGGAGATCAGCACCTGGGCTGCTGTCCACAAACCAGGCAGCACCTGGTCAATGAGGAGCTGCTTGCAGGATGCCGTCCACCTGGCAGCAGAATCCTGTGGCTCCTCAGGGGTTCCAAAGTCAGTGCTGGGGGACAGAGGTGCCCTGCTCGGGGACAGAAGTACCTGCTTGCGTTCCCCTGCTGGTGTATAAACATGTAAACTTCCCATCTTCTCTGGCATCACAGGGGAGTCGTGGGTACTTTGTGTCCTTTGGTCCTGGGAGGGTCCCAGTCAACAGCCCGCTAGCAGCTCAAATGGAAATTTTCAGGTGCAGTTCCCAGTGGCCACCACTGGGTGCTGCTCCCAGGCTTTTGCCCCGAGGCCCTCTGTCTGCTCCACACAGCGCCAAGTACAGGGACCGGATTTGTCCACCCTGACGCCGGAGTCTCACAAACGTTCATTAATGTGCTAACCCGTTTTGTCCAGCGGATGCTCTAGACTTTCAAATTCACAACCTCCACGGGCCCCGGCCACCGCATTGGGCCCCACTCAGCACATCCAATCAGTGCTGCCCAAGGGCGGGCGCATAGGCCTCTGTTCTACGGTGTCAGGAGGGGGACTTGGTCCCCACACAGTGTCCCCATAATCCAGTCAGGTCCCAGGGAAGCAAGCCCTTCACTTCCCGTGGACTCCCGTCCACGGCCCAGTTTCCATCAGATTTTCACCCTTGTCACTGGGAATCAGAGAAAAAGGGGGCCTTGGAGACAGGACCAGGGGGTGAGCCCGGGTCGAGCTGCAGCTGCTCACTGCTCCCTTGGCTGCAAGTCTCATGGGAACTCTTAGAAGTAAAACGTTCATGCCCGGGAGGGGCCTGGGTGTGCTCTGCAGTGAGCGGCACTGAGTCTTTGTCCTGAGGGTTTTAATCCTATTTTTCCCTCTGCAATCGAGACATTTAGGGGAGGTTTCAATAGAATAGTCATCAGTCTTCCAGGTGCATTTTTAATATGTTGATGCATCAAAATGAGTGTATGGAGAGTTCTGGGACATTCTTTGGTCTGTTTTACTGTTTTACTTGTATCTTGGGTCTGTCCGGCTTTAGTGGGGTTTGTGTCATTTGTTCCCCAGCCTCACCTGTCCTCAGTTTATCTGGCACAAAGAGCGCTAACCCGGCCTTGGTTTTCTCTCTCCCAGGCCAGGGTGACGTAAGCCGTGTGCTCTCTGGTTGGGGAGGCAGGTGGAAACCATTTGCTCTCAGGTGTCCTGGGCCGGGGAATGTAAGTTCTCGTGATTCACAAGCTGGCTGCAAGCTGCCCAAACTGTTTGGCCTTGTTTAATTTTCTGGTCTCAGTTTCCCCATTTCCTCTTGCTTAGGGATTTTCCTACCTTCTACTATCCTGCCACAGAGCTGTCCTCTCCCAAATGTGTTTCCCCATGGCACCCCTCTTCCCCAGCCCCCCTCTGACCCTGAGGGACACCTCTCAGAACAGGGTTTCCCAGAGCACACTTGAGGGGCTCAGTCAGATGAGACGGGGCCTTGTGCCTGGCGTGGGCAGGTTCAGTTCTGGGGGTGCCTGCTGGGATAGACCCCTAACCTCAGCTTGGAAAAGTGCCCCAGGTGGCCCTGAACAGAGCTCCCAAGTCAAATGGCCACTCCTCAGCTGGGCCCGCCCAAGACGGTCCAGGACCCCTGACTGTCCTCCCCCGCTCGCAGGTCTGGTCTTGCATTTGGAAAGAACCTCAGAGGTCAAACTGTCATCCCTCCCCCTGCCTGGCCACACGCAGGGACAGTTGGAACTGATGACTGTGGGCAGTTTAGAACTCGGCGGGCAGGGCCTGAGACATGGCGCCTGGAGGCCTGGCCTGCACCGCTTGACCCCAGGCCTGTGGGTCCCCTCGGCTCAGCCCCTCTCCCCAGCCACAGGCTTCGTGGGACTTGAACCCGGTCGTGGGCATCCAGCTATCCTTCAGTCCTCAGCACTGTCAGTATCAACACCAGGGCAAAGGACACACCACCAGGTGGACAGCAGCCCCCTAACAACCCTGAATAATCCGTGAAGGAGGCCAGCGGTCGTCCACCTGAGAGCTGAGCACCCGCCGGCGGGCCCAGGAGGCTCTTCTGTGTGGAGGGTGCGGCCCAGCGTCCAGCATCTTACACTGCCCAGTACCATCCATGTGGGTCACTGAGATGGTCAGCTGGAGCCACAGCCAGCCGAGCGGGGCTCTGACTTGGGGGCCGGCTGAGTGTACAGCCTGGGACCGGACCCCTCCAGGGGTTGGCCGTGAGTGGCTGCTGTGCCTGTGGCCACACAACCAGAAGCTGAGCGGGTGCTGCCCTGCGTCTTCCACCCCCAGAGATACCAGAGACCAGCTCCCGAACCCAAGGCCGTGTCTTCACATCTGGGCCCGCGAGGCGTCTGCCGTGCCAGCGGGGTCAGGGACCAGGGAGGCACCCCCTGCCCACGATGTGTGGGGTTTGGGGGTTCAGGCTTTGTCTTTTTTCACCTGGAATTCTGGACGCACCTGCTGGTTTCCGCCCGGCAGGCTGCCCTCCGGCAGGCAGGTCCTCCTGGAGGAACTGCAGTGGCTGTGAGCTGGAGGTGCTGCTGAGCCCCCCCCCCCCGTCACCTCCCTGGGGGCAGCCGGTTGCCAGACGAACACGGTGTAGACAGGGTCAGTGGTCTGAGGAACAAGAAGGCACTCAGGGAGCCTGAAGTGGGGACGCAGGGGACGTGGGGACACTCCCAGTCCCACCAAGGGCACAGCCAGGCCTCGGAGACCAGGAGAGGGCAGCCGGGCACCTCTTCTCGCCCTCCCCGGCCCCCCAGCACTCTCATCCCAGGTCTCCCTCGGCACCTGCTCCCTCCTCTTGTCAGGTTCAATACCTGCACCAAGGGCAGCCTTGTGCCCCGAGATAGGCACGGGTGCCCCCTGCAGTCCCCAGGGTGCTTTGGGATGTCTGCCCCCCATCTTAGCTGTGCAGCCATGAGGCCAGACTAACCTTTTCAAAGACACGCATGAGCTCGCGGGGCCTCACTGCTCAGAGCCTCGTGACGTGTCCCAGTCACAGGCCTTCAAATCTGAACGCCCTTCCTGCCTGGTCGACCCCAGCAAGGACACGGGAAATTTCAAAGGCTTGTCCACCAGCTCCTCCCACATGGAGTAACTAATAGTTGTGGGGTTCGAAACCCACAAAGCACCGAGGCCACAGGCCCCGTTTGTCCTGTCAGCCGCTTCCTGCTCACGGCAGGTGGCTCCCCCCCGATGGCCGGCCCCGGAGCCCGACTTTCTGCTGTTACTGTAGCTGGGACCTGCTGACAAACTCATAACCGCTGTTCCTTTAAGCACTTCAAAAGGTTGGATTCCTTCCCGGGGTCGCCCTCGCCACTCAAATTTCCCTCCTACTTCCATCCCAACCTTCTGTCGTAGAAACTTGGACTTGGCCCTAAATGAAACAAATCACCCCACTGAGCTGCGTCCAGCTCAGGCCACCCACCCAGCTCACGGGAAAGCAAACCTGGGGCGGGCTCCTCGCCACGGTAGGTCGTCGGCTTTGCCCGGAGACAGGAGACCCAGAGACCCGCTGCCCTCAGGCCCCAGGAGCAGCCCCATGGGACAGAAACCGGACCTGAACTTTGTGTCTGTGCCCCGGGGTGCGGTCACCGCAATGCAGCCCACGGTCATCCTTAAATCCCCTGGCCGAGCACCCTGGATGATTGGGGAACTCAGCCTCCCCTTGGCCCCGAGGGGCACCCCGCAATACAGCCAAGCAAGGGTTACGGGGTCAAATACACGCGACAGAGGAGACTGGACTTCAGGTGGGCAGCACTCCATAGAGGGCACCGAGGTCAAGTGATCTTGAGCACCCGACATTTATGTTATTAACCAATGTTACCCCAATACGCTTAAGATTAAAGTAAGAGTTTGTGCTGCACTGTTATCGATGCCGCAGTTCAGGGGACCAGCCCACGAGAAGAGGAAGGTCAGCCACGGCGTCAGCACAGCGCCCGCAGGGCCTGGACGCTCGGGCAAGAGCCCGCCTGTGCCCCTTGTAAATAAAGTTTTGCAGGAGCACAGCCCGCGCTTGGCCCCGCTGGCTGCCCCCGGCCACTGCCCGGGCTGACCACCCGCAAGGACGGCGTTCTGCTTGTGAGGACTGCCCGCTGCGGGTGACCCAGCCTGCCCTGCCGTCGCGGCATGTGTCCCCATCTGCTCCCACGTGCCCGCGGCCAGGAGGGGCACTCTAAAGCCACCGTGCCACTGTCGGGGTTCCCCAGCTATTGGGGTCCCGCAGGAAGCCGGCCTCGGAGGAGAAGTCTCCGTGTCTGTGACGAGACAAGGAAGCTGTGCCCTAGCGTCGCCCACCGGCCCACGGGGATGGCGGAGTCTTGTCCAGCGACAGGCGAGCCAGCTTCATCCCACCCGCCTTCCCCGCCGTCCCGCGGTGCCCAATCCCGAGCAAACGCCCTAAATCACCTCCCGCAGACCCAGATCGCAGAGCGAGGCCCGCGTGCTGCCCTTCGGAAGCCGCTGTCTGCCCAGCGTTTTCCTGAGGTGTGGCCCAGCCCCCCGCTGGTAACCGCGGCCCTCGTTGCGGCCCCGAGGATCTCTGGCCGCAGCCTGGACGAAGCTACAGCCACCGTATGTCACAGACGCGGCGACTTACCCCATCCTGCCAGGACTTCCTCATTTCCAGGCCCCCAAGCCAACACCTCGAGATTCAGGCCGTTGCTGGGGCTCCCTGCGCCCGGGGAACGCTTCCTGTGTCTGCGGCAGGGCCGCCGCGGCGTTTGACAGGGAAATAGTGACCATTCGGGGCAACATTCGGCCCCTTGGACTGGCCTGAGCGTCACAGACGGGGGACCAAGGCCTGCAGTGCCTGGGCCACCAGGGCTCCAGCAAGTCCAGAGGCTGTTTTTTTGGGTCACTCAGAAAGTGGGGGGCAGGGTGGGTCCTCCTGTTACTGGCGAGATGACGAGACCTCGGTTCTTGTCTTGAAGGAAGAGCTCAGTCAAGAGACAAAGTGCAGCAAAGCGAGAGTTTGTCGGCTGCGGCAGAGCAGCCTCGGGCAGGACGGTTATTAAAGCTGGGACCCTGGAGCCAGGGCGGGCTCAGCACAGAGGCCCCAGGAGAGCCCGGCCGGGCGGCGGTGGCTCCCTGGGAAGCCAGAGGAAAGGGGACTTGGGGACAGGTTCAGGGGGTTGGCCCCGGACGAGCCGCCAACGCCCATTGCTCCCCTGGTTGCAAGTCTTGTGGGGTCCCTTAGAGGGAAGAAGGGGGGACGGCGCAGGTGTGCTCCCCAGAGGGAGGGGTGCCCTGGACCCTTTGTGTGGGGCGTAGTTATCTCTCCCCTGCAGGTGGGAATCTTGGGGGAGGTCTCGGGAGGGTTTCAGCAGAATATCGATCAGCTCTCCAGGTGCTTTTCGGGGTCGTGGGCCCCACTGATTGGTCAGCGCCCGGGCAGGGGGCCATTAGTCAGTGCAGCTGGTCCTGAGGCAGCCACGGGGCCACTTATCTGCTTCCGCTGCTTTTCTGGGCCTGGAGCCGAAATACAACTGAGGCCTAGATGTTATTTTCAGGAAGGAAACGCTCAGAGGGTCTAAACCACAGGACCAGCCCTACACTGGGGAGGAAAGGTCACCCTGGGGCGAGGTTCTTGTTTTTCCAGTTGGCCCCTTGCTGGGCACCTGGGGCTTTCCACCCTGGTGACCTTCTGTACCTGGCTCAGCGTCCTGCTCTGCTCCCGTCTGTCTAGCTGCCCAGAAATGCTGTGATTGAACAGGGGTGCTTGGCGGAGCACCCACCTCAGCCCCCGTCATCCTGGCCCAGGAGTCACCCCCAGGAGTCCTGCCAGGCCCTGTGAAGGGTGCTGTGGCTCTGGCTCCTGGGATCAGGCCAGGGAGAGGACATTCTCTCGCCGCCCGGGTCCCCTGTGATCCCCAGACCCTGAAGGCAGGGGCATCAGCTCTAAATGCCTGGATAGGTATTGGGTGTCTACCTGTAGTCATGTCTGGAGCCCCACCTATGTGAGGCCGGCCCTGGGCCTGTGGATCCCCAGCACTCAGATGGTCTGAGAGAAGATAGGCTGGCAAACAAGTCATCTGAACCTGCACTCAGGGAGCTCGAGGACCCTGGGCCCCTGGAGGGCCGTTTTGTGAGCAGACTCAGTGTGGGCCGGCCCAGCACCCCGAGCTCCCGGCAGGGGCCAGCGACGCAGCGGCCGTGGCCCAGGTGGCAGCTGTGGAGCCCAAGTTCTCCCAAACGGGATTAGTGCCCTTATAGAGGGACCCAGAGGGCCCCTCATCCCTTCCTCCACCTGAGGTCACGGTGAGCAGGCAGTGAACCCCGGCCCCGCTGGCCTCCCTCCCACGCCAGGTCTCCGATGCCCGACTTCCAGCCTCAGGACTGTGAACAATAAACGCCTGTTGTTTATAAGGCCCCCAACCTGTCGTGGTTTGTGTTTTTAATCCTCACTTGAGGATTTCCCCCCATTGATTATTAGAGGGAGGGGGAGGGAGGAAGGGAAGGAGAGAGAGAATCAATGGGAGTCATTGATCAGCTGCCTCCTGCACGTCCCCTGCTGGGGATCAAGCCCCAGCCTGGGCATGTGCCCCAACCGGGAATCGAACCTTGGCCTCCTGGATCCCAGGTCAGTGCTCAACTGCTGAGCCACGTCTGGCTGGGCTCCTAATACTTTAATCGCAGCCGGACGCAGGTGCATGGGGAGAGGCAGGTGTGTGGGGGGAGGTTTCTCTGCCCCTCGCCCCAGGCCGGGCTCCCCCCGCTTTTTCATGACCCAGAATCCTCTTTGGTGAGAGAAAAGGCTGGATCAGTGGACCCTGGCCCACAGTGCACACCACTGGAGGGGGACATGCCATGTTTCGAGCCCCCCAGAAAGGAGGAAAGACGGTGGTGGGGCCTGGAGCCGAGGGGGTGTGGAGCAAGCAGAGCTCTCCTTGACCTGGCCCGGCCCTTCCCCCGATGCTCCCCCCCCACTGGCTAGGTCTGGCCAGCCCTTCCCTGCCCTGTGCTGGACGCAGGCTGGGAGCAAGATGCACCGAGGACAGCGACCCTGCCTTTGCCGCCTGAGGAGGGTGGCAGCCCCTCCTCACGTGTGGGCCTGGCCTGGCCTGGCCGCCCTGTTGTGTCCCAGCATTGCCCCCAGGCTGGGCGGCCCCAGGCCTCTGGCACCCACCCCTCAAAGGGACCAGTCCTGGAAGGTGCTCCCCAGGGGAAGGTGCCCTACCAGGTGCTGAGGCAAGGAGAGGGCGCAGCAGGCTCAGCCACACTCCTCCCACGAGTTTGCCCACAGCCTGAGCCCAAGGCCCCTGGCTCTCCCTGGACCTTTGTGAGGGACGACTCCTGCCCAAGGCCTGTCTGCCCTCATTCTGCCTGAACAAGCCTCCCTGTGTAGCTGGGGAGGCTGAGGAGGGCCAGGCACTACCCTGCAGGGGGGACCGCTGCGCGGATACCGGGGTCGGGTCACGGGGTGGGTGGGGCAGGGGATCCAGGAGAAGGGTGAGAAATGGAGCTTGAGGGGGCAGGGTCTGGGTCGGATCCTTCCTCCTGTCGCCTGGTCACATGAGGCCGTCGGGAGCACCCACCTCTGCTTCCCCAGCCCCAGGTTGGGGTCTCAGGGCTTCTCGGAGGAGGTATTTGTGCCGATCCTATAATTCAGTTCTGGCCCAGGTGGGGTGGACACACCCTGAGATCCACGGGGTCGTGGGGGCAGGTGGGGTCCCCAGGGCTTCCTCTCAGCCGGTGGGTCACACCCGGCCTGAGCCTGCGAAGGAGGGACTGAGAGGGGCTGTGCGGAGGGGACGCTGCAGGTGGAGGTGGGGAGGGGAGGTGGGGAGGAGAGGGGGCCTGAGCAGCACCCCCAAAGGTAAGGAAGGAGATCTCTTTGACCCTCTTCAGGAATCCAACTTAAACCTTTTTTAAAAAAGAACTTGTTTAAACTCCTTTGGCGGCTGTGTCTCTAAATGGGACCCATGTGGAGACACGGGGTGGCCTGTTGGGGGTACGTTGCAAAGGTTGAAGGCTTGTGGAGAGACCCTGAACCTCAGGAGTTTGGTGTCTTATCACGATCTGGAGGCGACGAAGAAATAATGTCTAGTTTCTCTGTAACACCCTCCCCAGGATGCCTGGTATTTGTATTTGGGGGTCACTCTGCACCACGGAGCTCAAGGGCTGGACGAGGGAGAGAGCTGGGCTCTGGGTGGTGGCGGTCCTTTAATTTCGGGGTTAAATTCTACTTGCAGAGGGAAAGGCCGACCCCAGGACCCATAGTCCTGAGACGACACCCGAGTCACGCTGGGCTCAGGGAGGTAGTTTCGTGCAGACGCCGTGGCGGCAGGAAGACAGCGGCTCTGGGGGGGCCCCGGGCTGCCATGGGCCTCCTGCTACAGGGCAGTGTGGGGGCCCCCGCCCGGGCTGCTCCCCTTGGCGGCCTCCCCTTGGGCGCCAGTCTCAGGGTGGTCACACGTAGCAGCACCGGTCATCCTTCCCCAGAAAGGCCAGGGCCTGGCGAGGACGGCCCCCACCTCCTCCTGGAACTCTCTGGCCACACAGTAGTAGAAGAGGGCGTCCAGGCAGCAGTTGGCATTGGCGACGCGGGAGGCCACCTGCACGAAGGCGGCCACCCTCTGGACGGTGGGGCAGGCCGCCCCCGTCCACTGGGCCACCAGCTTGGCCAGCAGGGCCACGTGCAGCGGGAGGAAGCAGAGCACGAAGGTGGCCAGGTTGGCCGTCACCACGCAGAGGGCCTTGAGGATGCGGCCGGCGGCCGGCGGCTGGGCCAGGGCCCACTCGCGGAGGAGCTGCCGCAGCACCTGGGCGGAGCAGAAGCTCAGGATGAGCAGCGGGAGGAAGAACAGGAGCAGCGAGAAGACGAGGGCCCGGGGGCCCCGCGTGCGGCCCCGCCCGAAGCAGAAGCTCTCCCCGGGGCGCAGCCAGGCGGCCGGCAGGGCCACGGCCCCGACCACCAGCAGCCAGAGGGCCACGCAGGTGAGGGCGGCCTGGCGGGGGCCGCGCCAGGCCCGGGCCCGCAGGGGGAAGCGCAGGGCGGCGTAGCGGTCGGCGGCGATGGCGGCGAGGAGCCACACGCTCATGTAGGTGTTGATGTAGTAGAAGCTCTGGAGCACCCGGCACAGGGCGCCCTCGGGGGCCCCGGCCGCCTGGCCCAGCGTGTGCAGGATGCCGGGCAGGCTCAGCAGCAGCAGGCCGTCGGCCGCCACCAGGTTGACCAGGTAGACGCGGGTCTCCGTCCACCGGCGCAGGCGGCAGCAGAACACCCAGAGCGCCAGGCCGTTGAGCAGCAGGCCCAGCGCCAGGATGAGGCCGATGGAGGCGACGGTCGCCGTCTGCGACAGGACGCTCCGGTCCGTGCGGCAGCTATTGGAGTGGTTCCCGAGGCCAGCGGCCACAGGCACCATGGCCGGCAGCCGGGGAGGGCGGGAGGAGGGCGGGAGCTCCAGCAGGCTCAGAAGTGGGGTGCGCCAGCCAGGCCCAGCTTCCCTGCGGGCAGGGAGGAAAGAGCTGCCGCCTCTCTCCCCTTCTCCCACCTCCCCTGCCCCCTGCCGGGTTCTCTCCCTCTCCCCCCACTTCCTGTACCAGTCCACACAACCTGGATCAGGGTGCCCCCTCTCCTAACCCAGGGGGCTCTACCCAGCCACCCTCCAGACAGCGGACCAGCCACCTGCCCCGCCCTGCCCAGCGGCATCCTGCCAGGCAAGGGGCTCTGGGGGGGGTGCTCGTCTCTGGGCCTCTTGACCAAAGGCTTCAGCTCAACCTAGGACCTTTGCTGACCTGGGTCCCTGCACAGCAACCTGCTCCCTGGGCCATATGGGCGTGTCCAAGCACCCTCCTCCTACGGCCCCAGCACGGGGGCCCCAGGCTCCTCTGGGCGGCAGAGCCGGCCCACGGTCCTTCCTGAAGAGCTCAGGGCCCCGTCCCACACCTGCGTGGTCTCGGAGCTCAGGACCAGGCGCCTCCTGAGGCCTGGCCCCAGCCTGGGACTAACAAGGAGGTACGGGGCCAGCAGACGCCCTGCTCCTTCCTGGGAGCCTCTGCAAGGTGAGGGTAGAATGGGCCTTTCAGAGCGAAAGGCCTGCTCTGGGCTGCGTTTCTCAGTGGTTAGAGCATCAACCCTGCCACCCGCACCGAAAGGTTGTGGGTTCGATTCCCAGTCAAGGGCACGCACCTGGGTTGCCGGTATGATCCCCGGCCCCTGTTGGGGTGCGTGCGGAAGGCGGCCAATCGATGTGTCTCTCTCACATTGATGCTTCTCTCTCTCCCCCCTCCCTCTCTCCCTCCCTCCTGCTCTCTCCCTAAAAATCAATGGAAAAAACATCCTCGAGTGAAGATTAACTAACTAACTAACTAACTAACTAACTAAATAAATAAATAAATAAACTTCAGAGTGAGAGGCCTGACTTGGGGTGGACTCACCAATCTGAGACAGCCAGGACCTTGGGGACATGAGCTGGGGCCACTCTGCACGCAGCGAGGCTGCTCCGGCTGGGTCAGGGCTGTGGTCACCACCTTCACTCTCTCCTCCAATGGGTGGGGTAACACCCCTGAGGCCTCTGGCAAGTAGGCGGCACTTCCCAGAACCTCCCTCCTGGTCCCCCTGACTGTGGTGCGTGACACCCTGCCCACCCTTCCTTCCTGGCCACGGCTCTGCAGCAGCTTGGAGCTCAGGGCCGGATGGAGACTGGCATCCAGCTGCAAGCGCAGGCCTGCTTCCCCCTGGGCACCTGTGATTGGCACTGACTGGAGAGCCCCGTACAGGAAGGACCCTTGATTTAGGGCTGGCAGTGAGCCAGTCACAGCAGGAGAACCCGGAGACCCATGGCCAGTGTTCCCCGTTGCCATGGCCTCGAGCCTCAGAAGGCCCGTGGAGAGGGCGACAGGCCCGCAGCTGCAGCTCAGGGCTCCAGCACCTGCACTGTCAAGATGGGAGGGTGCGATGGACGCTGCGGGCGCTGCCTGGGGACCCTCTTCAGGACAGAAGTGCACACTGCCTGCCGCGGCTACGGCCCAAGGCCCCTCTAGAATTGCCTTCAGCAAGCGGCTCTCAGAGGCCAGGTATCCAGGGGCCAGCCTGGGGTGTCAGCTCAGGTCCCCCAGCCCAGAGCGCCCTCTGCCCCTCCGGCTTCACTCCCCGCTTCAGGTGGGGCTGTGAAGAGAACTCTCAGGAAACCGTGTGCAAACTTCCATCTCAAAGGGGCTTCCTCGTCCCCCCCTCCTGTCCATGCACGGGGGCATTCCTGCTGACCGGAGGGTGGCCTCGCCTCGCCACAGCCCACACGGCAGCCCTGGGGGACCCAAGCCCTGAGTGAGGGGCTGGTGCCCTAGGGGCTGGCTGAGGGTGACAGTGAGAACCTGGCCAGGCCGCCTGTAGGAGGAAAGGAGCCAGAGACAAGGGACTCGGTCCCTCTGCCTGGGGACCACCTGGAGGAGAGCAGAGGGAGGAGAGGGAGCTTCCGTATGAGTTTCTGGGTGAGGCTGCCAGCTCCCACTGCCCGGCAGGTGCCCAGGGGATGCTGTGAGCAGCAGCCTGTCTGCAGACTGGAGCCAGGTGGAGTGTCAGGTGCTGCGGTGGGCACCGTGGGTGGCAGAGCTCTGAGAGCCTGGCAGTGGCACCCCTCCATAAGAGGCATGTGCCAGGGGGCATTGCCTCATGGCCAGTGCTGTCCTGGTGGCAGGGGCTGGAGGACACCAGGCTCCCAGGAGACAGGCTGCCGTCTAGACTCTGCACAACATGGGGCAGCGGACACATCTCTCCGTGTGTGGGTGTCACTGTGGTCTGACTGCTGTGTCGCCATCTGGATGGTCACTTTGGGGATACGGGCAGCAATTTCCTACAGTTGGACTCTGCCTTCTACTGCTCCTGCCCTCGGGGGAAGGGTAGCCCTGAGGCAGGTCCCTGTGATCCAGGCAGACAGACGGACAGGAGCAGGGCAGGAGCAATGGGCCAGATACAAGTCACCAGGGCAGGAAGCCCGGGTGCCCAGCTACAGGCAAAACTGGGACAAGTATTTTAGGCTAGAACTTTCCGCCTGCAGTGCAGCTGGGTGGGGCAGGCCTGGCACACCCTTCGAGCAGGGGCCTGGTCTCCTGTGCTTAGGAAGAACCCTGCTGAGCGCACGTGGACGGTGGGGACCCCAGGCACACAGGCAGCTGGGCCCTACGACAGGGCACTGCAGCCCCTCTCCACGGACTGCCTCCTCCCCACACCACCTGTGGCCAGGCTTGACCCCCAGCAGGGATAGGACGAGCCTTCTTGAAGCCAACTGCCTCCGAGGAAAGACTCACAGACACTGGGCACTGGCCAGACAGGTGACCCAGACTGTTAGAAATAGTGACATGGGGCTGCTCAGCAGCACCTCGGTCTCTGTATGAAAATTGTCAACCACATCAAACCCAGCTCTCTGACCAGAAGCGTTTCCGTTCTGGACAGTTCCCTGGGTCCCTCCTGCCTATTTTATACTCTGCAGCCACCTAGACCTGTCCACTCCTTGGGGATCACAGATGGCCACCACTTCTTGGTAGACACCTCACTCTTAGCTGACCGCCCACACTTCCTCTGGCTGCTCCCAAGCGGTCTGCGTTGCCAGACCCTCTCCAGGGTGACTGTGACCAGTGCTGAAAAGTGTCCTGAGACAGATAAAACACCCCAGGTGTAATCCTAGCAGAGGGAGCATAAGCTTATGTCCTCCCGCATTCTGGGCCCTATACTCCTGTTGATACAGCCTCACAATGAATCGGCTTTTCTCTGAGATGCCTATTGGTTGCTAATTAGTGATGAACCTGGTCCTGACCAATGTACCAGGCTGTCCTTAAGCCCGGGGGTGGGGGGGCCTGGTGAGAGGCTCCCCACTTGGCCTGGCCCAGCCCAGAGGCCCAACTCCAGTGTAGGACACCCCAAGTCTGTATCAGTTCCCGGGCTGCTCACCATCTGTGCTTCTGTCTCGGTTCCTCTTCTTGTCACCCCTCAGGGATTCTGTGGAAGCCCAGCGGCCTCCCCTGGGCTGGTGTTATCAGAGAAATGCATGGTTGGTATTTCTCCATTGTTAGTGGGAGTGGGGTTCTTGGGGGACAGCTGGAATAAGCATTTCTGGAGGCCCCCCCCGGGGGGATGAGATTGGTAGAAAGCTTTATTTTCGTGGAATTATATGGCTTGGTTTCCAAAGTCCCATTGCCCTTAACCCAGTCCTGGAAGAGGTGCAGCTGGGGACCCAGCAGAGCTGGAAGCAGAGTCAGAGTCAGAGTTTCCGATCCACGGTGGAGGCGGGTCTGGTGTAGCTTCAGCTCAGGAGACCCGCCCGCCCGGAGACCCTGGGGAGGCCCCAGGAAGGGAGCTTCCCCCCTCCTGCTGCGTTAATTTCCTCCCCCCCACCTGTGCCGACGTCACAGCTGCTGCCCCTCGGAGCTCAGAGGAGCCTCTGAATCCTTCTTAACACAGGTTCTAGGAGGTTCCTGCCGCCTGGCCAGAGTTAACCTTCGGACTAACACTCTTCTCTGGTGCTGGTCTGCACCGGCCCTCTGGGCACCTCTCTCCTTAGTCCTACAATGCTGGGGTGGGAGGGTGGGGGCGCACTGGAGCTGAGTCCCAGGCCCAATTCTGCCTGTTCTCCTGATCCCCAAATCTGGCCGAGGACAGTCTATACTCAGCCCCGATAGCCTTCAGCACAGTGGCATGTGGCCCTAGGGTAAGAGTCATTCAGTGGACCCCTCAGTTCCGTGGAAAACAAAACCCTCCAGGGTTGGGCTGGTAGGAGTCAGGGACTGGAAACTGCCCCCAGAAGGGCGGGGCTGTGATGACAGCAGGCAGGATTTGGGGGGCTGGAGGACCAGGGTAGGTGCAGGCACATGGGGAGACTGGCTGGGCTGAGGGGTGGGGGGAGTTTGGGGAGCACTGGATGGGGTGAGCATGGATCCCCTGAGCCAGGGGCCTGTGGGACTGCAACAGCCTCACATCTATGAGGCTGTCCGTGCCAGGACGTGGCACCATTCTCCTCCCATCACAAAGCAAGAGAACAGGGCAGGGGGGTTGTTTGGTACCCAAAGACAGGCAGGTGAGAGGGGACAGAGCAGGACTTGGAACCCAGGCCCACCTCAAACCAGCACCCACAACAGCCCCTGGAAAGCTCTGGTCATTCCAGCTTGAGTCTGGAGGCCAGGGAGGTGCAGACGTAGCACAAACCCACCAGCTGGGCACCCAGCCCTCACCTCCACCAGGCAGGGCTCCAGGCTTTCCTGAATGAAGCGGGGGAGCGTATCCCTCGACAGACCCCGGCCACCTCCTCATGGTCTTACTCTCCCCCACCCATCGCATCTGTTCAGCCCCAACAAGGGGCTCAGAGGTCCTGGCCTGCACCAGCAGGAGGACACCAGGCTGCATACACCCAGGGGACTTGAGATGGATGGGAACCAGATAAGAGGGCCCTAGAGACTCACCCAGAGATGCCCCGCCCTCCTGCCTCCCCCAGGCAACCTTGGGCAGCACACACAGTCCCATCAGGGCCAGCCCTGGGGGCAGCTTTACTCCTGCCCAGAGAGGCACAGAACCCAGCAGGTACCTGCCCTCCCTGCCCAGTGCCCAGGGGCACCAGGCCTTGGACACAGCAGGTGTTCGGCCCCATCCCAGGGTCCCTGGGGATGGCCTCGTTCAGTCCTCTTGCCCTTGCCCCTGTCTGTCTTCATCCCAGGGGTGGGGTTGTTACCTTCCCAAGGCTCTGCACCTGGGTCATACCTGTCCAGCAGGCTTCTTGGAAAGTGTCCACACCCATGGTGAGCTCAGGGCCCATCCTGGGTCCCTTCACTTCTGGTCACAGCCCCCTACCCCCAGCAGGAGCACCTCCCAGAGAGCGGGGACCTGGTCCCCACACCCGTGTCGTCTCCTAGGCCAGAGTCACGCACAGGGTGTCCTGGCTCCTATGGGCCTTGGCAGTAGGGGTCGTGGCCAGTGCGGATGCGTCCTGGAACTCCTTGGTCATGTAGTAGTAGCAGATGGCATCCAGGCAGCAGTTGGCATCTGAGACCCGGCTAGTGACAGAGAGGGCGTCCTGGATGGCACAGGTTTTCAGGCCCGTGGCCAGACGCCAGGTCAGTACCACGTGCAAGGGCAGGAAGCAGGCCACGAACACGGCCAGGTTTGCCCAGACCATGCGGGCAGCCTTTCGGGTGGCCTCCGCCTGGACCGCGTCGGTAGCCGGCCTCTGGCCCAAGGCGGTCACCACCTGCAGGGAGCAGAAGACCAGCACAGCCAGTGGCAGGTAGAAGCCCAGCAGGGAGAAGACCACAGTCTGGGGGTTCTGCCGGGAGGGGTTCTGGAAGCAGAAGCCACCCTCCTGATCCTTCAGGGCCCAGCGAAGCACCAGGGAGCTGACCACCAGCACCCAGAGTACCACACACACGGCCCCAGCCTGCAGCGGGGAGCGGAGCGCGCGGCCACACAGCGGGTGCCTCACGGCCACATAGCGGTCCACGGCGATGGCCATGACCAGGCTGATGCTCATGTACCTGTTGGCCAGGTAGATGCCCTGGGAAAGCTGGCAGAGCACCGTGTCAGTGGGGCTGTCCTGGTTCAGCGAGGTGAGCATGAAGGGCAGGGTGCAGAGCAGGCAGAGGTCGGCCACGGCCAGGTTGACCATGTAGATGTGGGTCTCCGTCCACCGGCGCAGGCGGCAGCAGAACACCCAGAGCGCCAGGCCGTTGAGCAGCAGGCCCAGCACCAGCAGCAGGCCCAGGTAGGCGTGGCAGATGTGCGTGACCAGGGGGGACTGGCTGAAGAGGCAGGTGGTGTTGTTCATGGTCCTGAGGCTGCAGGAGAGGGGCAGGGGTGAGGAGGGCAGGTGGGGCATGGGGCTCAGGGAGCGGCAAGGCCTCGCCCACCTCTGGCCAGGGATACAGGAGGTGAGCCCCCACCCCACATCCAGGAGCCCAAAGCTGGCCTTCCCAAAGAAGTCACAGAAACCATAGGAGCCCTGAGGGCTCTCAGGCCAGACCCCTGCCCACCGGAAGGGTGGGGAAAACCAAGGCCTTTGGGGCTGGGCAGGCCTAGCCCTACCCTGTGAGCCAGCCTGGGCCTGGAGTCAGACCCTCGCCCTCTCCAGAGCCCTCCTGTCCTGGGCCCCGCCTGCTGCTAGGCAGAGAGGAAGGCAGGAGGAGCCCACTGTCCATCTCCAGTCCTGCCGATTCAGCCCTCAGGACAGGGAGCCTGTAAAGGGAACTCCAAGGCAGGCCCAGGACAAAGGCTGGGCGGCCTTCTGCACCCCCACCCCTGCCGCCAGCTTTCCAGACCTGGCTGCAGGAGGCACCCACATTTGACCCACACCTGCACCTCACAGGGTGGTCAGCATGTACCTCACCTGGCCACTCCTGGCAGCCGAGTTCCAGGACAGCAGGGGTTGTGGCTCAGGACAGCTCCCCAGAAAACTCTATAACTGTGGTGTCCCCCCTTCGTCCCACCCTCCCTCCCTCAGAGTGCCCACCCACCTAGTCCTGTTCCCTGAGGCCCCCTCCCAGGTCCCATCTTGGGTAGGGAGCCCCTGGACTTCCCTGTGGTCAGAGCCCTAAGGGAGCTCCACCCCTCCAGGCCCAGATGGTCCTCAGGGTGGCACTGGGCGCCTTCCACCCTGACATCATCATCAGAAGCTCCCACACAGCCCCCCCTCCACTGTCTATGCTGGCCTCTCTCCCCTAAATATGCTCCACCACGAAGCTCAGGAGGGCCGGGGCCAGCCCCCCAGGGCCAGAGGACTTGGTCAGGGGTCTGACCTCTGGTGATGGCTCCAGAGGCTGAGACGGATTCTGGATTCACCCTGAGCTAAGCCAACCTCAGGGCTGTGGCTGCTGGTGACCCCTCTGGGGGCTCCCTGCCCTTTGGGTGGGGGTTCAGTGCACCCAGGGGAGGGACCAGGGCCAGGCTAAGCTGGTTCTTTCCCCTCTTTCTCCCCCAAGGAAGGAAGGAAATAACCAGAACCCAGCATCCGCAGAGCCATTAGGCTCATTAGCTCAGGCTGGGCCCCCTGGGAGCCCCCAGACACCGACCATTAGAGGCAGGAGCAGGTTCCAGCCAGGACAGAATATTCCACCACACATGCCGTCCATCTCTCTTGAATTTTAAAACCGCACATTTGCCAGCAATTAAAATTGCATGACCGCTTTTCCCGTATGTAACGTCCCTACATACCCCGCGACTTCGCTCCTGGCTTTGGAAGGTTTCTGCTTATTCTTTCTGTCCAGGTCCCTCGGTCCCTTGGGCCGTGAGCTGGCCGGGCCCTGCGGACCACCCCTCTCCCAGAGTCCGAACGAGCTGCTGGGACCCTCCCTTCCTGCCTACCCGCTTCCCAGCTGCAGCCCAGCCATGCAGGACCGTCCCCTCCGGCAGACACTGTGCTGCAGTTGCCCTGGGGTGGCGGGGCTCCACTGGGGTGGCGGGACCCCACTGCAGAGACGGGTGGGTGCTCAGAGCCCTGAGCTGCCGTTTCCTGCTGGGGGAGGCTGCCGTGGGAAAGGGAGCGGAGGCTGGCTTCCTCCTCAGTCCACTTCCCACACAGGAAGCCAAAAGCTGCTCTGCGATGTGCACCATCTGCACCGAGATGCCTCTGCAGTCCCCTGCAGAGAAGCCTGTGGGTGCGCTGGGGAAGCCCGAGCACGTGACAGCCTCCCTCACCCCCCCTGCCTGCCCCACTGGCCCCAGCCACCCCCCACACCCCCCGCCGAGTGGAATCAGGGCAGACAGTGGTGCCTGAGCACCCCGGAGGCCTCCGGAACTGGGACCCCACGTAGGAAACACCCGACCTAGGACTGGCCTGTGTGAGCGAAACAAACATTTCACAGAACTAGGCAAAGGGTGCGGAGAAAAGCGAGCCCTGTGCCTGCTGGCGGGACTGCACACTGGGGCAGCCCCCGGGGAAATCTAGAGTGGGGGCTCCTCAAACACTGAGACTAGGACCACCCTCTAACCCCTCGCTCTTTGAAGGGTTCTGCTTGTCCTTTCTGTCCAGGTCCCTCGGTCCCTTGGACCATGAGCCAGGCCGGCAATTCCCCTTCTGAGAGTTTACTGAAAAACACTTACTCGTAAAGATCTCTGAACCCCATGTCCATTGCAGCATTATTCACGGGGGCCAAGCTAGGGGAACAACCTAAGTGCCCCCTGCAAGACGAGTGGACAAAGAAGAGGTTCTCGTGTACAGCGGGCAGGACTCAGCCACAGAAGGGGTGAGAACGGCACCGTGACGATGGGGACGGCCCCTGAGAGAACCTCGCTAAGTGAAATAAGACAGAAAAGGACCAGAGCCATGATTTAAAGTCAAAAGCAACAAACTAGCAAAACAAACAAAAAAAGCAACAAACTAGCAAAACAAACAAAAAAGCAACAAACTAGCAAAACAAACAAAAAAGCAACAAACTAGCAAAACAAACAAAAAAGCAACAAACTAGCAAAACAAACAAAAAAGCAACAAACTAGCAAAACAAACAAAAAAGCAACAAACTAGCAAAACAAACAAAAAAGCAACAAACTAGCAAAACAAACAAACCGGATTCCTAGACTCGGACACCAGAACGTGGTCCCGAGGGGGCGGGTCAGCTGTGCGGTGACAGACCAGACTCCGGCGGGGAGCACACGATAGGCACACAGAAGTCGGCTTACAATCCTGTACCCCTCAACTTTACATAATGTTATCAAAAAATGTTACCCCAATAACATTCTTTTAAAAGGTTTCACAAAACAGAGCTCACTGAACTGGGAACACAGAACCGAGATATTTTCTATCAGAGCTTTTTAAATGCTGATCACACCCACAAGGTAGATTTCAGTCTTCAATGAGGTAAGAGTCTTGGCCCTGGAGACATCCCGGGTCCCTCTGAATGGCAGCCCACACTCATGGAGGAGGGTCCCCTCTCCAGACCATTGCCCCCCTCAGAGCTCCTCCATTAGGACACTTACCTGAGGTTCCAAGCTCCCAACACAGCCCTGGCCTGGCTCCGAGACCCCTCATCACAGCCCTGGCCCCTCCCCTCTCTGAAGCCCCCCATCAAAGCCATAGCCTAGCTCCAAGACCCCCCATCACTGCCCTGGCCCGGCTCTGAGACCCGAGGTCCCAAGGTTGGCACTGACCTGCAGTCGGCCTCAGTTCTGGTTCTGGGCTGAGCTGTCCCCCCTCCCCTCAGGCTGCCTGACTATACCCATCCTTAAGGCGGGGAAGCAGTGGGCAGGCTGAAACAGCAGAGTGGGGGTGACGGGCTCCCCACTGCCTCCGCCCCAGCGCAGAGCTGCCTGGGGGAATTTCCAGGAGGGGAAGTGGGAGCCAGTTGCTGTGTCGACACCCCGACAGCTGCACGCTCACTGGTAGGGCACTGGCCCTGGAACAGCCCTGCCAGGAGCACTGTGGAGACATCTGTCCCAGCCCTGTCCCAGCAGCATCTCTGAAGGCCCCACCCAGCAGGAGGACCGCTTGCTCACTGACCGGCACCCCTCACACGCACAGCCATGCTGACAGGTGACCACCAGCACGCATGGACATAGCTGCTCAGGCCAGCTTCTTGCCGGCCTGCTTCTCCTCTGCCCCCTCCAGCCGGCGCCCCTCAAGCTTCGTCCCCAGAAGCCTCCTTCCCAGACCACCCTGCTCCGAACTCAAATGCCCTCCCAAGTCCTCCAGGCCGCCCTGGGCATCCTGCCTGTCAGGCCTCTGCATCCTGAGCCCAGCATGGGCAACAGCCCTTCCTGTGGACCCCCACTGGGCCCCCTGTACCCCGAGGCAGGGACTGCACCTCCTCAGCTTCCCATGGCAGCACCTCTCCCTGCACAGATGCGGGGAGCTCTCCGACCCCACCCCTGCCCATTCACAGAGGTGGAGCCCAGGCCCAGAGTGGGGAGCGCGGCCCGGCCCCCAACCCTGGGACCAGTGCTCCCTGCCCAGAGGCCCGAGGGGGGCTCTGGTCTCATCCCTCTCCTCCACCTGTCCCCAGGCACATCCCCCAGACCCAGGCCCAAGGGGGGTCTCTCCATGGGCTCCCCCTGCCTCCCCCCTCCCCTCACCTGACCTCTTCCCCACCCATTTCTGGCACCCTCTCCATCTGGTTTTCTTCATACAACTTGTGTTTTGTACAGCTGACCCTTGAACAACTTGGGGGTTAGAGGCGCCACCCCCCTCCCCAGTCGAAAATCCATGTGTAACTTTGTTTCCCCCCAAAACTTAGCTACTAGTAGCTTCCTGTGGACCAGAAGCCCTACGGCTAACATGACATCAGTTAAAGTATTCTGTACGTCACAGGCATTATGTACCGAATCCTTACTGTGAGGCAAGCTGGAGAGAAGACAACCCACTAAGAAAGTCATAAAGCGGAGAAAGTACACTTACAGTGCTTATTCAAAGAAATCTGCGCGTCCGTGGCCGGCTCCCTTCAAGGTCAGTCGGCTCACTCACCCCGACAGCGGCTGCTCCCTCCTCCGGGCTGGCTCCCCAGGACTGCTCTCCAGCTCTGCTCCGCAGCTGCGTGAGCCCCCTGGGATCCCTCCCTGGAGGCTGCTCCAGCTGCAGGCTCCTGGCTCCTCCCGGCCCTTGCCCCTTTCCTGCCCCCTGGGTGCTCCTCTACGCTCCCAGGCTCTTTCCCCTTTCCCTGCCTGAGGCTGCTCTGCCTGGGAGGCTGGCCGCCACCCCACACCAGGCCCTGCTCCTGGACAGGCTGCCTTCCTGCCTGGATCCTGGCCCCTGCCTGCAGGTGCCCTTACTCATCCCACCTATGCCCCCTTCCAGGCGGCCAGCCTCTGCTCAGGAACCTGCAGGGCTCCCCACAGCCGACAAGAGGTACCAAGCCTGCTCCTGGCGAGGCCCTGGGGCTGGAGGCGATAGGCAGAGAGCCCAGCTGTGATCACATCTACCCCTGCCTGAAAGTCAGCTGTGAACCTCCAGGAGCCAGAGGGTGTCTCCCTTTGCAAGGGGTTCCCTGGGCCCTCCCCCAAGGGCAACAACCTCCAGCTTTGGCTGGTTTGAGCCAGTCTGTCTGGGGGGGGCCCAAGAAGAGGGAGCTTACCCAGCACCCAAGAGACGCCAAGGCAGTAGGTCTCCCACATCCCAGGGGAAACATCTGCTGTGTGTTCTCATGTCCCCCCCATCCCTCCCCAGGACCGCTGGCCTTTTGATATTTGTCCTGGACACTGGACAAGACGCCAGCCAACAGAAATGCAGACACTTCACAGAAAAGGAGATGGAAAGGGCTCGTTAAAGATACAGAAAGACCGCAGCAGACTCAAGGACAAATTAGAAGTGCCTGCAAAGCCATTTCCCTGTCACATGGGCAAGCACCAGAGCCGATAACAATCTGTGGGGGAGACACCCTCAGACCTCTCCTGTGACACTGACCACAGCGGCCTCGTCTGTCCCCAGCCACCCGCGTGCTCATCTGCCCCAGCACGGATCTGCCAGCACCACCTGGCCAGACCCCAAGCAGAGCGCCAGCCTCCCAAGGCCCGTGACACCTGCACAGCTCCCCGGGAGCGTAAGGTTTGTTTTAACATCAGAACACCCACCAATAGAATTAGCTACATTAATAAAGAAGGACATTTATATAATCCTCTCGATCGATGCCAATAAAACCATTTGACAAAATTCAACATTCGTTTACAATGGGAACTCAGCAAACTAGGAAAGAGGCAACGCCCTTGGTGACAGAGGGTGTCCCAGGTAACCCGCAGGAAGCACCATACTCAGTGGGAGGCTGGGAGCTCCCATGTGCTCAGTGACAAGGACAGTGCCCACCACCTCCATTCGATGTCCCTGGATCCCAACCAGAGGAGATGAGGTGAGAAAAAAAGCTTCCAGGTAGGAAAGAGAGACATAAATCTTTCTATCTTCACATGACATAACTGTGTATATAGAAAATCCAAAGGAATTTACCCCAAAACTATGAACCAATAAGTGAATTAGCAAGGTTATAGGAGACAAGATTAATAGACCAAAAAAATGTATTTCTAGCCCTGGCTGGTGTGGCTCAGTGGTTAGAGTGTTGTCCCGAGCAAAGGAGGGTCTCAGGTTCGATTCCCGGTCAAGGGCATATACCTGGGTTGCAGGTTTGATCTCTGGCCCTGGTCAGGGTGCAGGCAGGAGGCAACCAAGCAATGTGGTTTCCCTCCCTCCCTCCCTCCCTCCCTCCCTCCCTCCCTCCCTCCCTCCCTCCCTCCCTCCCTCTCCCTCCCTTCCACCCTCTCTAAAAATCAATGAAAAAATATCCTCAGGCGAAGATTAACCAAAAATAAATAAATAAAATGTATTTCTATATACTGGCGACAAACAACTGTTAAAAGGAAACCAAAAATACGATTCATGTATAAGCATAGAAAAACAGTCCTTTAGGTGAAAGTGAACCGTGCTCTGCTGAGCGAGGCTGGAGGAGGCCTCTGTGGAGGTGGCCGGTGGGGAGGTAGGTATACCACGTTCATGGAGACTCATACTGATCTGTGCAAACTCATGACGCCCCAAGCGTCTTGTTCTGCTGGGTCTCCTTCCTGGAGGGACCTCGACACTGGCCTCTTCCCTCGGCACCCACCACCTCCTGCCTAGTCAGGAGGCCACCATCTGCCCCTTGGATGTCTTCAACAGCCTTCTGGTTGGTCCCCAACTTCCAACCCGTCCCCAAGACCTCAGCCAGAGGGAGATGTCAAATACACTCACATCACATCCTGCTTAAAACTGCAATGGCTCCCACGGCCCAAGAGGAAAGACCCAAGCTCCTTAGGTGGCCTCAAGGCCCCTTCTTTACCCACCCCTCCAGCCTCAGCACTTGCCATGCTCTCTGAG
The DNA here is from genome assembly GCF_054644295.1 of Miniopterus natalensis. NCBI lineage: Eukaryota > Metazoa > Chordata > Mammalia > Chiroptera > Miniopteridae > Miniopterus > Miniopterus natalensis. Next base: position 730,530 of record NC_142088.1, read on the forward strand.
CCCCCACATCCCACCCTTCAGGCACAGAGAGCTTTTTCCATTCCCTGAGGCTGCCCAGCTCCTCTGCCAACCTCTGCCCTGCCCCTGGCTGACCCTGAGCTGGTCAAGGAGCACCCCACATATCATTGGTCACCTCCTTGTCAGGACTACCTAGGAGACCTGTGTGCAGACCATCCTCTAACGTGTCCCCAAGGGCAGGGGCACTGGGCATCTTGGCCACACCCACAGCACCCACTGTATGCTCGCAGAGGGGCTTCAGAATGGACAGTGAGGAGCAGGGGGGTAGAGAGATGTGTAGATGCTAGTTGGTTTTCTCAGTGGGGTTGGGGGATGAGGGATGAGCCCATGTCAACTGGACCACAGGGACACACCCATGTGCCACACAGAGATACCCATCGTGACACCTGCCCAGGCCCCAGGAGCCCACAGGGTACTAGGACTGGCCCCTGACATAGTAGTCCAGCCCAGCCCCGCCCAAGCCAGTGCTCACTCCTTGCCAGGCAGCCCCACCTCCTGGTTAACTTGTAAGGCACCAGGAGTCCCAGGCAACTGAGGATGGGCGGGGCTTGAGTCCTGGCCCTGGAGCAGGGTGCTGGGGGTGGTTCAGGAAATGGCCCACGTGCCCAACGAAACCTCCAGGGCCTGTGCTCCAAGGGACCCTGGGCTGTGCTGTCTCAGCCCAGACCCAGACCCCACCATCTGTGCAAACGGAGCCTGTACCTGCAGGGAACCAGAGAGGAATGGACAGAACGTCCTGGCACGTTGTCTGAGCTACCTCGGGAGGGATGGGGTCCCAGACCTCAGAGCTGAACACTCCAGGGGCTAGGGGGCCCAGTCTGTCCCCAAAGTATCCTCAGAACCGGAGAAGCCCCTCCCCTGATGGAGCACAGCCATGTCCAAAGTCTGCAGTGTCCCCAGGAGCTGCGTAGCTCTTCACTCATCTCAAAATGCAGCAAAACCAGTTTAAGGCTGTCAGTGGGGGTGGAATCCAGTAAAACCAAATGAAGTGGACAAGGGATACCAAGCAAGAAATGATTGTAAGTGGAGAGAAGAGAGCCCTGAGCGTCCGAGAGCTTGGACACAGCCTGGTGGGCCGGTCCAGCTGGCACCGGCTCCATCCCACCTCCTGCCCAGGAAGCCCTGCTGGCCAGCCCCTCCCTGACTACCTGCTCACAGGGCACCGGGGTCTCAGCACTCACCACAAAAGCTCTGCCAACCCCCAGGCTGACCAAGGCCTGGGGGAGGGAGGGCGAGCGAGGACATGCGAGAGAGAACCCAGGACCAGGACTAGGTCCGGCACGGCTCCCAAGGAGAAGCCACGGGCACTGGGCCTCTGCAGCAGGAAGTGAAAATGAAAAGGGACCGCAGACAGGTGGAGCGGGCAAAGTCTGCTGGGAAGGGTGGGGAAGGTGTTCTTACCTGCACACATCCCACACCTGCCCCCTGCATCTGCGAGGCTACAGTGCACGAGGGAGGCCGTCTTCACCCCCCCCAGTCCCCCACCAGCAGGTCCACAGAGCTGCTGGGGACCCCAGATGGGCCTGACCCTGGACACAACCCTGGGTTCAGCGCTGGCACTCGACTTGGCCAGGCAGGCTGCTCACTCCAGGTGTCATAAAGCCCCAACTGCATCAGGCAGTAGGGTGAGGCCCTCCCAGTCTGCTGGGCCCCGAGGTCTGCAGCCCTGGTTCAGCTCAGCTGCCCCACACTGGGCTCCAGACCAGTGACAGGTGTGAGAATATAGACCGAGGCCCAGATGTCTGGGACATGAGGAGATCAGCCATGGGTGGGGGGGACCTGCTCAGACCCTGGAAGACTTGGGAGCAGCCCACACCCAGCAGGAACTTCCAGGCCACTGAGGACTTCAGGGCAAACCAGAGGGCCGGAGCCAGGACAGTGTCAGCACCAACTGCATATGGCACCACCGGGCAGAGGACACCAGGCCTTGGTTCTCTGGTGCCCTCCACTTTGCATACCTACAAATACCACTTGGCTGGTAGGTAATGGCAAGGCTGCCAAGTGGGGAGATGGCAGGCAGCAGTCTGCTTCCTGCCACTCCCTCCTGCACCTGCCCTGGGCCTGCCCCAAGTGCCCAATCTTCCTCCCCAACCCCCCTCCTCCTGAAACCACCTCCCGGAGGCCATGGTCCCCTCCCAGTGTCTCCCCTGCCTGAAACAAGACGTCCGTAAACTGCTCAGCACTCATGTTTATTTATAAAGTTACATCCTAGAGCCCTGGCCAGTTTGGCTCAGTTGGTTGAGCATCAACCTGTGCACCAAAAGGCTGCCAGTTCGGCTCCCGCGCAGGGCACACACACAGTTACATCCTAGAAACGCTGCACAGACTGTGCCGACACTCCTGTCAGCTACAAGGCCTCTCTGGAGCCCGCAGGGGAGACGTGGAGGGTCCTGCAGAGCTGTTGTTGCAGCTCGGGGACCAGGACGATGGGCTTTTCTTGCCCTCCCTGCGGACTGGGGCTGCCTCTCTCCAGGACGAGGAATCTTCATCTGGAGCCACAGGCACACGTAGCACCCAGCTCAGGATGGGCCGCCGCAGCACAGGCTGGTGGCACGAGGCCACAGTACAAGGACCCCAGTCCCCGGAGCTGACACACGGGGTCATCAGTTAGGTCCTCATCACTGCCATGAAGGAGGCCTGTGACAGGAGATGGCGAGATGTGGGCACTCGCTGCCCCTGACAGTGGGGAAGACGGGGAGCTTCCTTCCTCGGCACTGCCAGGGGCTGTGACTCAGAGGCTCTGCCTGCTGCTCTCAGGGGACAGCCAAGTCCACAGCGAGGCCGCCGGGAGGGGCTGGGGGAATGGAGGCCTCAGGTCCCAGGCAACCCCTCCCAGGCCCCACGTACCTCCTGGAGGAGCTGCCCCAGCATTTCCTGGCTGTGGATGGAGCGCCTGTGGGAGATCACCTGGGTCAGCCCTGGGATTCCCCATGCTCAGGCCCATCTACGCCGCCACAGCTGACAGGAGTCCCAGGCACTGCCGCAGCCTTGGTCTCAGTCAGGACAGCTAAGAGCTGGGGCACATGGGGCAGGCGGGAGAACACAGTGAGGGGGGAACTAACGCACTAAGGACTACGGCCCCCACTGCCCCACCTGTCTATCCTGGTGGCGATGGTCACCGTGAAGGCCCCCTCCATGTCTGGCAGGTAGGTGGAGGGCACAATCCTATAGGTCCCCGCAGAGAGGTGGCAGACACGGCTCACTTCCTGAGTGTAGCTGTGAGGCACGCAGCTCAGCAGGGGCTTCTGCAGCAGCAGGGAGGGCGCGCCCTGGGCCTCGCCGGCCACTGGAACCTGGAGAGGCACAGACTGAGTGGGAGGCCTGTCCTTGGGGTGGGTAGAACTGCCCGTTGTCCTCAGTCTCTTTCCCAGGCCCCAAGCAGCCCCAGCTGGGGGCATGCTGAACTGGAGCAGCCCCAGCTGCAGTCTGCTTGGACCTCCTGGGGCTTCATGCCTGGTCCCCCACCACACACACACCCCTTCCAAGGAGGAGCAGTAGCAGCCCCCAAAGCTGGGCTCACCACTCACCCAGGCCCCACCGCTGAGCCAAGAGACTCTGTCAGGTGTCAGGCCACACCCAGGAACCACCCAAATAGCCCCTGCTCAGGCCCTGAGTCATCTGATGGCCACTAACATTTTTTATGAAGCTCCTGGTGTCTCTGCTCTTGGGAAGGGGGGTTCTCAGCAGCTCAGTCCACCCCCCAAGTATACAGAACCTTCTCAATCAGAAAATCCTACTCTCCCCCTAGATCATCTGTACTCCAGGCTACGTGGGTCCCTTTCCCTCCACAGATGTTGGGACACTGGACACTTCACCTCGCCCATCTAGAAGTGGGGCCTCCAGGAGCTCAACTGTGTGTGGGCTGGGGAGCCCCAGTGGCCATGGGATCCGGGCCTGCAACCTCTGACATCTCCCCTTCCTCCAGCTACAGGTCTGCTAAGGGTGTCTCATGGTGGGAGACAGAGCCAACCAGCCAAGGATGGCATTCTGGGTGGCACTTATGACTCACTGGCCCTTCCCTGGCTTCCACACGCCCTCCTCACCATCTGTGGGGTCTGCTCCCCGGCCCCTGCCCAACACTTGGAGGGCAGCACTTCCTTCTGAGGGGCTCCCCTTGACTCACATTGTTCTAGGTAGAAGGCAGGGGCAATACTCTCAGCCCGAGTTCCTGGAAGCTGCCTCTACCCCTAGACCTGTCTGGGGTCCAGGAGCAATCCGCACAGCTGGGCCCACTGCAGCCCGCAGGCTGAGATGCCTGCCCAGAGGACCTCGGGAACCCGGGAGCTCCTTGCCACCCGCCTGTTTTCTTTCTGACCTGAAAGTCCTGGCAGCGACACTCGGGCAGCAGAGTGGCTGTCAGTTCCAGGACGGTCTTGGCCAGTGTGGGCTCCCTGCCCACTTTCCTGCTCTTTCCCACAAGCCCTCTTATCACCCACCTCTCCGTGGCTCCCAGAGGCACCCTCGCCCCCAGAAGCAGCCTGTGCTGGGGGCATGTGTGGGGACCGGGGCTACAAACTCTAGGCGCTGCTGGTATAGACTGATCACTCCCGGGGACACCACTGGCCCTCCTGGGAAGAAGGCACAGTCCTGGGGAAACTGACCACAGGACAGTTGTTTTGAGCCAGGGAGAGGGGAAAGGGGCTGCCTGAGCCACCTGTGGCCCCAGTGAACTAGACTTTATGAAACCCAGAGACGAGTCTTGTATGTGACTGGCCAATGTGCCCAAATGCCAGAGTCCAGGGCTCCACATCACGCCCATCCCACCCTGGCTCAGCCTCCAGACTAGGGACATGGAGCTTGCCTGGAAGACATGGAAGCCAATGGGGTGGCAGTCGCCATCCAGGCAGTGCTGGTGCAGAGTGATCCGGACACAGCGGGGGCCTGCACCCTCGGGCACCAAGAGGGGGAAGCAGGGATTGCTGGGATAGGAGGCGAAATTCCTGCTGCCCCCGGCCGTCTGGCCGATCCTCCAGGAGCCCCGCAGCTGCACGGTCTCCCACTCCCCCGCAAGCAGGGTGTTCCTGGGGTTGGGGCTCTGGGCTGCAGTCTTGATGGCACTGCCGGGAAAGAGGAGCACAGGAGGGTGGCTGGAGGCGCAGTCTGGCTCACAGTGGTCAAGCAGGAGCACACAAGCGCCCAAGGAAATGGCCAGACCCTGCCCGTTAAGCCAGCCCACTGCCCCTCACCTGAGGGAGACTCGTCCGCTGGAGAAGACGCGGAGCAGAAACTGTCCTGGCATGTCCTTTAGGAAGGTGCTGGGCACAGCCAGGTAGTAGCCAGGGGTGAGCTCACAGCGGAGATGGACCTCACGGTCATACGCATGGCACGCGGTGCCAGCCACAGGGGGTGTAGATAGGACCCTGGGCAGGCTGACCCGCCGCTTCTCCACCTGGGGAGAGGAGGCCTGCGTGGGAACTCACAGAGCCTGCCACGCCCACTCCCGGCATCACGGCATCTCCTCAGCACCCAGCCTCCCGGGAACTGAAACTGCCCATGGCCCTGGGCTTGCACTCAGCCTGCCCCACGTGAGCTGCAGGGCCCTGGGCAGGGAGAACACGCAGATGAGGAAGGTCTGTGCCCAACGGCCAAGTCAACCTGAGGTCGCTGAACAAAAGGCCTGCCAGCAATTACTTAGCAGGAGGAAAAAAATAAGCCTCGCCCACAAGGGGACAGGGAACACGGTCATGAGCCCTCAGATCGAGGCAGGACATACAAGACTAAAAATCAGGTGAGTGGGCAGCAAACAGGCAGCAGGTTCCTGCACCAGGCTCCTGTCCCCAGGAGAGGACAGGTGCCTCTATCGGGTGCCAGATGGGGAAGAAACTGAGGGAGCAGAGGGTGAAGTGACCTCTCGAGGTCCCACAGGAAGTCTCAGCTCGGCTCAGACCTCCACAAACACCGGCAACCTAGAGTCCCGCCACCCCCGGCTTTGGTTCTGGTTTCCTCTGGCCCACAGGCAGGAAACTCAGTCCTGTACTCAGATTAGTGCTGGGTCTGTGGGAGCCAAAGTAGGGACATGACCCCAGGACAGCCAGGTGTGGCCTGTGGGGCTTGTCATATGTGCGCCAGCACCAGCACTCAGACCTCCACGGATCTCCCATCCTGGACCCTGCACCCCGCTGAGCAGGAAGTTGGCCCCATGGAGCTACCTTCCAAAGATGCAGGCCCACGGCTGGGTAGTCCTTGCCAGGGACGCTCGCCGGGCTCCACACAGTGCGGTTGTCCCCCACCGGTGGCCGGGCCCGGCCAGCCCAGTCCACCATGCGCATCCGGGGCCGCTGCAGGACAGCGACATATACCTCACTCGGTTCCGACACCCGCAGCCAGAACTTGGGGTTGCTGGGAAAGTCACTGTTATTCCGGCAGCCTCCTGCGGACTGGCCCTGGACCCAGGCCCCCGGCAGCTCCTGGGTGTGGCTCAGCACCTTCTCTAGGGCAAGAGCACAGCACGTGTCAGGCTCCCCCCACGGGGAGCCACCGCAGGGGACAAGGGCCCTGCTCAGGCCTGACTATAGGAGGCTGAGTTCCTTCGGGGGGCACACTGCACCCCCTGAAGGCTGCCTGGGGAATGTGCTGGTTACCTGAGTAGAGGCTCTGCAGGTGGCCAGCTTCGGTGACCGGGTAGCCAATGGTGACCTCGTCAAACTCCCGGAGAAACTCCTCCTCCTCCACCCAGAACTCCCCTTCCTGGAGCTGGGACAGCAGCTCTGATGAATCCACTGGGTCCACCTGGCTCCACCCTTCGCCCCTGGAAAGAAGCTCAGGTCAGCAAAGGTCTCCCATCTCAGAGTGACAGTACTGACCGTGCAATGGCGCAAGGCGACCTGGAGGGGAACAGGAGCCCTGAGAGCCCTGTCCCTGCCACAGCCTTGGGTCAAGGGAGCCTTGCTGGGAGCCAACTGAGCCCTGTCCTGACCACCCAAACCACCGTGGCACAAGCCACAGCATGAGCCACAGCATAGGGGACCAGGCGCCCCTCCCTACGATGGCAGTGCCACCACCCACACTCACCCCTCTCTCCAGGGCCCCTGCCAGCACCGCCGGCCCCAGGGGTTCTGAATGCGCAGTAGCAGGATACTCTGACCAGCCTGACCCTGGAGCTGGCACAGGTCCGAGACGATGAAGGCGTGAAACTCCCCCAACTCCCGGGCACCTGGGCAAGGAGCAGCTCAGTCAGCAGCAGGAATCACCAAACCCAGCAGATGCACAGGTCTGTCTTCTCCCCTGAGGAGTTGTCCAGCCCCCAGGGGCCAGACCATCAGGGGCTCCTTCCCTGACTGCTGTGGACAGTTAGCTCAGCAGTGGCCTTGGCCAGTGCAGAGCCCCAGCAAGGCTCTGGACCCCGGCTCAGCTGGACCAGAACTGGCAGCTCATTCCTTTCTCTGGGCCCTGGTTCCCACCTGGATGAATGAGGGACACTGGCTGGACCACAGGGCCATGCAGGACATCTAGTGCAAGGTTGTCTCAAAAGTGCTACTATGAGCACTGTTATCAACGGTGTGCAACCCAGGGACAGGGGAGATGGCATGGCAAGGCCAGTGGGATGCAGGGGATGGAGGGGCAGTGGGAGGACTGGCGGCCGAGGAGAAATGACTCCAACTGCCCAGAGACCAGGGACAGAGGACGGAGGAGGAGGAGGAGGAGGAGGAGGAGGAGGAGCCAAACTAGACGGCAACTACCTGGAGAGGAGGGTGACCCAGCGCAAAGAAGACGCTCCTGGACCATCTCATGTGCTTTACCCAGATGGCACTGTGCCGCCATGCTGGGTGTCCCGCCCCCATCCCCAGCCCCGTGCCACTTCAGTGGGCTAGGTGACCTCCAGCAGCCCATGTGTACCCCACCCTCAGGGGAGGAGCCCGTCCCAGGCCTGTGCCAACCCCCCCACACACACACCAGGGCAGCGTAACTGTCAACACGGGTCTGTTTATTTCAACATTCGTAATCTCTGATCAAAAACTCCACTGTGGAAATAACCCTAAACGGCAAACTTGTACGCATAAAAATACTGTTATTTATTTACGACAGTGTAAAATCAGATAAGCTCCTAACACTGAGTGAAAGGTGAAAGAAGCTACAGCACATCTCATTAGTGTAGTAAGAAGTTGACCAAGTTTATGCAACACAGAAGATGGTACAGAACACAAAATGCAAAAAGTACAGGTTTATGAAAAACTGAGAAAGTGCCTTAAAAATCAAAAGCAGCTACGTCTGAGTTTTTCAACAACCTTTCCTCAACGAGCATGCGCATCACTACACCGGAAACCTGGGTGCTGAGTTTGCAGGTTGCCAGCCGAGCCAGAGATGGTATCACCATGTGCTTCCCAGGCCATCTCCGCACTGTGGTGACCCCACAGTCCTGGTCAAGGGAACAGAGACCCCACCCTCTGGAGAAGGGCGGGCAGCAGGACAAGGTCACACAGCCGGACACCAGCTTCCACTCAGTCTGGACAGGGCCCAGTGAATGCCTATAGGACCCAAAGCTGTGTGCAGGCCCCCTGCGTGACCACAGCCTCACCTGCTCTGGGGCTGAACACCGAGCAGCTGATCAGACACCGCTCCTTGAGGGCAAGCAGCTGCCGACAAGTCCTGGGCTCTGGGCTGCCGGGCCCATCCTGTTGGCCCCTGCTGCTTGCCAAGTCCTTCAGGTTCCACCTTTCCGCTAGGCCGCCGGTTAGGTCCACCAGGGCATCTGCCACCTGCCCTGCCCACAGATGCTCGTAGGATCCATGGACCCTGGGAGAAAGGCATGGGAGTGAGCCTTCAGCACAGGGCACAGCACCCTGCCTCTCTTCTGTCCTCATGGTCTATGACACCTCAAATCATCCTCTGACCCCCACATCCCTTCTTTTTTCTGCAACTCATCCTCACTGCTGCCAGATGCAATTGTGCCTTCATGGGCTGACATGCAGCATCCCAGCAAAGCCCAGCCACCTCTGCCCACGTGCAGAACCTCTCCGGCCGCCAGGGTGAGTGCAAGTGTGAGGCGGTGTAGGCCAAGGCTGTGACACCCATTCCTCCGTCTGACGGACTCCAACCCCACATGCTGGGCAGTGGCCGTCGGAGGGAGGGATGCACTCACACTACGTCAGCAGCAGCCTCCCTCCCCTCCTGGTACATGGGCCTATCAGCTCGCTGTCAGCAGGACAGTAAATGCATTCTAGGAGGGAAGGGGCTCAATTCAGACTCTGCACGAGGATCTTGGTCTCAGTCAGACCCCGATAAACAGGCTGATACCTAGGTAGCTTCCTTCCTCCCCAGTAACCTATGGAGGAGCGACCTGTCCACATCTTTCTTGCTGGGGTTGAGGAGAGAGAAAGGAAGAAAACACAGTATCCCTTCATGCCCAACTGTGAAATGAGGGCAGGGAAAGGGAGGTACCACAGGCCAAGCCTCAGAGTTTGTCTCTGGAGCAGTCGGCCCCACTCAGGACCTGCAACCAGGCACCTGGAAATGACAGGGTGCTGCAGCCCAGGGAGGGTGAAAACATGATCCCGGGGGCAGCCGAAGGTGGTGGTGGCCCAGCCACCGGGGCCCAGCTCCACCAGCCCCTAGCTTGCGTACTTGGCATAGACCTTCTCCAGCAACGGAAGCCAGAACACATCCTCTCTCTGGCACCGGGAGAAGCAGAGTCTCCCTGCAAGACAAGGCAGACGGTCATCTATGGTCACCTCCACCCAGCGTCCAAACTGCCAAACTCGACAGGTGAAGGAGCCACGGTATGTCTGATCAAGCCAGCTCGGCTGTCCGGGAGGAAAGACCTACCATGCACAGGGAAAGGCAAAAGGAGACCATGAGACAAGCATCACGCAGTGCCCTCCAAGTGTGCTGACCAGAGTGACCACGCTGTGCCACCCTACAGACCCCGTGGTCTGCAAAAGATCTGACTTCACTCCATGCCTAGGGTCAGTGCTCGTGGAACCAACCACTGGACAGAAAATCCAGACTTCTCAATAAAACATTTTAAGGCCACAGTGAGGGAACCAGTGTCTCCCAAAGCTCAATGTCAACCATCATGCCCCTGATTAAGCCCTCGACACGAATCCAAAACAAATGTGACTTTCTCAAGCACGAGACCCAATTCTCAGCAGAGCTTCAGATGGCAGGGCGCCATAAGCACAGTGATCCTCCTGCAGGCACCTGGAGCCCAGGCCCTCTGCCAACACCTGGACTCGTGTTCACTGCTGGGTCTGGTGTTCTGACCCGAGCCGTTGGGGGCTTTGTACCTCGATGACTCGTTTGGTGCTGGCTCTGCCACTCACTAGCTAGAAGACAGTGACAATGGTTCTAGTGTCCGCATTGGTGAAAATGGGTCACAGCCAGCAAGGCCTGAGTGACAGCCAGTGATGAGCTGCGCTTGGCATGGGCCGGGGCCCCTGGAGGAGCTCTGATTGGGTCACCACTGTTGATGAATGTTGCTAACTGGTGAAACTTAGCAAGGAGCCAAACACAAGGCCATCAGCTCCAGGAGGGAGTGTGAGCAGGCCTTCTACGCCTGTGGGGTCTGCCAAGCATTAGAGACAGTTTTAACCATTTTTTACCAATGTATATTCATATCCAGTTAAGGAAGTAACTAGTGGGGACGCTCACTCCAAACCAGGGCACAGGAGCCCTCGGCGAGCCCTTTCCTATCCGGTTGGCCCTTTTAGTTCAGATGTGTGTCTCTGATTCCATGAGAACCGGGATCCTGGGATGGCAGAGCAGGGAGGAACGCACCCCTGCGGGAGAGGGGGACTCTGTGGCTGTGCCTCAGAGCCCCTGAGGCCTGACAGCTGACCTCTCACTCCCACTGCTGTTGCTGAGCAGTGCAGCACAGCCCACAGAACAGGGGTTCAGCGCCTGGCCTCTCATTTCCTTCCTGGGCCCAGCAGACAGGAAGAGCGCAGAGAGAAACTGCGCTGTCACAGACACCTGGTGCAGGAGATGCTGGCTCTTCTGCAGGGCAGCGCAGGCACACAGGAACCAGCAGTCCCCCAGCAGCCCTTGCTTCACCTGCCCTTCCTGTGGGTTATCTGGAAACAGCCGGGGTGTGACACAAATTTCCTAAAATAAAGAAAATTGTCTAGAGTTACATCATGCCTAGTGGCCAGTCTTTGAAATGGAGAACACAAATCTAGGTGACAGGCTGGGAGGAGCTTTTCTGCTCCTCTGCATTGCCTAACATGGGAGGGGAGGCAGCTGGCTTCTTGCAGACATGATCCGTTAGCCCTTCCTTGCTTCAGATTACCCCACCCAGCTTGGATTATGGGGTACCTGTCTCTGTCCACCTTCCTTAATCCCCAATTCTGGATGAATGCTACCATTCCCTTCTTGAAACAGCTAAATGTTCATCTAGAAAATGGTTTCACTTTGTTTTTTAAAATTTATTGAGTTTTAGCAAGAAACAGTAAAGGGCAGAAACATCAGTTTGTTGTTCCATTTATTAATGCATTCACTGGTTGATTCTTGTACATGCCCTGACCGGGCATCAAACCCCTTGGTGTTCTGGGACGACTCTTGAACCAACTGAGCTACTCGGCCAGGGCAAATGGTTTCACCTTGAACTCAATGGGGAATCTCCAATGGGTCCTCTGTACTGCTAGAAATCCCAGCATGTCCCTAAGAGGCTCTTTCCCACACCCGGGCTAGCTTACGCCTCTGATTCTCCCTCTTCTCAAAACGTGCTTGCCTCACCCTTCATCAGAAGCCACCCACCGGGCGCCCTCTCCTGCCCCCGCCTGGATTCCTCCTGCGACCCCTCCCTCTCGCACCTATGCAGGCGGAATCGCCAGCGGAGGGCACCCGGGGACCCTCCATCCTCTCTGAGACACTGCTCCCCAGCACTACTTCCCCTCTCGGTTTCCCCTCGCTGACAACCTCTGGAAAGAGCTGCCACCCCTGCTTCCTCCCCCCAGGCCCCTCCGGGGTCGTCCCCAAACCACCTTTACAATGTCACCTCCGCGTTCTCAAATCTTTCCCCACACTGGACAGCGCTGGACCCTGACCCCAGCGGTGCCCTCCTAGCTCCTGAGAGCCCGTGTGCTCCTGGGTGTCCCCTCCCCTCGCTGCCGCTGCTTCCCGAGCCTAGCTGTCGGGCACCTGCTGACCCCCCGGAACCGTGAGGGCCCCTCAGACTCAGGCCCGACCCTCCTCTTCCTGACCCTCTCCCGGGCCTGGCCTGTAAGCGCCAGCACAGCCCCCATTCCCAGGTCAAGCCCCCTTCCCTGGGTCCTGGGCGCCCAACTCACAGCCAGCTGCCTACCGACAGCGCCAATTAAAAGGCGAGAGAAAAGCCACCAGACTCCACCCCCTCCCCCCAGTACCTCCAAGGGACCACCACCCACCCGGTGCTCAGGCTCGGCCCCCCTTATCTTCCCTCTCGACTCCCCATCGGCCACTGGGACCCACCAAGGCGCCAGCGGCGGCCGCGCGAACCAGCCCTCGGGCTTCTCAGGACCTGCCCGGCGTCCGGGGGTGTCCTCGGACTCAGCCGGCTCCGTCCCCCTCCGCGGAGACCTCTAGCCCTCCCGCGCCGACGGCCACCCCTCTCCACCCGCGTCCCGCGGGTGGGCCCGCCAGGCTCCCCCGCCCTCCCGGCCTCCTCCCGGCCAAACAGGCCCCGGCCGCGCCGCCCCGGAGGCCCCGAGTCGCGTCCAGCAGGCGGGGAACCACTTCTGGAGGCGGCGACGCCCGGCCCGGCCCCGGCGCGCGAGGGGCCCGCCGTGAGCAGCAGGCTCGGGGGCACGGGGGGCGCACGGGGGCCGCGCGGAGCCGCGGGGGGGCGCCGGGAGCAGCAGGCTCGGGGGCGGCGCCCGGGACACCCCTGCCCGCGCCTCAGCGCCTTCCCCACGGAGCCCGAGGGAGCTCCCGAGGCGGCGCCCACGCGGGTGGGGGGCCCGGGAGCCCCTCCCGAGGACGCGGCGGCCACCTGCGGACCACCGCGCCCGGGCCCGGCCCCACCCCCGGGCCCCGCGCCGCCGCGCCACCGCCTCCGCGCTCGCGCCCCCGCGGGAAACACGGCGCGGAGACCCCCGAGACCCCGCCCGCTCACCTGCGGCCGCCGCCACGTGATGTCCTCGCGGAACTGCGCGAGCGGCGTGGAGAAGCTGGAGAAGAGCGAGGAGTCGGCGGCGGGGAAGGCGGCGTCCCGGAAGAGCTCCCTGGCCGGCGCCCGCATCCTGGGCGCCCCGGGCTCCCATGTGCAGCGCGCGCCCGGCGCCCCGCGCGGCCGACGGGGAGCGCGGCCCGGAGGGAGGCCGAGTCGGCTGCCGGCCCCGGGCTGCCCACCGCCCCGCAGAGCCGCCGGGCTCTCGGCCGCGTCAGAGCCGCTGCGCCGCCGCCGCCGAGCGCCGCCGTCCGGTCGCCCCGGTAACCGCAGGGTGCCCGGGCCGCAGCCAACCGGGCGCGCCGCTTAGAGTCACGTGACACCGAGGCCCCGCCGCCCTGGAGCGTTAGGGAGCCTGCGCGGGATTCCCAGCCTCCGAGGGCGTGGCTCCCGAGACCCCGCGCCGTCGCCCCGGCCGCACTTCTCCTTCCGGGTCGAAGGGGCCCGGAACCGTCCCGACCGAGGTTCGCCGCCGACGAGGCCGGCGCGCGGCTGGTGCTCGGGCCTGTGTGGGTCGGGCCGGGGCGCTGAGCGGGCTGTGGGGGTTGAAGGGGCCGGAGAGGCCGCCCGGGCCGGGTCGCGCGAGGACCACAGGTCCCAGCATGCAGCGCCGCCTCCCAGAATGCGCCTCTTCTTCCGGCGCGCGGCGGCGGGCCCTCCTGAGGGGCTAGGGGGCGGTGAAGGGGGCGGGGCCACGGCCCGGGGGCGGGGTCAGGGCCCGGGGGCGGGGCCAGGGGAGGCCGGCTGGGGAGGGCGGGTCGTGAGCGGTCCGAGGCGGCCGCCCGCGCTGCTGGGGTCCCCGGGTCCCGGGGCCCTGGGGTCCCGGGGAGCGAGCCGGCCCGGGGTCCGACGCCGGACCTGAGCGGGCAGCGCCCGAGCACCCTCCGGGGCCCAGGGGCCGGTCCCCGGGGCGGGCGGGCTCCCCGGCCTCGCTGTCACCCCTCGTCCTGCCCGGGTCGCCGCTCCCGTCTCTTCCAGGGACGACCCCTGACGTCCTTGTCGGAGGGGCCCCCTGAACCCCACCTCTCCTCCCTGACCCGGCCTCCACCCGGCGGGTGCTGGGCCCCCACTCGCCCCCCGTCCCCGCCTGCAGACGTGGAGCCCCCAGCCCGGGTCGCGCCCCGCGGTGCCCGGCCCCACCCCCCCGCCCGGTGTCCCCCGGGCCAGAGCCGCGTGTTTCGGGACCGGCGCTCTCGGGGCACAGAGGCTGGAGGCCGGTGTCCCCTGCAGGTCCCGGGGGGGCGGAGGGGCGGTGCCGCCCACGGGGACCCACGGGGACCCACGGGGACCGCCGTCCCCCGCCCCCCCCCCCCCGCAGCCTGGCTTTGGCCTGTGTATCCGCTGGCATTTGGGGCGCCCGGGCCTCCCCCCAGCTCCAGAGGCAGAAGGGCGGGCGCCGGGCCTGGGCGCGGGCTCCGGGAGCAGCGGGCACAGCGGGCGAGGGGGCGCCCTGCAGCCGCCCTGACCACCCGGCGCGGGGGCCAGAGGCCAGCGTGCCCAGGACCGGGGCGGGCGGCGGGGCCGGGCGGCGGCTCCGAGCCCTGAGCCCCTGCTGGTCGGTCCTGGAATAGCCCCGTGAGCTACGTGCTGCAGGTCAAATGGCCCCAAACTTAGTGCCCTAGAATGACACCGATCCTCGGTTTCTGGGGGTTAGGAGTGTGGGGGTGACCCGGGGGTTCTGGCTCAAGGTCGTGGGAAGCTGCAGGGGACCTGCCGGCCAGGGGTGAAGTGACCGAGCTGGAGGCTCCCCCGCAGCTGGCTCAGGAGGCCTCCGGGAAGCTGCCCGTGTCCCCAGGGCCCGGCTGGTCCCTCCCCGGGCAGGGGATCCCCACTGTGCGCCAGGAGCCACCTAGGGCGTCGCGCTCCTCCTTCCACCACATTCCATCCGTCAGAAGTGTCACCAAGTCCAGCCCACGCGCCAGGGGAAGGGGCCAAGGTCCACGTCCTCAGGGAGGAGCATAAAAAAAAATCAACGCAGCCGATCAGTGAGTCTCTCTCATCATTGATGTTTCTCTCTCCCTCTCTCTCTGGAATCAATAAAGACATATACTCTTTTTAAATTGTGGATGTATTTTTAGACCACTGCGTCCCCAAGGGGTGAGATGAGAGTGCGGCAAGTACAGGGGATGGACAGCAGGCAGCTTGGCGACAGGCAGGGGCGCGGAGGGTGCAGCAGCCGAGGGCTCCGACGGGGTCGAGGCAGAAACCGTCGGGCTTTGAGTGAGCGGAGGCAGCACTTTCACACTGAAAAGACCACTCGCCTGCGGGGCCGGTGTGGCTCGGGTGGCTGAGCCTCGGCCCACACTCCCGAAGGTGGTGGGTTTGAACCCCAGGCCCGATTCGTGTGGGAGGCGACCCATCGAAGTTTCTCACATCAGTGCTTTTCTCTCTCCCCCTTCCCCTCTCTCTCAAATCAATAAGCATACCCTCAGGTAAGGATTGAGAAAGAAAAAAAAAGACACCTGGCTTCGGCTCAGAAGTAGGTCCTTGAGGCTGGGGTGGCCCTGTGGCCTCAGAGATCTAGATTTTGAACCAGCAGGGAAGGATTTGGTTTCTTAGAAGGTGCCTGGTGACCAGTCATGACTCAGAGAGAGGGGGGGTGGCACCAAGGGAGGGAGCCCAGAGGCCCTGTGGCCTTGCAAGGACTGGCTTTGGGCCCCATCAGTTTAGGAAGCTCAGGGGATTTGTAAAAGGACAGTCTTTGTTCGGGAAAAGGCCTTGATGTGGACGTGGGGGAGACATTCTTGGTTACACTAACAGGGCTGAATTTCAGGGCACCTTCAGGCCCAGGGAACAGTGCAGGCCCCGTCCCACCCCACCCCCCCAGCAGCCACAGACCAGGTCCCTTGTCCTGGGCCTGCATGCCAGGGAGGAGGCAGGGCTGTCCCTCCTCGAGAGCCCTTCTCTCTGGGATACTCCTCGTGAAGGGCCAAGACAGGCAGGAGGCAGGCTCTGGCTTCACCACGGAGCCCCCCACTCAGCACGGCCCTGAGCCCGAAGGACCAGCCCCCAGCCCACATGTCCTCTGAGACATGGTGGGTGCTGGGCGTCCACCCCAGTGGGGCCAGGAGGTGTCTAGAGCAGCTTCCCGGGAGCCTGAAGGGCTCTGAACTCACCTGAGCAGGAATCACTGGGACCCTGGTCCTGCCGGTCAGGGGGCCCCTGATCGCTCTCTGGGCCTCTGTCTCATCTACAAACTCCATGGTACAGAAGCCCAGGGGTGTGAGGGTTAAGTGAGAAATGATGCAAAGGTCCTGGGCTGTGGGGAGTGGTCAGTGAGGGTCACAACGAGGACTGCTCCTCTGTGGGATGTCTCAGCTGGGGTGGGGAGGGGGAGGGGGGCCCCCCCGGAAGTTTGGGTCTGCCTCCTTCCCTGGCCTGAAGGCTCAGCTGAAGAAATCTTGCAGGTAGGACTGGAACAGGGACGATCTCAGTCTTAAGAGCAACCGTGGGCAGTTCTGCAGAGGTCAGGAGGGTTCCACCCCTGAGGGCTCAAAAGGTAAAATCCATTTGAAACAATGAGAGGGTGAATTTATAGGATCCTCACCCATCAGCAGGTAGGTGTCATGGCCCCATAGGAGCTTCAAAGGGAGGAGGTGACCTCCCAGGACAGTGGGGTGCAGCCAGCATTTCCAAGCCAGGCAGACCTCGCTCACCTTGCTCACTGCTGCAGGAGGAGTGGATTCCTTTTGGGTGATGTTTTAGATTAAGTTTTGGGGTTTTTTTAAACCTCGTTATAAAAATAACATGGAAGCACTTACCTCAGTCTGTTGAGATCTTGCTTCCAGGTGCACCCTCTTTTGGGTTCAAATAAATGTTTATAAAAATATAAATACGTGCTCCTTATAGGACTTCTCCCCCCTCCCCAACTAGTGCTCCCAATGGTCACGTGTTCTTAGGTTCTACTATGAACACTGCAGGTGACCCCACAGCTGACTCCTGTCCTTGGAGGTGGGCACGTGTCAGATGTGGGCTCTCGCCCATGCCGTGGGCGCTGCTGCAGTCACTGCAGACTGGAATCTTTTCCCCTCGGCTTGCTCATTTATTTTTGAACAAAGAGAGGCTTGTCTGGGCCTGGGTGGGTGGTAGTGATCTCCTTAGCACCCTGCCCCAATCCTATTTAAGCCCCTCTGAGATGCTGCGCTGGGCCGGGGTGCAGTGGACAGCCTGGCCAGGCCCCACGTTTAGTGGTCATTTCCCTGCTCTGGGCCTTCAGTTCTCCCTGGGTGACTAGAGCTGTCTACCAACGGTCCTTGGTGCCAATTCAGTGTTAAGAATCCCCAGTGTGGGGTGCTATGAAGAAGGCGACTTTATTCAGCGCAAGACAGCTCGATTTGCACGGCTATGAAAACAGCATGGCCCTGAGGCAGCCTTGGGGCCAGGACCCTCTCTGGCTAAACAGCTTTGCTGTGCTCCTCGCAGGTCTGCTTTGCACTGTGCTCTGTTCTGTGCCTGTCCACTCTGCTCTGGCGAGAAATTTTCAGTGTTTCAGGGGGAAACTCAAGCTTCGGTGGAAATTAAAAGTTCCCTCTCCGGCCAGTGTGGCTCAGTTGGTTGAGTGGCATCTAGTGCACTGAAAGGTTGTTGGTTTGATTCCCAATCGATTAAAAATCAACTTTTTAAAAATCTAAAAAAAAAAAAAAAAAAAAAAAAAAAAAAAAAAGCTCTGTCTCTGGGCCAGAGGGGAGCTGGCTTATATGGACACAGGTCCCTGTCCCTGCTTCCTGATTGGTGGCTCCTCATGCCCATGAGGGCTCCAAATCTTTGTCATTTGGTCCAAAAGACAGTGTCCTGATTGGTCAGAATGGAGCTGCTCTGATTGGCTCATGAAGAAGCTGATGGGGATGCAGCTGCGCAGCCAATGGGATGGTCCCATTGGTTGAAACAGGCCTCCAGGAGCCCCTGCCGAGGGATGCTCAGCCAGCAGGTGGCCCGGCGCAGGCAGGGAGCTGAGGGCAGGCTGCTGCCTGAAGTGCAGTGCGGGAGAGGCCGTGTAGAAATGGCCCCGAGGCTCTGGTGTTGTTTGTTGGTTTAGTTTTCAATTTGAGCCCAGTGAGCCACCAGGAGCCCTTCTTCGTAGGCACCTTCTTTCTCAGGGTGCACAGAAAGTGGGAAAAATGCATAGCCCTAGGAGCTAACATCAGATTCTTCTGCGTAAAGGAGGGTCCGTGTCGGGGAAAACACCCTGACGCTGCCATGGGTCTCAGCCTCGATGGGGAGATATAACAGGGGAGGGGAGGCAAGGCAGGGGCTAAGGGGATGAGGCTGGGGTCCCAGCGGACGAGGGCCGGTGGAGAGGCCCGCAGGGTATGGAGTGAAGGATGCGTTGAGAGCCAGGACGCCTTGATCATTTTGAACTTTTTCGTGTGGCTTTGTCTGTCTCCCGTGACTCCCGGGCCTCCAGTGAATCCTCTGACTCAGCTTCCCCTGTACCCTTTTCCGTTCTGGAGTCCCTTCGCCGAGTCCAGGAGCATTCTGTCTTGCTGGTCCAGCCCGTGCATCCCGTCTTCATTGTGGCCATTTACTGAATTTTCATTTTTGGTAATTGCCCTGTAAAACATCTCAAGGTCTCCAGCTGGTTCTTTCACACTCCCATTGGCTTGCCAGCACCCATCTCTGTTCCGTGGCCTAGTTCCAGCCCGTGTGGCTGCGATTTTAAGGCCCTGGGTTGTAAGGCCCTCCTCTGCTTCCTCCCATAGCTGACTGCTCAGCTGCTGATCTGGCGCATTGAGTGTGTGGCCCTCCTCCCCAGACTTCACTGATTCCCCCAAGTGCGAGCCGGATCTTCAGGTTGGAAGTTCCCAGAAGTTCTGCCCAAGGCATCTGGCCTAGAACAGGGTGACCTACGCCAGTAAGAGTTGAGAGGTCAGAGAGATGCACTCGGGGACGAGCCTGGACAGCACAGGACATGGCCTGAGGGACAGGAGAGGCTGCGGGCAGTGCAGGCTCTGCATGCACATTACATCTCCCTCACCCTTCCTCCGGCTTCACCTCTCCAGCCTGCCCCCCGGGAGCCATCTCGTCTGTCCCCCCTCCTTGGCCCCAGCAGATCTGATGTACACGGCCTCTCCCTCCCGTCTGGACAGCATCCCCAGCTCCACCGACACCACTCCCCTCCTGCCTCAGTGCTCTGTTCTGTCCTGAAAACACAAGTGGTGGGGGTGGCTATATGAGGCCAGTGTGAACAGAGGGGTGCATGGTCCCCACACATCTGATCACCAGTGTGAGCCCCTTGTTTATCTGTGGTAAGGTGCCTGGACTGTTCAAGATGTGCTGTCCTCCCTCAGCATGGCTCCCTGAGGATCCAGTGCCGGGAAACCGCCCCCACCCACCCCCTGCCGCCCCCAGCTGCTGGCCTGCCGTGGACAAGTAGCACGAGAGAGAAATAAAGCTTGTGGTTTGAGATGTCGGTATCTCTGAGTTGTCCGTGGCTGGAGCGTACACACCTTAGCCTACGTGGGATAGGTAGCAACCCCTTGGAGGCCCTGCTACGCTAACAGGACGCGGGATGCGTGCCACTAGCCTGGGGGCTGGCTGGAGCCAGTCACTGCAAGAGGGATGTCAGTAAGCTATTAGCAGCCCTGGAACGTTTGGGAAAACTGGGCTGTGATGACTCACGAGGCCGGTGCCGTCCTAAATAACTTGGTCTGGTGACAAGGTTGGGAAACCTTAGCAGCACGTGCTGGTCATAGGCTGTGTTGGGCAAGACACTTCTAGGAAGAGATGGGCAGGAATGTATTCCAGGTCTGCAAGCTGGGAGGAAAGGGATCGGGAAAAGCCCAGGAATGCAGGGATGCCCGGGCCGAGAGCACCCTGCTGCCCCAGAGGGCAGATCACACCCCAGGACAGACTGTGGCAAGGACAACATCAAGGACGTGGCGTGGTCACCTCTGTTACTGCTGCTCAGAGCTGCTTCTGAGCTCTCCAAGGTCGGTGAAGCCTGGCAGGGTGGCGCTGGGCAGGCAGGGTGGAGACCTTCTCAACAGGCGCTGACCAGGAGGGCTGCGGGCCCATGGAGCCGGAACCTAGCGTGTTGAGATGTCTTTGTGAGAGTTGAACTGCCAAAGACACCCAGAGCCGGGCCTGGACGTTTGGGACTGGAGACTTGCACACAGCCCGGCAGGGAAGAGGCCACCATTTCCGGTCGTGCCGCATCCTGGCTCTCGTGAAGACAGCAGCTCTGTGCCTGGGTCTGGCCAGCGGGCTGAGGAACATGTCACTTTGGACCAGACCATGTAGTCTAGGCACGAGACCTGTCACCAGACGGCACTGCTGCTCTGCTGGCCTGAGCCCAGCCACCGCCGTGGGAACTCAGTGACTGCATCACAGCCACAGCCCACACGTCTCAGGTGACACCTGAGTCCCCGACCTCAATCACTCCTCTGAGCCTCACCTGTACAGTAGCCTCTGCAGGACCTGCGCTAGTGGCAGTCACAGCCCCTCCGTCTCGATCCTCTGAGACCAAACGCCCTGCCACTCACCTCTTCCTTCACTAGTTTGGGTTGGGGGACCACCCTGAGAAAGGCTCAAGGGGTGGTGACAAGTGGCCTCCTTTGCTTTGGTATCTGAGGAACCAACGGGGGCCCCAGAGGCCTGGCCGAAGAGCTGGGAAGGGAGGGGTCAGCCTGCTGCTGGTCCTCAGACCCTGGAGGCTTCGGGGCAGAGCCGGGATGGCCAGGAGTGGCGGAGCACTGAGGAAGACCGTTGGCCCCGTCCAGCACACACCTGCCTCTGGCCAGGGGCCTGTGTGTCTGAAGATGGGCTGTGACCAGCTGCTGGCCCCACCTCCGAGCAGCCAGGCGGGTGTGGAGGTCAAAGGTCAGGATGAACGTGCTAGGAGGCAGGTCGTTTTCAGAGTGGAGGTTTAATGGACAACCATGGTGACCCCGTCACAGCGGTCTCCTGGACGGCCCAGTCTGAGCGTGGGGTCCCCAGGCCTCTCCCAGCATGGTGGGCCTAAGAAGAGCACCGGCACCACCCGCTACCTTCCCCTCGGGCCTGGCTGCACCAGCACAGCAGCCACAGGACAGATGTCCTGTCCCGCGTCCCCCGGGGCCCGGGACCTGTGTTCCCTGAGGGGCTAAGGCTGTCCAGGGGCCCTTCCCCAGGGATGTCTGTTCTCTCCTCGGTGTCCCCTGCCCCCACGAGGGCACGTCGGCATCCTCTCCCTCTGCCAGGGGCCAACCGAGGCTGCTCACCCCAGGGGCGGGGCGCTGGGCTCTGCGGGAGGCACATTGTGGGGACAGCACAGACCAGGCCTCCGGGCAGACGTAAGGCACGGTGTGGCAGTTACCCCAGGGGCAGTGCCCGGAGGTCAGTGTTGAGACAGGAGGACGTGGCACGCTGGCCGCTCTGGGGCCTACAGTGCAAGAGAGGTGGGGGACCAGGTCCACGGGCCTCGGGTGGCCATGAGGAGGTCCCCGGGAGCGGCCACAGGAGGGTGTGTGGGCCCAGGCAGAGCTCGTAGCCGGAGCTGACGCGCAGTCATGGCAGGCCTGGGCCACAGAAGGCACAATCGTGGTGTCTGGGAGGTCAGAGCTAGGCGGACACGTTGACGTCCCTGAGAGAGATGGCGCTGCCTGGGGCCTCGTCCCCGAGCAGCAGGGCGGGCGTGTCTGTGTCCACCTCAGAGTCTGCTCCGGCACCGCCCTGCTCCATGCTGGGCTCCGTGCCGGGGCCCAGGCCCTGGGTCAGAATCTGCTGAATGGTCCTGCGCAAGTTGGGGTGCAGCCGGCCCTGCGTCTGGTAGAAGACCTCCAGGGCAAAAGACTTGAGGGCGCCAGTGCAGAGGTCCTCATACAGCGGGATGGTGTACATGCGGGACATCTGGGGGAGCACGAGGGTCACACTGGCTGCTCTGCCCCTCCCACCAGCCCACTCTCAGGGGCAAAGGCCGCTGCAGGCCTTCTGCAGAGGCCCCATCTCCAGGGCACCAGGCTGAGAGCACTGATGGGACAGGGTGGAGAGGCCCCTGTAGGCCTGGAACCTTTAGGCCTCTGAGAAGCTCAGATGTCCCTGGTGCCCAGGCCATGACCCCGAATGCCCACAGGCCAGGGCCAAGTGGGCTGAGACCTCCAGACTCTGCTCCCAGCTCCTCCCCTGTGGACATGGCCTCCAGAGGATGGGTGGGGCCTGGGCTCCTCCCACATGGTTCCTGCCTCCACTGCCAACCCAGAGGCCAATTTCCCTCACCCCATTGTCTGGGATGCCCAGCCTAACTAGAGGGTCAGGTGAGGAGGTGGGGGTGGGAAGGGCGGGCCCCGTGCAGGTGACCACACCTGGCTCTCGAGGAAGCGCCGGACCCGGTGGAGGTCGGGGTAGTAGTCATTTCGGACCACAATCTGCAGCCAGCGGATGCGGATCTCGGCATTCATGGAGTCCAGCAGGGAGGAGTAGCACTTGGACAGGCTGGTCACCACCTCTGTGGGGCCAAGGACAGGTTAAGGCCAGCCGGCACATCCCTCCCAGCCACCCTGGCAGCCACGGGACCCACCCTGGGGCAGTGGGGACCCATCCAGAAGCCGGTCCAGGAAGAGTGCCGTCTGGAAGGTCCTCCACTTGGAGATGTCGATGGCGCTGGCCGAGGCGGCTGCCTGGTCCAGGGGCTCCGCGGTCCACAGCTGGAAGAGGGCCTCCACGGGCCGGGTCAGGCTGGATCCCTGAGACAGGTCCGGCTCGGCCAGGGGCGGGCCAGTGGCATTGAGCCAGCGCTCGAACTCCAGCCCTGCAGGAAGGTGCGATCCAGGGATCCCCACTGGGCTGGGAAAGGCTGCCCGAGGCTTGCCCAGGAGACTTCAGACCACGAGGGTATCCCTGGGCATGACTATCCCAGGGCAGGGATAGTTCAGGGAGGTTAGGGTCAGCTCTAGCACCTGCCATTTCAAGCCACTGAGTGGCTTCTGTCAGGGGAACAGGGAGGCCAGAGGCTCAAGTTGATGAGTGAGGGAGCCCCAGCCCCCCCACTTCTCCTGGGTACAAGACAATCAGGCACTTAAAACCCAACTCCGGCGCTGAGGGGCAGGGGTCTGCACCACACCGGTACAGGGACATTCCTGCTCTGAAGCCCTAGAGCTGGCAGCTGAGGAGGAGACTCTACCCAACCCCCACCTCCAAAACCCTTGGTGCACTTAACAAACTTTCCAAAACAGGGTTACCACTCCCAGTCTCTCCTTTAGCCCCTAAGCCCTCAGGCCCCCAGGGTGTCGCACAAGCAGGCCAGCGGACTTCAGCCAGCTGTGAGGCAAACCTTCCCCCACCCTGCCAACCCTGCCCCAGGCCCTTTGCACACACAGTTTCCATGATCCCCTTCCTGAGGCTGCCTAAATAGGTCAGTTTGGCCCAAGTGCCACCTCTTCCTGGAAGCCCCCTGGGCCCCACCAGGCTGAGAAGCACACCCTCCCCTATGTTTTCATGGCCTCCCGGCCTGAGGCTCACACTGTCCAGCAAGGATGTCTGAAGGAAGGACGGATGAACCTGTGGGACTTCCTCCGGGCAGAGGTGGCATCCTGTGCAGGTAAGGCCCTCCATCCCCCCCCCCCATCCCAGTGCTACCCTGGTGGGCTGACCCGGGCATGCAGCAGGTGACTGACCTGCCCGGCAGTCCACACTCTGCTCCTTCAGCTCAGGGAAGAAACTCAGAAAGGAGTCCAGCAGATCCTGGGCCACCACGCTGGTGAACTTGTACTTCTCCACGTAGGCCTGTGAGAGCGGGATGGAGCTCAGCAGGCCTGGGGGCTGGGCAGGGACAGGAGGGGCAGGGTCTGTCCAGGGTGGGGCTGCTCACTCGAAGGAAGTCGTCGAAGCGCTGGGGGTCCCCACAGAGCTGGGACAGGTAGTAGACGAAGCAGTAGCCCTTCTCATAGGTGAACAGGTTCATCAGGTGGCTCGGGTTCACCCCTGAAACAACATTGGCTCTGGGTGGTGACCCCCTGCCTGAGGAGCCTGGGGGAGACTGAGGCCCACCCACCGCGGTCACGGTGCTCAGGAAGCCTTCCTGGGGCTGGGGGCACCTGGCCCGGCCTTTGCAGGGATGCAGCCATGGCGGAGGTGGAGGACTCACGGGGCGGGCGAGGAGGTCGTGGGGCGACATCTGCAAGCCGGGAGCAGGGCTTGGGGGGAGTGGATACCTGGCTCCAACTTGACCTGCAGCTTGCTGACTGGGCTGTCCTCTCCGAGGAGCTTCATCTGCCTGTGCAGGGCATCCAGGCGGAAGGCCGTCTCCAGGCAGGTGAAGGCAGCACCTGGACGGTCGCGGAGGAGAGGGGACAGGCCTGAGCACCAGGGCAGGAACCAGGCTGTCCCTGCCCTGAGCCCATGAAACTCACCCAGGACACCTCCCTGGACCCACCACGGCAGGGGGCCTGCGCCCTGGAGGTGGGCTGGCCGTCAGCCCCTCCCCAGTGCCCGGGTTGGCCCTCGTGGTGCCAGCTGGCGGAGTCTAGAGCAGCGCCCGCCTCCTGTCCCCTGCCCCCTGCCCCCTGCCCCAGGCCATCACAGGCAGTACCGTAGGTCTCCGTGGTGATGCGGCGCTGGGCATACGTGGCCAGGCCTTCGCTCAGCCACATCTCCTCCCACGTGGCATTGGTGACGGCGTTGCCAAACCAGCTGTGGGCCACTTCGTGGATGACATCGATGACCAGGAACTCGTCACACTCCAGGATGGAGGAGATGACGAAGGTGAGGCAGGGGTTCTCCATGGCCACGATGGGGAAGGAGGGGGGAAGGAAGACGATGTCGTACCTGCTCCGGGGGGAGAGCGGGCCAGTGACCACGAGACGGCCGGGGGCCTGGGTGGGGAGCGTCACTTCCTCCCCAGAGGTCGGACAAGGCCCTCCCCCTGCCCCGTTTCTCCTCAGATGGGGACTTGCCCTCTGGCCCCTCTGCGGCCTGCCAGGGCTCCCGGGTGCTCCAGGACATACCTGCCCCACATGTATGGCCCGTACAGCCGCTCGGCCGCGCTCAGCCACTGCTCCACAGCGCCCGACAGCTTGCTGGTGGCCATGGGCAGGAGGCACGGCTCGGCCCACACTCGGCTCCTGCCACAGTGCGGAGAGGGTGGGCCGAGGCTCACCCTGCCCTGTTCACCCCACCAGGCCCTCCCTCTGCTTCGGGGCTCAAGTACCACCCAGGCCTTGTCCAGCCTGGCTGAAGGCCAGCCG
Source organism: Miniopterus natalensis (assembly GCF_054644295.1). NCBI lineage: Eukaryota > Metazoa > Chordata > Mammalia > Chiroptera > Miniopteridae > Miniopterus > Miniopterus natalensis. The sequence goes on from NC_142088.1 coordinate 755,787, forward strand.
GCCCTGCCCCTGCCCTCACTCAATGGCCACCAGCCACCACGCAGGCCTTCTGTGGCAGCGCCAAGCGCAATGCTGAGGGGCCACTTGGTTCCTTTGTCTCTGAGGAAAAGGAGCTTCTGTGGGCTTAAGTGGGGTGCTGAGTGGTCAGGAGCCAGGGCTGCCAGGTCTGGGGGCATGTGGGGAGAGAGGATCCTGGCAGGGATGGTCCCAGGTCATGGCCATGAGGTGGGGGCCACAGTGTGGTGTCTGATGGAGGCACACCCAGCCCGTGGCAGCATCGCCCCAAGGCCAGGGCCCTGGGTAGCAGCAGCGGCAGATGCAGGAAGCAAGACGCGGAGGCTCTACCTGGGCCCGATGTCCGCTGGCTGCAGGTCCCCGGCCACCAAGGCCACAAGGTAGGCGGGCACGGGGTGCTCCATGTGGAAGTGGTAGACCCCCTCCTCCTCCACGTAGGTGCTCTGGGTGGCACTCATCAGCACCTGTACCCCCGATGGGGCCTGCACATGGGAGGCCCCACCCATCAGGGCACATCGGGCACCCCAAGTCCCCAATGGAAAACCTTACAACCCGGGTCTGAAAAACCCATATTCATGTAGGAACCCCACATTCCCCAAACAAGGCACCCCACAACTGAGGTTAGGGAGCCCTGTGTCCTTGATGGAGAACCCCATGCCCCGTCAGGGCACCACAAACTGGGCCAGGGTGTCAGGAAGGCTGTCACCCCCATCAGAGAACCCCCACGCTAAGCTCCCCGTCTGCAAATCTCTTGCCCCCTGGGCAGGGGCTGTGACCCTCAGGCTAAGAGTCCTGGCCCCACCATGGGACAGGCAACTCCATCCGAGCCCCCTTCTCACCCGGGGACCAGGACCCCGACTGTCAAGCAGCCCTCCCCCTGCAGGGCAGCCCTTCCCCTCGGTGAGGAGGGTGGGCTCCTGGGACAACGATCCCGCCCGGGCTGGGGGAGTGAGGAGAGCTAGGTGGGTGGCGCTGACCTTGACCACGGCTGAGTAGGTGCACTTGACAGCAGGTGTGTCGAAGCAGGGGAAGAAGGAGCGGTTGCAGACGGAGTGGCCCTGGGTGAAGACGAAGGGCTTGGTGCTGCCATAGGTCAGCTCAGGGTCCAGCCACCAGATCTGCAGGCAGACGGCAGGCGGGTCATCAGCAGACACCCCCCCTCTGCCACAGCAGGCAGAGCCTTTCATGGGGGCAGCTGCTGGTTGGCTCCCTTCCCCAGTGAGGTCAGGGCACCCCGAGGGGGCCTGTGGGGACACCAGGACACGCCTGAGCTGGACAAGTCTCCTTGAGAAGGCAAGGCCTTGGGAAATGGGCCCGGACTGCTGTCCTGCTCAGGCTTCTAGGCCCAGAGCTCCTGGGGGCCTGCAGCTAGAGAGGGAGGACAGGGGACCGGGAGGCGGTGGCCTTACCAGGCTCACCGAGGGCCAGCAGCCACTCCTGGTCACCGCCGCTGACCCAGAGGGTGGCCTGCACTACGTCACCTGCGCCAGCCCTCCCTCCAGGCAGTGGGACTTGCATCCTGGAGCCAGCCTCCAAAGGGAAACCGAGGCACAATCAGAACACCTGAGTCCAAATTCTCACAGGCCGACCAGCAACAAATCTGGTCTCGGCCTGGAAAGGGAGTCAGGGATGCGGAAACGTGGGGAACCAGAGATTCCTGATGACCCCCACATGAGCGAGCGCCCTGAGCTGGGGGTCACCTCTGGGAATGGAGCCAGCCTCACCAGGAGGGACCCCACGGGAAGATGGGCTCCAGATAGGGGGACAGTGGGCAGTGAGCCAAGGACAGGCTGTCGAAGAGGATGGGCTGGACAGAAGTGGCCATGGGAGGGTCACTGGTGCTATGCCTGGAGCACTGTGGACAGACCCCACAGCGGCCACCAGCATCCAGTTGTCCACCCCTGTGAGGGGCTGTTTCCCCTGCAGACCTGGCCAGACCCCTGCCAGTGCTCGCAGACATCTTCAAAGCTCACGCTAGCTGCTGCGTCTCTGTCCCCTCACCACGGGGAGCCTGCAGCAGTGTCTGGCTGACCCCCCATGGCTGCCCCACAGGTTCAGGGGGCCTCTCTTGGGAACCTATTAAAAAATGCACACTCCTGGGCCCAGCCCCAGAAGATCCCCAGCTGCGACCCCGGAGTTTGCCTTAAGGAGATGCCCTGCAGTGGGCCATGCTGCAGGCAGCCCTCTGCTCACCCTGGAGACAGGCCCCCAGGGCCCCCCAAACTCTCTTCAACCCCACCACCACAGCCTCTCACAGACCCTCCACTCCCCTGTGGCCCTCCTCAGGCTCTACCCAGCTCAGGCCTCCTGTTCCCACTGCCCACATCCACCCCTTAGCCCAGCCGGTGCTGCTCACTCCTCAGGCTCACAGAGACCAATGGGGTCCACAGTCCTCCCTGACAGTCAGGGGCTGGGGCAGACCCCCAGGCAGCAGGACCCCACCCCAGAGGGGGCCACAAACTCCTAGGGTGCCCAGAGCCAGGGAGCTGACGGGCTGGAGAAGAAGAGCGCCCAAGGGCTCCACACACCACAGGGCAGGAAGAGAGCTGCTCTTGGTGGTGGGTGGGGTTCAGGAACGGGTGTAACAGGCATGGACCCCAGAGTCTGCAGCGCCCCAAACTGCCTCCCAGGGAGCTGCATCGTGTCACAGGGACAAGCTTAGGGATTCAGGCCCTGAGCCCGTGGCATTCACACGTGATGGTGGGCACTGAGGACAGACACCAACACTCCGCCCCGGCAAGTAGACCAGCTCGTGGGCCAGGTGTCCTGTGCTCCAGCCCACAGCCCCAGAGGTGCACAGACTGTGGGGACCATGCTGTCCCTGCGGGCCCGAGCACCCAAGGGCCCCACAGCAAGCCATAGAAAGCCCAGGGACAACAGTCACCCTTGCTGGCCTGGCCCCATCCCCAACGGGCTGTAGAGGGCCCTGGTCCCACCACTCAGCCGGCCACCGTCTGGGTGAATCAGACACATGGGCTCTAAGTTCACACGTCAAGGCCAGGGAGGAGCACGGCCCTCCAGGTCTCACTGCTGTGCTGGGAGGCACGTCTGTCTGAGTCCCAGGCTACCTGAGCAGACAGCAGGGCCGTCTGCCACCCGTGGCCAGCATCCCTGACGGAGCTCAGAGAAGAGGCGGCAGGGCCTACTAAGTGCTCCTGGGAATCATGCAGGAAGCCCAAAGGTATGTGTCTGGTCCAGGCCCTTCCTGTCCAGATGTCACCGTGGTGGCTGCTGGCCTGATGCCTCGACACCACCTGTCCCTCACCGTGTCCGTCTGCAGATCATGGGCAGCGATAGACGGGACCTCCTGGGGCCTTCCAGAGCTGTGTGCATGGTGTGTGCGTGTATGCGTGTAGGGGGGTGGTATCACATGTGTGCTGTCCACATGGGAGCCCGGGGCCATGTAGCTTTTCTGGCAGAGCCTCTGGGGCAGTGGGAGCTCCGTGCCCAAAGTCCTGCAGAGCTTCCGTGTGTCTGCTGGGGACACAGGGCTGCTCAGCCACAGTGTCCCGACAGGCCTTGCCCAGGAAGCCCAACGCCTTAGAGCCAACCTGGCTCTCAGCCTCCTGCTCCATCGGGTCTGCCCCTCATGCCACCTCCAAAGAACAGACCTTGGAAAGCCCGGGTCACACGGAGGCCCTCCCACGTCTGCCACCCCTGGTCGGCTCCTCAGTGCCAGGCTCAGCAGATTCCTGGCTGGGCAAGTACCTACCAGAAGCTGCCCTGTACCTAGGCAGGGCCTGTCCCCACACACCTGAAAGGAGAGGCCTCCCTTCCGGGCACGCTGTTCCCTGTCCCCACCACCCACCGGGCCAGTACGCGGGCTCTCACTCTGTCCAAGGCTTCCGAGGGCTCCCCAGGCACCAGCTGGGGATCAGTGGGGCACCTGGTGAGGGAGCACCAGGTGAGAGGCCAGTGCGGCCCGGCCTCACGTCGGTTCCCTGCCCTGGCAGAGCGCGAGCCGCCGCCCGAGACCACCCGCGACCAGCCCCCGCCCGGGCGCGCCCCGCGGACTCACGGCAGGGGCGTCGGTGGAGGTGTAGCGCAGGACGACCTGGAAGGGCTGGTGCGCCGGCAGCTCGGGCGGCAGCGTGACGGTCAGCGAGGAGCCGTAGTCGGTGAACGGGTCCACCCTGAAGGCCAGCGGGCAGCAGGCGGGCTCGGCGCCGGGCGCCGCGGGGAAGGCGGGCAGCGGGGGCGGGGCCGGGGGCGCGGGCGCGGGCGCGGGGGCGGCGAAGGCGAAGGCGCAGGGCGGCTCGGCGGCGGGGGCGCGGCGGAAGGCGGCCGAGTGCAGGCGCAGGGCCGGGTGCGCGTCGAGCACGAGCGCGCGGGGCGCGGGCCGCAGCGCGCACAGCTCGAGCACCAGGCAGCCGGCCAGCTCGCGCGCCTCGGGCCGCAGCTCCAGGCCCAGCTGCAGGTGGCGGAGGCGGAAGAGCTGCGCGCTGGAGGCCGAGGCCACGTCCAGGGCGGGCGGCGGCGCGGGCGGCGGGCGGGCGGGCGCGGCCTCGGCGCCGGGCGCCTTGCGGCAGCAGCACTGCGCCGCCATGCCGCCGCGCTAGGTGAAATCCATGGGCGCCTCCGCCCGGGCCGCGGGGAGCCGGCGAGGGTGCCGGGCGGCGGCGGGGCGCGGGCACAACAGGAAGTCGCGCCGGGAGCCGCCCGGCCCGGCCCCGCGCCGTGCGCCGCCCCGCTCCGGCTCCGCTCGGCCGCCGCCGGGGGCGCTGTGCGCGGGGCCCGGGGGCCGGGGCGCGGTGCGCGGGGAACCTGGGGCCGGGGGCGCTGTGCGCGGGGGCCGGGGGCGCTGTGCGCGGGGAACCTGGGGCCGGGGGCGCTGTGCGCGGGGGCCGGGGGCGCTGTGCGCGGGGAACCTGGGGCCGGGGGCGCTGTGCGCGGGGGACCTGGGGGCCGGGCGCTGTGCGCGGGGGTCCGGGGGCCGGGGGATCTGTGCGCGGGGAACCTGGGGCCGGGGCGCTGTGCGCGGGGAACCTGGGGCCGGGGGATCTGTGCGCGGGGAACCTGGGGTCGGGGGATCTGTGCGCGGGGCCCGGGGGCCGGGGCGCTGTGCGCGGGGAACCTGGGGGCCGGGGCGCGGGGCCCGGGGGCCGGGGGCGCTGTGCGCGGGGCCCCGGGGCCGGGGGATCTGTGCGCGGGGAACCTGGGGCCGGGGGCGCTGTGCGCTGGGCCCGGGGGCCGGGGGCTCTGAGTAGAGGACCGGTGGTCCGGGGCGCTGTGCGCGGGGGACCAGGTGGCCGGGGCGCAGAGCGGTGGACCGGGAGGCCGGGGCGCTGTGGGGAGGGACGAGACGTGGACCTGGGAGTGGGAGGCGCTGTGCACAGGTGGCCGTGGGCGCTGTGCGCGGAGCTGGTGCGCTGTGCCCGGGGCTGAACGGGGCGTGCGGGGCCGTGCGTGGGGCCAGGGCTCTGTACGCAGATGCCCGGCGCTGTGCACGGGGTTGGGGGTGGAATAGCGAGCCGGGAGCTGGGGACCTGGGGGCACTGTCGCCAGGGTGTGGCAGGCAGCGAGGTGGCCTCCGGGCCCTGTGCGCCTCCTACCTGGCCCACTCCCGGGAGACCCCAGGAGGCGCCGCGCCCTCGGGGACTTTGCCGGCCAGGTTCCTGGGGCAGGGTTGCCTCTGTGAAGCTAAGTGTAGCGTCTGGAACTCAACGTTACGCGTCCTTTGGTGGTAACACTGATCTGAGGCAGTGTTCTTATATTCCCCCGACCCGCTCCCGGGTGAGACTAGTGGCCCTGCGTGGGCCATGTGGGGTAGGGTGGAGCTCAGGAGCCTTGAGGCTGTGCTGCCCTTCAGGTGGCCACTAGCCTTGTAAGTTCAGCGCCTCAGTGGCCCCGGCTGTTCCCGGGCTCCGCGTGTGTGCAGCGTGGCTAGAGGAACCACACTGGAGCGGGTGTTCCATCATGGGGAAAGCTCTGCTGCTCATAGTCCCCAGGGCCCTGGAGGCCGGACTGTGTAGGAGGCGAGTGCTGGGGCTGTAAGGGGACCTGGCCTGCCGGCCCCCACCCCACCTGCCCAGTCCTGCGCAGGGACCTGGGCTCAGACCAGGCAGGACGCCCAATGAGAGGGTGTCAGGTGGACCTCGAAGCCATGGAATGAAAGGGACCACCAAGATGTTACCGTCAGCCCTGCGCACAAACTCAGGGCCTTAGGGAGAAGGGGCTTTTTGGCCTGGAGAGCACCAAGGAACCCTGCACACCTCTCTCTCCTGCTCGATGGCCCTGTGGCAAGGTGTGGGGCTGGGCTAAGACACTGCCCTTGACCTCAGTGTCATCCCTGAATAGTGTTGAATCTTCTGGACTCAGTTTCCCCACCGGTAACCGTGCAATCCTGCCTGCCCTCCTCCCCAGTGGGCGGGAAGGACAGCTGAGGGAAGATGTGTGTTCACTGATGCAGAGCACATACACTGAGGTGGGTCCCCGTGTGCCATCTTATCTGGGGGTCACAGCTTCTCTCTTGGGGCCCCCACCCCAAACTGACTAGGAGCTCATTATTCCTGCAGTCATCTGGAGGAGGGGTCAGTCCTGAGCCAAAGACTCAGTAGGGAGAGGACTGGGGTTTGATCAGTCCTTGCTGCCCACTATGGGCCAGCGCCTGCCTAGGTGACAGTGGTCCCGTGGTACCAGGGCAGTGTCTTAGATGGCACTCCAGTTGACCAGCTTCTCTGAGCTTCACACCCAGGTCAGTGAGGCTGGGGCAAGATCATCGGGACTGCACCTGGGCACATGCACTAGTCTGTCCAATCACCCTCAGGCAGGTCTGTCAGCTACCTGAGCCTTGAGGGTAAGTTAGCATCAGGGACTTCTTGCCCTCCTGGTCCCCTGAACTTGGGGGGGACGGGGCTGGGTCTCATCCCTTCTCTCCTGGCGGGCCCTGGACATATCCCTGCAACCAGTTCTGCACATAGGAGAGGTGGAGTGGAGGCAGCCTTACTGGTCCAGAGACACTGTTACCTCCTCTGCCCTCGGGGGGCGGGGGTGTGTGCCTTTCACCCCACATTTATGTAAGGGGCCAACACAAGCCAGTCTTGAAGGAGCAAAGAGACCTATTTTTAAATATTAACACCAGTCCACCAAAGCACCTTGTGAACTGTGAAGCCCACAGGAGTTGTCTCCACTCTACCCTGTCCCTGTCCTGCTGACAAAGGTCTGGGGTGGCTGCAATGTAATTCCCTCCCCCTCTCCAACCTAACCAGGGGAGGCATCAGGAGTGTCCTGTGCCACAGCATGCTCCTCTGATCCCCACTGAGCAGCAGCACAACCCCACTGCACCCTGAAAGTCAGGATCAGTCACCACCCAGCAGAGCAACCCTGATTTGCCTGATGCCTCTGATGTGAGGCCAACATCCAGGAGAGCATGGGATGCCCCCAGGTGTAAGCATCCTACCTGGGAATGAAGACCTCTAACCCAGCAGAGCCCAAAGCTGTGGGAACGGGACGCTCACTTTGTGAGGCACGAGGGGTCATTAAAGAGGCCTCCCCCTCCCCAACCCTCTTGCTCTTGAACCTGACTGGAGCAGTGCCGTCCTTTGGTCCCTGGCTCAGATCCAGCTCCACTCGATGTCACCAGTCAGTAGCCCCCATCCCTGAGAGGTGCAGCTGCAGTCATAGCCCGACTCCTACCACCTTAGCAGTGCGCTTGGGAAACAGCGGAGGTGGGCAGCTCAGTGCAGGCCTCTCCATGAAGTGCAGTGTGCATGAGAGGCCCCTGTGTAGAAATGACTACCAGGCACTTTTTCTTAAAGTTTGAGCCCAATTAGTACCTTCTAAAATTTGAGCTCTTAGTATCTTCTTTCTCAGGGCTTACAATGTGAATATCAGGTACTATAGTTCCTGGTTAATATATAGAAACATATAATAACAGTAACAAGTAAAATAACCATAGTTGGTGTAATTTCCTTTTACTACTACTCATTTCGCGTCCCGTCCCGTCCCGTCCCGTCCCGTCCCCCCCCCCCCCCCCCCCCCCGCCCCGCCCCGCCCTCAGCCGGCTCCTCCCTGGTACTGGTCTCTCCGGGTGGGGTGGCCTGAGCCTTCATCCTGCAGGCACCCCCAGTGGCCCGGCCTGCATTTTCATGTGGTGTCGCAATGGAGCTGTTTTGCACTGAATAGCTTCCTTCTTCACCACACCCGAAATTGGGGGTTCCTGTTGGCACTGAATTGGCACCGATTACTGCTTGACAACATGTATTACTCAACTTTTCCTTTTCTCTTCCCCACCATCTCATTTAAGAAGGGTTGATGGGGATAAATTTCCGAGTATTGTCCTCAGGCCTCAGGATGTCCAGGTGAGGTGCAAGTGAAGCAGGAGAGGAATGTGCACCCAGATGCGCACGTGTCTGGTGCACCGTTGGTGTGAAGGTGGCTGCAGGAGGTCAGGCCGCGGCTCCGGGCTGTTGCTGAAACGGGGAGGTAAGCAAGGAAAGGTGGGTAAGCTGGGCGGCTGGTCACAGCTTTGCACCCTCACCTGCACTGCGCAGCAGCTACAAGTCTGGAAACCATGGGCCCACCCCCGTGGATTCCGTGCTGTGTTCAGAGAGCGGAGATGCGATCAGTGTGAGGCTGGGGAAAAGCCACTATGGCTTGAGCCCCGGGCAGGCACCGGAGTTTGCCAACGGCCCCAGGCGTCCTCTCAGAGTGGCCCATGTCACACTGGCCAGCAGCCGGCATCAGGGTGGCGGTGTCTGTGACCCCCAAACCTCCCCATCTTCCGACCTTGGCTCCTGGCCTTGATTTCCCTAGAATGTCTTTCTGCCTAAAGTTCAAATGGTTCCGATCTTCCCGACGAAGCCCTGTCGAGTAAACTGGGGCTGCGGATGGAGTACCTCCTCCCAGGCAACGCCGCGCCCAGTTTGGGGGCTGGGCTGACCAACCGGGGCTCACAGTCCGGAGGGCTCCGGGGTCAGGCAGGACCTGGACTGCAAGGCCTCCTCGTACTTCTGGAGCTGAGACCAGAAGCCAGGGTTGGGCTCGGCCACGGGGCGGGCGCTCTTCACGGTCTGCAAACGTGGGGATTCGGTTTCACGGGCGCAGCGCTCGCGCCGAAGTCCCCAACTGCCCACCCCCGGGAGCGCCCGGGCCCCGCCCCGCCCGGCCCCGGCCACCCCGAGCGCCCCGCCCCTGGCAAGGCCCCGCCCCCGGAAGACCCGCCTCCGAGAGCGGCCCCGCCCCGCGCCGCCGGAAGGGCCGCCCCACCTGGAAGGCCTGCGCCAGGCTGAGGCCGCGGTGCCGCATGAGGTAGGCGGTGCACACGGCGGCCGAGCGGCTGCGGCCGTTCTTGCAGAAGACGAGGCAGGCGCCGCCGGCGCGCACCGCGGCCTCCATGGCGGCGCAGGTGGGCTCCAGGTGCGCCAGCAGGTCCTCGGCCGGGTCGTCGAGCACGGGCACGCGCAGCTCGGCCACGCCGGGCGCGCGCGGGCCGGGCTGCTGGCGCGAGACGTTCACGCAGAGGGTGACGCCCGCGCGCGCCAGCAGCTCCGACGCCGCCGCGGCGCGCGCGCTCCCGAGGAAGAGCGCGGGGGCCACGTGCGCGAACGGCGGCGGGGCGGCCTCGGCGCCCCCGGGGCGTCCGGCTCGTCCCGAGTCCATGGCCGGCGCTCGGGCGCCCCGCCCCGCGGTCTATTTCGGGAGGTCTGGCGGCCGGCCGGGCTCGCGGCGTCCCGGAGGCCGCCGGGCCGTGGGCAGCATCTTGGCTGTGCCCGCGCGGGGCCCGCCCACACGCCCCAGGCCGCCGCCTCATTGGTCAGGCCCTGCGGGACCCCTCCTCTGATTGGCTACAGGTGAGGCGGTGGCTGTTAGTGGGCGGGGCCTGGCGGCCGACCTGCGAGGCGGGGCTGCTGGCGCCGCAGATGTTGGTCCCTGCGACCCGCGGAGTTTACTGGACGCGGACGGCGGCGCGGGGCGGGGGGCTCAGCGGGGCTCGGGGAGGGGCGCCCCGAGCTGGCTGCCGTGTAAAGCAGCTTGGCGCCCTGTCCAGTAGCCTCGATATCGTCCTGTTGGTAAACCGCCTGGTCTCGTGCGTTCTTAGTAGCTCCTGCCTGTAGCTGCACTGCCAGCCGAGGCGCCCTTTCGTTTAACTTTATGCCTATTCTGTTACCTGCCTAATAAACTGCCCCTTGTCATTTCTGCATTTTATTTTTCTCTCGTTGTAAAACGCGGTTTACACAAATAAAGCTACTTACCATTAACTTTTCATCATTTTCTTTCCAGGCCAGTATTTTTGTTTTTATTTCCCTTAGTAATTTTTGGGACACCCGTGTAACTTTAAACAGTGGATGTCATGTAGTGCGCGCACAGACGCCTCTGCAGTGGGGTTATCTGGTGACCAGTGCCTTTCATGGACCGGTGTCGTGGAAAGGAACGGCCGTGCAGCCTTGCATAGTATGTTTGTTTAGTTGCAAATCCAGTTTTATTCGACTAGTAATAAATTTTTCTGATTCATCTCCATTGTTTACCTAAGATTTGCAACCCATTCTACCAGAGATTATTCTCCTGTGCCTCCCACCCCCCCACACACATCTCCAACCCCCCCACCCCCCTCCCCCCACCCCGTCATCCCTCCACCTCCACACCTAGTACTGGGTGAGTCTGACAAAAGGAGCCTGTACAGTTTCTCCGGGTGATCTTGACTCTCTCGGTTCAGCTGCAGCCACCAGGCATTGGTAACGCAGGTCTGTGCTCTAACCTGGGCTCCCTCATGAGCTAAGGACTCAAATACCGGTTTGCAGCCAGGTCCTGACATCTACCAAGTTCCTTCCAAAATCCATTTCCTTCTGCCCTAAGGACAGACTGACTTTCTTGGGATGGAGAGGCAATGAAATTCCAATTTTCTCAAGTTCTTTAGGATCCAACCCAATAGATTTGCTGTCCCCCAGCTCCAGAAGTGGGCTGGTGACCCCCAGCCCATCAGGGAAGCTGATCTCCCAGCACTGCTGCAGCAAAGGGCCTGGGCTCTCCGGAAGCAAGGAGAGGAGGGGAGAGGTCTCCGTTCCCTCCTTAGCCCCTAGGGGAAGGCCGCCTGGGGTGAAAGCCACAGGAGAAACTGTCCTTGGTGACATTGTTCAGCCACTGAGTCACCCCAAACCTGCAGACCTTCCTGTTCTGGGCTGTGGTCTCCTGAGCCAGCAAACCCCCCTGTTGTTGGGGAGTTTTCTGACCCAGGGCCTCCTGCCTGAACTTCCCACTCCTTCCCCCCACTGGGCTGATGCTGGGGTGACCAGTCTCCCTCTCAGCCCACCTCTCACCCTGAAGGCTGCCTTGGGTGTGGGTGGCCCCTCCTGGGCCTGGCTCCCTCCAGCTGCAGTTTGGGAAGCTGGGCAGAGGCAAAACGAGCTGCCTGTGAAACTGGTTTGTGAAAAGGGAAAGTCAACTAAAACTTGAAAATATCCTACGAACCTGTTGGCCATCTCACTTGCGGGTTGAGTGGCAAAGTCCTCACCCCTGGTGCCTGCTGGTGACCTTGCTTGGAAACGGGGCCTTTGCAGATGCAGGGAAGTCACCCTGGATGTGACCAAGGGACCAGCGTCCTCACAGGAGGGGACCTGGAGACCCAGACACGGAGGAAAGAACACCTGGCGCTGGTCCGCGCCGCCCAGTGTGGGCTCTGTTACAGCAGCTTTAGGGACTGACATCGCCGGGCAGACACTAAACAGTCGTTGAAAAGACCCCAAAAACTACCTCTGGCAAATCTGACAATTTGGTGAGCCTGGGAAACAATTCCAAATACCGAAGTGGGGCCCGAAAAGAAGAGGCTTTCTGGGGCCTCTGGCCCATCCGTCCAGGCGGCTGCCCCTCTCCCGGTGGCCGAGCCGCCGCCCGTTCCCCGACCGCGCCGCGCGCCCCGCAGGCTCCCGTTCCCGCGGGGGAGCCTCAGGCTCCTGGGGCTCCCGTCCCGCGGGCGCTGGGAGCCTTTCGCGCCGTCTCCCCGGGGTGCCCGAGGCGCGGAGGCTGACCGCCGTCCTCTGCCGCGCGTGCGGACCGGTGTCGCGGTGGAGGCCGCCCGCCGGGTCCCGCGCGCTCGGGGGCTCAGCCGGGAGGTGCGGGGGCGCCGGGGCGGGGCACCAGGCGGGGACAGGGCGGAGCGCGGGGGCGCGGCTGGGGGGTCCCCGGAGGTCACAGAGGGGGGCCCCGCCCTGGAGTCCGGGGCGTGTCCGGGGCGTGTCCTGGCGAGGCCGGCGCGGGATTGGCCGGGGCCGCCGTCTCCAGGGAAACCCGACGCGCAGGCGCCGGCGCGGGGTCCGCGGAGACCGGCGAGCGGGGTGCGCTGCGGCTGAACCGCGGTCGCTGCGAGCTCTCGGAGCCTGAGCCTCGGGGCGCCGTCGGGGTCCCGGGGAAGCCGCGAGTCGCGGTGAGCCGAAGCGTGCGTTGGGGGGCCTGCGAGCTCCACGGAGGCGGCGGGGGGGGCCTGTGCGTGGGTCCCACGCCCCTTGGGGTGGAGCGGAGAGATTAGGGACCCGACGTGGGTGATGGGCTGAGTGAAGGGCTGGGTGGGGGCCGTGCCCGCGAGGAGCCCCGGGAATGGGGGAGCCCTGACTGCGCCCCCCTCGGGCAATTAGCCGGAGCTGGACTGACCCGGCCACCTGGCTCTAGCCTCTGGTCGTGGGAGGGTGGCCCCGACGGCACTCCCGGTGGTTCACACCCGCGGAGCTCTGGCGAAGGCTTCCCCGGGCTCCAGCAGGAGCGGGGAGGCCCCGGTCTGGGTCTGGGGGGGGGGCTCCCGGCCGCGGGGCTGTGGCCCGCGGGGCCCCCCCGGCCCTGAGCTAACGCGCGTCTCCGGCTCTGCCTGCAGGTCCCAGGACGCTAGACATGGAGGGCGGGGGCTCCTCAGACTTACCTGTCCGAGTCCCAGACGACGACCAGCCGGAGGGGCGGGGCAGCGAGCCGGCGGCCTCCGAGGACCCAGGGACCCTGGAGAGCTCCACGCTGCTCCCCAAAAGGTGCGGGGCCTCCCGCGGGGGTCTGACTCTGACCCCGACCGCCGGGCTTAGCTGGGATCCAGCCTTGGGACAGGCGTTAAGACATCGCTAGAAGGTATATTATCCCTGGAAACACTAGTTCCTGGAGAGAGAAACCTCAACATTGTATCAACAGCCCCGAGGGAAGTTGCCACAATGGGTGACTGAGCCCGGCCTGGTCACCTTGGATTAGGGTCCACATAGAGTCATATTGTAAGGTTCTGGAGGGGTAGGACCCCAACATACGAATTTTGGGGCATGGGGGCCCAATTCAACCCAAAACCACAAGTAAGCAAAAAAAAAAATATATATATATATATATATATACACAAAGCATATCTGAGGCCCAGATTTCATCACTGTTGCATGTGGGTGTCTGTCCTTGACTCCTTCCTACGGACGTGCAACAATATGGAACAGAGACCCTCGAGTCTGTAGCAGTTGGGACCCTCTTTGTTGGGCAGGGGATTTAGGCCTCTGTGGCTCACTCGCGGCTGGCATTTGAGGGCCATCTGATGGCGGGGGCCCGGAGTCTGAGTGTTCACACGCTGTGTGCCCAGGTGCAGCGTTCCCTGGAGAGGCCTTGAGAGGGGGAGGGGCGAGGCTGTGTGTGCTGGGCAAGGCTGGGCCCACGTTTGAGTCAGGACTGAACTTTTAGATGGCGGGAGCAGGAAACAGGCGAGCCCACCCCAGCACACGTCCTCTGCCCCTGCCAGGCGTCCACCCACCCCTGCGTCCCTCCTTCCTCCTACGCGTCCCTTACTGCCCTTCCAGCTGCTCTCGGGTCATCTCTCCCCCCGAAGCTCCCCCTCCTTGTTTAGCCTGGTCACCGACCGCGAGTGTCTGCCCAGCTCTGGGTGGGCGCTGCTGCTCCCGAGGGAAGACCCTGCAGGGGGCACTCAGCCGGGTGGTGGAGAGAAGGCTCATCCAACGGACAGCTGGTGCAGGGCAGCTGTCAGCCCGCTGCCCCTGGGGCACCCCCTTTACCTTGCTGGACAGCCCTGCTGCGCTTCCCACTGCCTGTTTCCCTTTCTGGACCACGAGGACATGGACGGCCTCTGCCCCGGGGCTGTTGGGAGGGGCGGTGCTGTGCGGTGGGGTTCTTGGCACTTGGTCACTCTTGAGAGCTCCGGCCAGCTTGGTTCTTTCCTCTCGCTGCCCTTCACACCCCCAGGAAGGGTCTGGAGGCCCCTGAGGAGGAGGAGGAGTCCCAGGGCCCCCTGAGGGAGCAGGACCTGAAGGAGGCCTACATCCAGCTGGTCCATGGCGTGCAGGAGTGGCAGGACGGCTGCGTCTACCAGGGGCATTTCGGGCTGGACATGAAGCTGGGGTATGGAGAATTCTCGTGGCCTACGGGCGAGGTAACTGGCTCCCGGTGCTTCCTCCCCTCCTCCCCCGGGGCTCGGCCACCAGGGCCCATCTCTCTCCTGAGGGGGGTGCGACGTGAACTCGCAGGTCCAGCAACGGGAGGGTGGCCAGGCTAACGTCCTTCCTGCCTGAGAGATGCCTGGAACGTGCCCCGAGCTCTGCGGAGCCTCCAGACCTGTGACCAGGACGGAGGCAGGCGGGCAGGGAACTGAACCGGTGCTGAGCTTCTGCCCAGGCGTGGGGTCCCCAGGACGTTCCTGGCTGGAGCGCTGACTCTTGTCAGATTTGTTTCTTAGCCCTCGGCTGGTTTTTCTTTTACCTGACATCATGGTGCCCGGGGAGGGACTGCGGCCTCGCGGTGATCGCAGGCTTGGGTGCATCCACCTGTCCTCCCACGGCCAGGTTCCGCCTGTGAAGGGACAGCAGGGGCCTGGTCTGGCTTGGGGACTGGTCCTGTGGCCAAACCCAAACCAAGGCGGGGGCTGGGGATCAGGAGTCCTCTGGCTGGTCAGGCATGGTCACATGTGCGGGGCCGGGGGTAGGGTCAGTCCAGGGAAAACAGGTGGGGAGCCATCTCAATTGCCAGAGGAAAGAGAAGGCACAGGAGTGTCCCCTCCATGTGGAGCACGGACAGGCGACCGGGTGCTGTCCAGACGCCTCTGGTGCCGAAGGCGGCACCTGACACACCGGGCGGCCCAGCCTGGCCATCGGACATCGCCTTCTCCCTTCCTCCCAGGGCCCCGGGGAGGCGCAGTCTCCGACAGCCCCACCCCTAACAGACCGGGGCCCACAGCCAGGGCCTCAATATCGGGGAGTTTTTTGGTTAATTCTCACTTGAGGATGTTTTTTCCATTGCTTTTCAGAGAGAGTGGAAGGGAGGGGAGGGAGAGGTAGAGAGACACACCGGTTGGCTCCAAAGAAAAAGCACCTTGCAAAGTACCAGCTCTTTTTTTTTTTTTTAATTGATTTTTAAAGAGAGAGGGAGGGAGAGCGATAGTGAGACAGAAACATCAACGAGAGAGAAACGCCCCCCACTGGGGGTCAAGCCCGAAACCTGGGCAGGTGCCCTGACTGGGAGTCTAACCGGTGACCTCGTGGTTCCTGCTCGAGGTGTTTTAAATCAGAGCCACACCCGTGTTCCTAGCCAGAGCCCACAGCCCTCCCCCCAGGGCCACACAGGTGACCTGGAGGCTGGCAGCGCCCCCCATGCCCTGGGCCAGCCTGCTGTCCGTGAACCTGAGTGGGGGTGGGACAGGATAAGAGCGGAGCCCAGGCCAGAGCTGCGGAGGGGGACAGGTTCTGCCCAAACCCAGGGTGGGCGCTGACCCCATTGTGGCCTTTCCCTTCCTGACTCAGGGTGTCCGGGCAGTTCCAAGACCTCCCCCAACGCCCCCACCTGAGACAGGCAGGAGGGAGGGTGGCCCTAGGGGGTGTCTGACCGCTTGGCACCCCCTCTGCATGATTTGGGTGCCGAGCTCTGTCACGTTGGCCACCCAGACTCGAAGGGGACCCTGTGGCCAGGCACCCCACGAGTGGTCAGCCCTGACGGTGCCCATTCATGGTGGCTCAGCCCAGAGGGGCCCTGTGAGGTTCTGGGCGGTGGGGGGCAGCGTCTCAGACACGCCCGTCACAGAGCTCTCTGCCCACAGTCCTACCACGGGCAGTTTTATCGGGACCACCGCCACGGCTTCGGCACCTACCAGTGGCCCGATGGCTCCCGTTTCACGGGCATGTTTTATCTCAGCTTCCGAGAAGGCTACGGCACCCTGTATATGAAGACAAAGCTCTTCCAGGTGAGGGGGGGGCCCCGTGGGTGCCGGTGAAGGGGGGGCTCCCGTTCAGGTTTCAGAATAATGAATTGATTTCCTAACACCCTCCCGTGGCGGCCGACCATGGTTCATTTTTTTTTTTAGTATCTTTGTAAACTCATGGGTTTTAACACAGTTGATGTATTTCATGTCTTGCCGCTGTTATTGCTACCTGACACTCAGGTTGTCCTGCCTTCGGTCAGGTAGAGCCTCTGCGGTTTAGCTCTTTTGATTTTGAAACAGCTCTAGCAGGTTCCGGCCATTCTCTCGTCTTCCAGGCCCCTTCATGCGCCCGCCCTGACCAGAATCCGCTGTCTGCCTGGGGAGCCTGGTCTCTAGTGGGACAGTGTTTAAGCACCGGGCTGGGTGCTCGTTGCTGCCTTGTTGGGTGGTTGTTATTTTTAGGGCTTTTCAGTAGCAGATCTAGAAATACATTTCTTTTTTTAAAATATGTTCTTATTGATTTTAGGGAGAGAGAGAGAGAAACATCGATGGGCTGCCTCCCGCAGGCCCCCCGCTGGGGATCGAGCCCGCAACCCGGGCGTGCGCCCTGACCAGGAATCAAACGCGCGACCTCTTGGTGCGCAGGACTCTCAACTCGCTGAGCCGCACCGGCTGGGCTGGAAATACATCCCTTGATAAGCAAAGACGTCACCTGTTCCTCTGATTTCTCTCTCCAGCCCCGGTGCGGGAGGGCAGGGCTTCCACTCACAGCGATACCTCTGTGTCCGCCTACTTTTCTCTTAGTCCTAACGATCTCGGTTTCTGTTAACGAAATTACTCATTTGCTTTGTCTCATACTTTATGTGTAATAGTTTCACAATAGCAACTCAGCATCGTTACCACCATCATGGTTTCCGAACACAGTTCAGGACTCCCTGGCCAACCGTCCCGTCCCACCAGGGATCTGGGGTCAAATCACAGGAAACGGCTCCTCTCTCGGGCCAACTGGATATAGAGCCACAGCCCCTTGTGCAATTTTTCTTTCATGGTTTAAGAGTCTATCCATAAAATCTAGCTCTCATTTAGTTTTCTACTTATGTACAAATTGGATATTTTCCTAGTCAAGTGTAGGATCCACCCAGAGGAGTCCCCTTCCACCCGTTTCTCTAACATCCTGAGCCCTCCCTTGTCATTGCTGATGTCTTATAGTTTTATCTTCGCATCTACAGACGTTGAGCAGATGTGCACACACATTCCTCCCACCTCCCTGGGGCAGCGCACTCTCCTTCATTCCCTGCGGTCTCTGGGGACGGAGGCGGCAGGGCCCCCAGACAGCACCGCGGCCGCGGCCTGCGCTCAGGCCCTGCCGTGTTTGCCGGGAAGCTTTCCTAGGACTGAAGTTGTTTGCTCAAAAGCGAATACTGTGGACCCTGAGAAAGAAGATACCTATTAAGAAGGGCTCCTGGTAGCTAACTGGGCTCGAATAAAAAACAAACAAACAAACAAAAACCCCACACGAACAAATAAACAAAAACGAGGCTTAGCAGCCGTTTCTGCACAGGGGCCTCTCACGCAAACCGCTTCAGGGGAAGTCCTGCGCCGAACCACCTGCCTGCGCTGCTGCTGCCCCCGGAGCGGCCTGGTACCCGAGCTCCTGGAGCCCGTGTCAGCCAGCGGCGTCCAGGCTCCCCCATCGACCCCTCAGCCTCTTCACCAAGCAGCCAGAGCAGCCCCGTTCTGACCACTCAAGAAAGTGCCTCTGGACCGATCAACCTGCAAGGATCTGGAGTCCTCACTGCGGGAGGTCAGGCCCGGCGGGGAGGGGCGGGGACTTCGGTCTGTGCCATCGGCTGCCCTCTGGCTCCGGCGGCACACTTTCCCTTCCCGCCTAAGCGAGCGTCTCCCTGGCTGGGCCGAAACAGGGAAGGGGGAGAAATCTCGCTGGCGCAGAGCCCGCAGCTGGGCTGAATCACACTTGAGCTGCTCTGCACGGAATAAAGCTTCCTTTCTCACCGCACCCCAAATTGAAGATTTCTGTTGGCCCCGAACTGGTGCCAGTGACCATCGGTTGACAACACACACCCCAAAAACTGAAAATTAAAATCCTTCAGCAGGTTGCATCTGCGGACACACCTCTTAATTTAACCGTCGGGTGATTAGCGGCATTGTGAGCTGTGCGGCCACATTTGTGACTATAGCTCTGATGACAGGTTATTTCTTCATAAAAACCCCCAGACCTGGAGCCCCTGGATCAGGGGTGCTGCGCCTCGGACTCTGCGTGGATCTGCAGCCACTGCCCCCCTCGCCCCCTTTCCTTGCCCTGCGTCCAGTCTTTCCTCCGAGGGCATCGCTCTTGCGGAGACACCTGCACAGTGACCCTCCAGGTCCCCTGCTGCGCCAGCCGCCTCACCTGCCTCCGCACCCCGTCTTCCCTCCCGCCCCCCCTGGCCCCTTTCACAGACTCCAGCTCGGACTGTGTCCCGGTGCCACGGATGCTTCTAGAAACGCCCTGGCCCCTGCCCCAACCCCTGTGTGTGAAGAAGTCACCCTCAGACTGTGTGGTCCTTCCTGCCATTCCTGCCACCTGTTGTAGACTGGGGTCACCTTATGGGCAGGCCGGGCGTCACGCAGCCTTATATCTGGGGCGCCCAGCCCCGGGCCTGCCGTCGGAGCTGCTCAGATGGGCCTGAACAGGTGGAGATCTGACACAGGAGCCACGGATTATCCCGGATGAGGGCACCCTCGGAGTGACACGTGTGTCCCACTGTTCAGGCCCAGGTGGCTTCCTCTGCCCTCCGACGACCTCCAGGCGTCCTTCAGCGCCATCGCAGGAAAGAGCAGGTCCCTGGGGGCTGGGCCTTTCTTTGTGCTCCCTGCAGGGAGCTCTGGCCTCAGGTTCCCTTGTCCGGGGGCTTCGTTGTCCCTCTTTGTTTCTCTTTGGTTCCTCCTGGCTCTTCCGTCTCCGCACCTGGTGGGAGCATCCAGAAGGGCCCTGGAATTGCCGCGGTTTCCCAGGTTCAGGGGCGGCACCGATCGGCTCCTCCACAGTCACACCTGCTGGTCCGTCTGACCCGGGGCCTGGCGCCTCTGCCCACGTACTGCTGGGGAACCCAGCTGGGTCCCCGGTGTTAGCGCTGCAGGGGGTTCCCTGAAATGAGCCCCTCTTGGTACCCCACACACTCTTCCACCTTGAGACCCCGGGTCGCGTCTGCACCTTCTCGGGAAGGCCACCCCTGCCCCCCTGGTCCTCCAGGGAAGGGTCCGTGTCTACATGTTCGCTTTGGTCCCTGTACCTGGGACATACGAAGCCTCAATTAATATGTGCTGAGGGAACAAGGACATTTCTTCTTTGGATGTTAAGCAACTGGTGGCAGCCCGGCCGGCATGGCTCAGCGCTTGAGCACTGACCTAGGATCCAGGAGATGGCAGTTCGGTTCCCGGTCAGGGCACATGCCCGGGCTGCGGGCTCAATACCAAGTCAGGGGGTTGCAGGAGGCAGCCGGTCAATGACGACTCTCTCATCACTGATGGTTCCCTCTCCCTCTCCTTCTCCGTTCTTCTCTCTGAAATCAATAAAGATATATTTTTAAAAAAGAAAAAAGACACTGGTGGCAGAGCCCAAAGCCCTGCTGAGTCCCCTGCCCCGGTCTTGTTTCACAGGGGCTGTACAAAGCCGACGAGCGGTTCGGGCCGGGCGTTGAGACCTACCCCGACGGCTGCCAGGACGTGGGGCTGTGGTTCCGGGAGCACCTGGTCAAGCTGTGCACAGAGATACCCAGCGGCTTCTCCATGCGCAGCTACCCGGAGTTCGCGGGCTTCCTCAGGCACTGCCCCGCCCGAGTCAGCCTCTCCGAGGAGGAGACCATGCAGTGGGACCTGCAGGAGGAGCGGGACCCGTTTTTCTATGACTACAAGCGCTTCCTGCTGAACGACGACCTGATTCTGCCTCCGGACCTGTACATCTACTCCACCGACAACACCCACATGCCCATCACCCGCTCTTTCCGCAGGGACCTGGACTCCCGGCTCTTCCTGCACGACATCCCTCCATTTGTTGAGGACGGAGAACCCTGGTTCATCAAAAACGAGACCCCTTTGATGGTCAAAATCCAGAAGCAAGCTTACAAGTTCAGGTAATCGGGACCGCTGTTCTCCCCTGATGGCTGGGAGCCCCGCTCCTGCTGCCCCGGTGGCCCTGGCACCCGGGGTATTTGCCAGGTTGATGGAGGGAGAGCTGGTGCCAGGGCTCGTGGGCTGGGACACGCCCGCGTGTGGGAGAGCTGTGGGGGCCTGGGGACCTGCCGGCCTGCTCCGGGGAAGGAGTGGTCAGGAGGCTGCTTGGTGAGAGTGGAGCCAGGGCCTGGAACGGGGTATGGAATAGGGTAAACTGAGCCCACTGAGCTGAGCCCCATCCTGGCGCTGGGACCTTGAGTGAGTTTCCTCTGTGTAGGTCGGAGCCAGTGCCCCAGACCTGTGCAGGGTCCTGTCTGTGATTAGAGGTCAAGACCCTGTGCAAGGTCCACAGAAAGAGAAGGGACTGTTGTTACCATGATGTCTTCACATGGATCTAGCCAGAGAGCCAAGGGTGGGGGAGCAGGGGAGAGTGGGCTGGGGGCTGGCCAGGCCTCTGGCTTCTCCAGCTATGGCCAGGAGAAGACGGAGCTGCTCTGCTGGTCTCCCGAAACACCTGCACCCCACAGTCCTGGAATAGTTAGCAGGACCGAAGGGAAACTGATTTCTTAAGTAAAAAATTTAAGAATATTTTAATCTCTTTCTTAAACTTTGTCTTCAGATATCTCTAACTTTTTTAGAATGCGTGTTTGTGAGCACAAGTGGCTACTTATGCATCCATCCGCTCGTCCATCCACCCACCTACTCATCCATCCACATATCCATCCATGCACTCATCCGTCAATCTGTCCATCCACCCATCCTTCCTTACATCCATCCATCCATCCATTCATCTATCATCCATCCATCCATCATCCATCCATCCATCATCCATCCATCCCTCCATCCATCCATCCATCCATCCATCATCCATCCCTCCATCCATCCATCATCCATCCATCCATCCATCCATCCATCCATCCATCCATCCATCTCCATCCACTTACCCACCCATTGATTCACTGATGCATCCATCCGTCCATCATGCAAACATCAGCTCACCCATTGTCGTTGGTGCCTGTTGGGTACAGAAGCTCCCATAAAATCACAGGTCCTTGACAGGCTTTGGTGTGTGTGTGGTGAATGGGCCATGGGACTTGCATGTTCTCTACTCAGATAGGAAAGTGGAAGAGCAGAGGTGGGATGTGGTTGCTTGGTGCCAAGTGCCAGACCCATGTGTGTGTGCCCGGCCCCTGGCCCGACCGGGGCCCCTGCTGTGAGAGCCCCCCTTCCCCAACGCACCCAGAGGGACCAGATGAATTAGGAGCCCGAGGGGGACTCGCAGACATGGCTGCCCAGGACAGACACTTAGCCCGAGTGTCCTCACCGGCGGGCAGCAAGTTCCACCGCTGTGCCATGTCCACGCTGACCACAGCTGGCCCGTGGTGCAGCCCCAGGGCTGAGGGGGAGGGGAGGAAGGCGGGTTGGGCAGTTTGGAGCAGAGGAAGGAGGAGGGAAAGTGTGCGGGGCCAGGCCCAGGGCGGC
This sequence comes from Miniopterus natalensis, assembly GCF_054644295.1. Classification (NCBI taxonomy): domain Eukaryota; kingdom Metazoa; phylum Chordata; class Mammalia; order Chiroptera; family Miniopteridae; genus Miniopterus; species Miniopterus natalensis. The sequence continues at coordinate 777,541 of NC_142088.1, forward strand.
CCGCTGGGTGGCAGGTGCTGGGTCCCCTGAAGCTCCCGGCGTTGCCAGGAACAGGAAGGAGCACTCCAGCTGGAACATGGGCGCCATCCTGGAGGGGGACCGGAGCGGCTTCGCCTGCCGTGGGCCCAGGGAGCGGCTTGCCAGGGAGATGATCTTGAAGGCCGAGGAAGGGAACTACGACTGGATTTTCGGGATCCTGAGGGACAACCTTGCTAGTCCCGACGTGGCCGATGCGCGGGGCTACACCGTGCTCGCCGCGGCTGCAGTGAGTGCCCCCCCCGGCTGTGTCTGCTGCAGGGTCTCCTGCAGGAGTCCCCCCAGTCCCTGAAGGGGACGTGTGGAGTCCAGTAGAGAAGGGTGAGGGCCCGCTGACCTTCACGTGCCCTGGTCGCACGTTTGACGTCCCTTTGCCGACCCCGAGAGAGCGCCGGTGTCGCTGTCTCCGAGCTCAGGCCGGCGAGGGCCCTCGCTCCAGGAAGACATGTTCCGCGTGAGCATGGGGTGCCCTTCTCGCCCGGCGGGGGGAGCCTGCTGTCCTCGTGAGACTGGCCTTCTCCCTCCAGGTTCACTGTCACACCAACATCGTCAACCTGCTGCTGGACAACGGGGCCGACGTGAACAAGTGCTCGGACGAGGGCCTGACGCCCCTCAGCATGTGCTTCCTTGTCTACTACTCGACCAGGTCCTTCAAGGCCAACATCGCAGAGAGGACGGTGCTCGAGCCCCAGGTCAGCCCCTGCTCCGCGCCGGGCTCAGTGTCCACCTGCCCCCAGCCCCCCGCCCCCCACCGTCCGTTCCTCCATCTCTCAGCTGCCCACCAGCCTCCCCTCCTCGCAGGGACTAGGCTCAGACCCGGTGAAACGACAGCAGGAGGCAGAGGTGGAGCCGGCCACTCGCTCGGGTGCTCTGGGCTTGCTGCCAGGGCTCCAGGGGACACGTGTCCTCACGGGCCACGGGCCCAGCAGCTGGGGCCCCAGACCCCTCGTGGTGTTCCTGTTGCGAGTGTGCTGCCTGGATGTCCCTGGATAAGCGCTGGTTTAAACCCTGCTTCGTTTTTTACTTTTTTATTTGAATTTATTTTTGTTAATCTTCGCCGAGGATTTTTTTTCCATTGATTTTTTGGAGAGAGTGGAAGGAAAGGCAGGAAGGGGGGAGAGAGAAACATCGAGGTGAGAGAGACACATCGGTTGCCTCCCACGCGCCCGACCGGAGCCGGGGATCAAACCTGTGACCGCTGGGCATGGAGGCCGACGCTCTAACCGCTGAGTCACTGGCCGGGGCCGAGCCCTGCTTCCGGTTGTTGTGGGTGACGGTATCTCCTGGCGGAAGTTGCTCACCGTAATAATGACCAACTCTCAAGGTCAAGGGTGGTCTCGTGGACACAGGTCATTCTTGTTCTCGCACCAGGTCCCCTTCAGTGGCAGCCTCTGGGACGGAGGGGGCTGCTTGGTCCCCAAGCCTCTCCACACCCGGGGGGGCGGCTCAGGGGAGTCAGTGGGGGAAGGAGCCGGGGGGGACGCCCCTGACCCTCAGTGGACACTTCAGTGTGTAGCCAGTGGGGAGACTCCTTATGGTCTTAGTCTGGTGTCTTCCCACTTACGCCTGCCCAGTGCTGGACGGGTCTCGCCCTGAGTGCTGTGACCACGCGTGGCCGTGGCTGCCGCGTGGCTCAGGCCTCCACGGTGCCTCCAAGGTGTTGGCTGCCCCCGTGCAGGTTTTCGGGAAGGCACGTGGGCACGGCTGTGCCAGCGCTGTGAGCCCAGGTCCCGTGAGGGCCGCTCTCAGCCATGGGCACAGATCCTTGCCAATTAAGGTGTTTAATGGGGTTGCCACTGTAATCTTTTTCCTACTAATGACATATATATATATTAAATATATATATATATAAAAATAAAATATATATATATATATATATATATTTTTTTAGTTTTTTTCAAAGGAAGTTCCAAAACTCACAGTCACTCAGAGCCACTCCGCACTCCGCAACGCAGCCTCCACGTACTCTGACCCGTTGGCACCCACGCCAGGCAGCCAGGAGTCCGTTGGCCAGAGGGGCAGCCCCCAGAAGTGGGCGTCCACATCGCCCAGGGGCAGCGTCAGCGAGGTGGACCGGGGGCTGGGTGACACCCTGGAGAGCCTGGACCAGTGCTCGCTGTACACTGCTAGCGAGACCAACTTCGAGTCCAACCTGTGCGTACAGAACTTCCCCTTTGAGCTGTCGCGGGACATGCTGGAGAGGAGCGCCCAGGCCTATAGCATGCTCCAGGTGTCCTCCGGGGACACGGGCTCTGACAAAGGGACCATGAGGCAGATGGCGCTGTCCATGATCGAGTAGGTGGCCGGCGTGAGGGGCTGGGCCAGGGTCACGTTCAGGGCGGGCCGCAGGCTCAACGTCCCTTCCCTGCTCCCCTGGGAGGGGTATTTCTCGCGCCTGTGCCTTATCTTTAAGGGGTCTCAAGGGGACCTCCTCCGGTGGCTTGGTGCTGGGGGACACGCAGGAGAGAGTCCACAGGAGTGTGTCCCAGACTGGCACACGGGCGGTGGGCACCATGCAGGGGCCCCCACACGTGGACACACCCACACAGGCCCACACGCACCCACTCAGTCTGGACGAGTGGTTCTCGAATTGCGTCCTCCGGGGTGTCTCAGACCCTGCCGGGGAATCTGCGAGGTTGAAGTGATTCTCCTGATAACCCTAAATCGCACGTGGTAGTCGTGTGACTTGCGCAACAGTCCTGTGACGGTCACGTCACATTGCTTCACCTGCACCCTGCGCACGAGAGGACGCCAGCCTCCCGGGAGCTGCACTCGCTGACACCGTGGCAGGGACTGGTTATTGCGTCCTGCGCCTCCTCCAGCCTGTGACACGTCACGCTGATCCTTCCAGACACAGAAACAGGTGGCTGACCATCCACCGCCTGCTGCACCGAGGCGCTGACCCCAACCTGTGCCGCGTGCCCATGCAGGTCCTGTTCTTCCCTGTGAAGGCCGGGGACGTGGACGGGGTGAAGCTGCTGCTCGAGAACGGTGCCAGGACAGACATCCAGTTCCCCCCCGAGGTAGGGCCCAAAAGGTAGGACGCCCGAGGTAGGGCCCTGAGGTCGGCCCCCCGAGTAGGGCCCCGAGCCAGAGCCACGGGTGTGGGGAGCAAGGCAGGGGGCAGACTGCAGCCGGCCACTCGGTGTGAGGTCAGAGCGCTGGGTTTTGACCCTCACTGGTACCCCGTTTTCCTGCTCTGGCTGCGCGGGCACCCTGCCCGCCTGCAGTCACTCAGGCCCTTATTTGTGTTTAGAGTGTAGATGGTACAGACAGGCTGGTGTTACTCAGCCGTTACTCTCAGGGGCAGGTGGGTCTCACCTTATGGGCCCCCTGGCCAGGCCGTTTCTTTCCTTCTCTCCTGAGAGTAAGGTAAAGTGATCAGGAGAACAGAGTCCACATGGGGCCCAGGACAGTTCGTCATAATTTTTTAAGTTCACTAATTGGATTCCACCTTTGAAACTGGCTAAGGTTGCAGCCTTTAAACTTGGCACAGACATACTCATTCATCCACCCACCCACCCACCATCCACCCACCTATCCATCCACCCACCCACCCATCCATCTATCCACCCATCCACCCACCCACCATCCACCCATCCACCCACCTGTCCATCCATCAACCCACCTATCCACCCATCCATCCACCCACCCATCTACCCACTCACCCAGTCACCCATCCATCCATCCATCCATCCGTCTACCCACCCATCCATCCCCAATCAAGAATTGGATATTTACATTCATCTTTCAAATGGAAGTTTTGCTTCATTAAAACACTTGAGTAGGCAGTATTACTGGCACCTGGAAGAGTAAGGACTGGCATCAGGAGCTACAGGCACCTGAAAAAGGGCCTGCCAGGGAGGACAGGCTTTTCCTGGAGGGAGGCAGGGACAGTCAGTCTAAAATGAAACCGGCACCAGGGCCTGCACCCTTGTCTGTGGCCCGGGCAGATGGAGCATTTTATGAATTGGAATGGACATGTCCGCGGTCCCTTGTTGTCCTGAGTGTCACACGGGGCTGGTGAGAAAGCACTGCTGTGCATGGGACTTTGGGACCGGCATGGGCTCCCGCCCTGGACAGGCCCCAGCACCGAGGGGAGTCTCTCACCCGGGAGCAGTGCCTCACCCCTCCTGCGTTTCCTCCGCAGCTGGGGGCCCTGACCCCCCTCCACATTGCAGCTGCCCTTCCCGGGGAGGAGGGAGTCAAGATCACGGAGCTGTTGCTCCACGCGATCACAGACGTGGACGCCAGGGCGACCGACCAGGACGATGTCTACAAAGCGAGCAAGGTGGGCTGCCTGCCACCCAGGAGGGGGGCGGTGGGGCCCAGGGCCCTCTGCTGACAGTGCTGTCCATTTAGTTCCAAATTTCACTTTCATTTCACTTGTCCTGACAAGATTGGTGGATGCTCTGTGGTCCCCAAACCAGCCTGGCTCTGCAGCAGTGTGCACACCGCTCACCCGAGTGACAGCGCCAGGGGAGGGCTTGGGGTGCACGTGCAGGATGCGTTGGAGAGGGTTTCTCGGGGTGCTGCCTCAGACCTGCAGTCCAGAGAGGTGGGCAGCCGGCTCCTCTGAGTGAGCATCTGTGTGTGAGCTCGCACCTGCAGAGGGCTCGTAGCCCCGCCTGGTCGGGCAGGTGGCAGGTCTCTGGGCACTTAGGGGAAAGGCTCAGGGCCAGGGCCTGAGCCCTCTGTCTGCCCACAGCTGGACCTGCTGCCTTCAAGCATGAAGCTCAACAACGAGACAGGCCCGCCGAGCATCTACTACAGCACATGCACGTCCGTCCCTGATGAGGGAGGCAGGACCCCTCTGCATGTGGCCTGTGAGCGGGAGGACAACCACAGGGTGAGCGGGGCCTTTGCGGGGCAGGTGGGAGCTGTGTGCATGTGTGTGTGCACACGTGTGTGCCCTGGGTGTGCACATGTGCATGTGTTTACATGAATGTGCACATGCATGTTCTGTGCTTGTGTACATGCACCTGCATGCACATAAGCATGTCTGTGTGAGTTGTACTATATGTGTCACAATGTGTGTACATGTGTGCACGTGTGTGCAAGTGCGTGGGTGTGTGCTTGGGAGGTGCATGTGCGAGTGTGTGTCTGTGTGTGTTGGGCAGGGCAGTGAGCCAGCAGCGATGGTGGGGGACGAGCTGCACTGAGGGGATCGACCTTGGGACGGCCCCCGGCCACCCTGCCTGAGCGGTTTTCAGAACGGGGTGGGTCACATCCACAGTGAGATGGGATACACTAGGTCAAAGCACAGCAGAGTGTCAGCAGGCCCTGCCCGTGACTTGTGTGTTGAAGCGCTGTGTGAGAGCACGTTTAAGGGACACGCGTCCACGCACACGCCTGCACACACGTGGGTCACGGTGTGGCTTCGCTTTCCCTGTGTGGGGCCTGCTCAAACATGTGGGCGTGGCCGGCCTGGGACGCCTGGGCTGGAACTGGCCTGTATACCTCAGTCGCCCTCTGACTCAGTTCCCCGGCGGGCTTGGGTCCTGCAGAGCCCAGGTGGTGGCCCCTCTGGCCCTGCAGCACCGCCTCCCGTGGGCCGTGGGATTAATTCCTCAGAAGAGGAAACCAAGTGGCAGAGGTGGGCCTGGGGGACCTGGGGGGCCAGGCCCGGGCTTTGCACACAGTGCTTTTCAACCCACACACCTGTGTCCTCTGTGCTGACTTGGGGTTTGGAAACGCTTTGGGGAAGCAAAATTAGGGGACAATAGAGGCAACATCATCATTAGGTCGAGGTCAGGCGGCTGGGGCAAAATACCAGGCCTGAGAGGCGGGGGCTGCAGCAGTCCAGCCATCACGTCTGCGTTCCAGTGGGGAGGAGGAGGGAGATTGGGGTTCCCCAGGGGGAAGGGCAGGAGGGTGCAATGACTCTCCCCATGCAAAACGTCTCCTTTCAGCGCTGGGCTCCTCCCCCCCGCTGTGTCCTGGTAGACCCTGAGCCCCAGCTACACCTGCTCCCGCCTGCTGTGACGGCCTTAGGGTCCTGACTCTCTCCTTCCTTGGAAAACAAGTTCTAAATCAATTCACCCATCACTCGTCCTTCCTGTTTTTCATTGGAAATAACAGATGGTTAGAAAACATCTTTGTTTGAGGATCCACCCACCCACCAGTCACCTGCCTAGAATTCAGACTCTGAGCTGGGCAAGGTGCTGGGTGGAGGAAACAGTTGGTTTCGGGACGTCTGGGTTAAGGATCCGAGCCAGGTCCTTCCGGGCCCGGGGCCTCTTTCACCTGCTGGCCTCTGCCTTTCCCCACCCAGTGCGCCAGGGACATCGTCCAGCTCCTCCTGTCCCACAGGGCGAACACCAGCCTGCTGTGGAGCGGCCACTCCCCGCTCTCCCTGTCCATCGCCAGCGGGAATGACCTGGTGAGCACGTTCTTACTCCTGGCTTTCCGGGTGGCACCTGAGCTGGCAGCTGGGGACACTACAGGGAACAATGGACCTGTGGCCCACTCCTGTCTGACCAGGCGGTCAGAGAGGCCCAGGTGCCCCAGGCAGAGGCAGACTGGTCCCAGGGGTGAGGGGCTGACAGGCCGAGCACTGGCCCATGTGGCCCAGCAGTGCCCCTGGGATGGCCAACAAGACTGGACAGTGTGCCAACAGAGTGCTGGCGGGGTGCCCGGGTGGAAGGAATGGCAGCCACCCCTCAAGGAGCCACCCTGTGCCCACCCCCAGCTGGCCCTGGAGCCTATGGGTGGGAGCCGTGGAGAGCGCCCGGGGTGGCCTCAGTGAGTCTAGCTGTGGCCTCGCTCCCAGACTCCCTGCAGCGGAGGGAGGGGCCTGGTGGTGCTGACAGGCCTGTCTGTGTCCAGGTTGTAAAGGAGCTGCTGTCCCATGGCGCTGACCCCAACCTGCTCCTGACCAAGGGCTTGGGCAGTGCCCTGTGTGTGGCCTGTGACATCTTCTACGAGCACTGGAGGAGCATGGACAGGAGGCTGGCCCTGGTGAGGCAGTGGGCGTGGGGGGTGGGCACACTGTCCAGTGGCACGGGGTCCTGAGCCTGAACGTGTGGGACCCCGGGTCTGGCCTCCTTCCCGGCAGGCGGGGCCTCACGGGGTCGTGCTCTGTGCCCTCCAAGCCTCGGTGCTCTAACGACTTGAGGATGGATGAGAGATTCTTGCCCTTGAAGGTTATAGATCTAAACTATGTGCAGAAGGCCCCTGGATTTCCTCGGGAAAGCTGTGGGCCGTGGTTTTGGTCTGGCTGCGGGATTCTAGATTTTTCTGTGTTGAGTGGGCATCAGCCAAGGATCCTAATCAAGGGAGTCAGGAGTGGCCTGGCCTGACTCCCCACAACAGCTGATGCAGTGACACCCCAACTTCTTGTCCGTGAGGTGGCGCATCTATCTTGTTGGTTTCTCTCTGTGCCCCTGGGAAAGGGGCCTCCCTGGGGAACGTAGGTGGCAGCCTGTCTGGGCAGTGCCTGCTCCCCTGCTGGGAGCCACAACCCTGGGCTGTCCTCCTGCCGGCCAGTGAGGTTGGCCAAAGGGCCTGGAAGCCGTGGGTGCCATTGGGGGCCTGGACACCCCAGTTCCAGATCCTGCCTCCTGGTGGCTGGAGGTCTACAAGCGCGTGACGGAGCCCCGTTCTCCGCAGATCGACCAGCTCATCAATTACGGGGCTGACATGCTGGCCCCAGTGACGCTCACGCAGGGGGACAAGGTGGCCGTGGGCACCGTCGTAGACTACGGGTATTTCAAGTTCTACCAGGTACGGCTTTGAGTCTCCTGCCGGTGACGGGGTGGAGCTGGGGCCTTTCGGGTCTCTTGGGCAAAGCTGGGCCAAAGGTCCCTCATGCCCCCCACCAAAGCGAGTCCCGGCCTTCGGGAAGAGAAGGCCCGGCCCCCGGGCGTGTCGTGGGCGCGTCACGGGCGCGGCTGCCTGGGCCTGGCTGTTGGGGTGCTCTCCCCGTTCATCCTCACAATGAGCGCCGAGGGCGGAGGTGTGCCCCCCCCGTGTGTGTCACCCCGGGGGGGCCGGTGCCCACGGTGACTGGCGCTGTGCCGCAGGACCGGAAGATCGCCCACTGCCCCTTCCACACGCTGATGCCGGCGGAGCGGGAGATCTTCCTGGCCCGGAAGCGGCTCCTGGAATACGTGGGCTTCCAGCTGCGCCGCGCCGTCCTGGCCAAGGAGGGCCAGTGGGACCCGAAGCTGCTGTACCTGAGCAAGAGAGGTGGGTGGCCGCGGGCACAGCCGGGGGAAGGGCTGGGCCAGGACGGGCCATGAGGGAGGCCTGTCCCGCCGCCGCCAGGGTTTTAACGGGTGAGGACAGCCGTCTTTCAGCAGCTGGTGCTGGGACAGCCCGTTATCCAAACACAAAGGAATGGAGTTTACCCCTCACGTCGCCTGTAAAAATTAGTTCAGTATGGATGAGCTTAAAGTATAAAACTCTTAGGAGAAAACTTCAGGGGTAAGTCTTCACATCCTAGGATTTGGCGATGGCTTCCTAGATGCGACACCAAAAATGAAAGAAAAAATAGATAAACTGGACGTCATTGAAATTAACACCTTTTTTTGCTTCAAGGACACTGCCAGGAAAATGAAAAAACAGCCTATGGGAGAATGTATAGGGTGCCCAAAAAATGTGCGCACAGTGTAGGCACAGTAATGATAAAGGCGGTGTTTATTAAGATACGTTTCACTTTCAAGGCTGAGCTATCAGTGTGCATACATTTTTCAGGGACACCCTGTAGTTGTCAATCCTACATTGCATAAGGAACTTGTATGTAGAATAACCTGTTACAATTCGATAATTGAATTCAATAATTGAATTAAAAAGCGGACAGAAAATGTGAATAGAAATTTGTCTGAGGGTGGAGAGAGGGTCCAGCGACCCCCAGATCGAGACTGAACAACAAGGCCAGCAGCTGCGTGGAATGCAAGTATCCTGGAGGGTCGAGTCCCTTCCAGGGACGGGATCGAGCCGAGGGGACGCCACAGTCCGCAGGCTGACCTCCGCGGCCGACAGCTGTCACAGTCAGTGCGGCCACACAGCTAAGGTGCTCATCGCTGAGCAGACGTGGGGACGGGCCCGAGATGCAGCTGCTTCCAGCTGACGCCAGCACCTCCGTGGACGTTTTCCCGGCGGCTGCGCTGCTCCAGGCGACGCTGACGGAAACCTCCGTGGCTGCGCAGTGCAAGCGCCCGGAGCACAGCTCCTCCGTGACCGCGAGGCCGCGCAGCGCTGGCTGAGCGTTAGGTCGGAGTTCACAGCAGGAAGACGCAGACAGAAAAGAAACCAGGCACAGAGATGGAGTTAGTCTTACTTACACCGGCCTCTACCTGGCTGTCTCTGAAGAGGCGTATAAATGGCCAACGAGCCCGTGGAAAGAGGCGCATGATTGGTCGTCAGGGAAGAACCAGTGAGGTGTCACCTCAGTGTGACGCTGTGATCAAAATGCAACAAGTGGCCCGGCCGGCGTGGCTCAGCGGTTGACATCGCCCCAGGTACCAGGAGATCGGGGTTCGATTCCCGGTCAGGGCACGTGCCCGGGTTGCGGGCTGGATCCCCAGTGGGGGGCCCGCAGGAGGCAGCCGATCAATGACTCTCATCACTGATGTTTCTCTCTCTCCCTCTCCCTTCCTCTCTCTGAAATCAATGAAAATAGTATGAAAATGTAACAAGTATAGAAGCAGGCGGAGAAGGCAGAGCCTCCCGCCCGCTGCTGGGGAGGGATGGCAGCCGTCGGCGGTTCCTCACATGCCAACCAGGGTCGCCACGTGATCCGGCAATTCCGCTCCCGTCCGCGTGCCCAAGAGAAATGACATGTCCCCCCAGCACCGTACACGGATGTCTGCGGCAGAGGCAAGTCGTGGCCGATGCGCACACGGAGTATTTCCACCCTCAGAGAGGAGTGAAGCCCTGACACTCACCACAGCGTGGATGGACCGTGAAACCCTGACGCTCAGAGAAAGCCGGTCACAGGGACCACGTATCTATGAAACGTCCAGAACGGGCAAAGCTGCAGACCAAGTGGAGAGGGGTCACCGGGGGCTGGGGGCCAGGGGTCAGGGGGTGGCGGCTGTCAGGACGGGGTGTCAGGACGTGGCGACTGTCAGGCCGGGGGTCAGGGCGTGGCGGCTGTCAGGGCCGGGGGTGACGGGGTGGCGGCTGTAAGGGCCGGGGGTCAGGACGTGGCGACTGTCAGGCTGGGGGTCAGAGCATGGTGGCTGTTGAGTTGGTCCGTTTTGGGGGGTGGGGATGCTCTGGAATTGATTGTGATGACGGTCGACACCCGCAAATGCACTAAAAGCCGCTGGACCGTGCACTTTATAGGGACTTAGGTGGGGGGTGAGCCACAGCTTCAGGACCCCTTGTATGTTCTTTTATTTTTAAATCCTCACCTGAGGATATTTTTTCATTGATTTTTCAACAGAGTGGGAGGGGGAGACGGGGCGGGGACATCGATTCGAGAGAGACACATCGATTGGTTGCCACCCAACTGGGGCTGGGGATCGAACCCCCAACCCTTCAGTCCCTGAGCCACACTGTACAGGGCCCTTGCGCGTTCTCTACGGTCACCTGTCCCAGAAGCATCCCTGGTGCCACACGGCCGTCCCAACGTTGCCCGGACGACAGGTGCCCTGTCAGCTGGCTTCCCGGGCCCGGGTCCTCCTCGCCACAGCGGCTCGAGCGGCGGCCTGTGTGCTGGTGGGGGGGGGGCGGGGGGGGCGGAAGGAGGGCTCCCACCTTCCTGCTCTCCTGGCCAGCAGGTGTTTCCTTGTGGGGTTCCTGTGTCTGAAGGGGTGGCGGGGAAGCAGGGGTTAGGTGGCCTTTCTGGGGGGATAAGGTGTGTCTAAGGCGAGGACAGTGAAGGGACACGGTGGACACTGTGGGTACTGTGGGGGACTCACTGCCCTCTGGTCACCCAGCCCACGTTGCACCCTCCCACAGTGGCTGGAGAGCAGAGCTGGGGTCCCCCTTCCAGAGGGGGCTTCACGCTGGGTGAGGCCAGAGAAACCTGGTGCTGCCCCAGAGCCTTTGATTGGCGTGACGAGGGGGCCACTGCGCTGGTGGACGGTGTAGGGGAACGGTGCCCTGGGGGCTGCAGAAGGCTGGGCAGGATGCAGGAGCAGAGGGAAGCCCCCCGGGGGCCATGGGCGGCCTGACCCCTCCAGGCCAGGCCCCACTCTGCCTCCTGGGACCCATCGCGGGATGTCAAGGGCCTGGGGTCCCCACCTGCCTCCCTGGAGTTCCAGGGTGGGCTCCCTGCAGGCAGCCCGGTGCGCCCTCCGCCCGTGGACACCCCAGCGCCACCAGGAGGGCGCACGGAGTCTGACGCGGGTCTCTGGGAACAGCACAGCTGATGCCCTGCCACAGGCTGAAGCAGAAGGGCCCCAGCCCATTCCGGGTGCAGCACTTGGAGGAGCTGGAGCAGTAAGTAGCTGGCAGGGCCCCACTTGCCGTGGGCACGGGCCAGGATGGGAGTGGCAGTGGGGGCTTCGGGGCACATTCGAGGAGCCGGGTGCTCTGTGTCTGGAGGGCAGCTGGGTGGTAGGCATGTGGCAGGTAGGTCGGCGGGGCTGCCCACCTGGTGGACAGTCGGGTTGATGAGGGGCAGGCGGGGCTGCCCACCTGGGTTCACTTTCCTGTTGAGGCAGAGGGGGAAGGTGTGTGCCCGCCGGGAGCTGCTCTTCCCACAAGACACAGAAACCCTCCCTGCCCGTGAGGTGGGTGGCACATGAGGGTCCCACTGGTCCCACTGCCCAGCCTTGTTAGAGCCCCCGGGGGGCGCCCTGGACACGGTGTTTATTTTCTGTTCTGACCGGCCTGGGCTGGACATCCCTGGATGGGACTTCAGGTCTCCATCCACACGCAGAAGACACAGGGAAGGTCGAGGAGCCCGGGTCGGCGGCACCGGGTGGGGGGGGAGGGCAGGCACTGCCTGATGGCCACGTGGCCCCTGGCAGGATTCCCTTCTTCAAGTTCTGCTCCCAGTGTGGCCGCTCGGTCGGGGTGCGCCTGCTGCCCTGCAGCCGCTGCTACGGGATCCTGACCTGCAGCAAGAGCTGCAAGACCAGAGCCTGGATGGACTTCCACGGCAGGGACTGCAGCACCCTGATGGCCCTCGGTGAGTCCCAGTGCCGCCGGCTGCTTCCAGAGCACAGGCCCTGGCCCGCGGGGTGGCCGGTGAGGGTCCCCAGCATCCCTGAGATCTCTGCAGGCAAAGCTAGTCTCCAGAGTCCCCAGACGGGCCTGTGCGCAGACAGGGAGGCTCTGAGCCAGCCTGGCCTTTCCCCGCTCACGGCGGATGCCATCCATGCCCGTGTGCCCAGGGCTGCGAGGCTCCCGCTTTGAAGAGCAATCAGCCGTGTATGTCACGTGTGAGCACAGAGCACAGCGGTGCCTGGGTCCGCACCCCAGGGCGCTCAGCCCAGGGCTGCTGTGGGGGAGCCGGCACCCGGAGCTGAAGCGCCGTTCCAGGTGGCGAGGCCAGGAGGGGGTGTGGGCTCGGGCGGGGCCTGCGCTCCTGCACCTGCCTGCGCCCCGCCTCCTTGGGGGTGCCCAGGCCCCTCACGGTCCTCCTCTCTGCCAGTTTCCAATCCAGGGACCCACCTGGAAGAGAGCCCGAGGGTGGAAGGATCTCAGTAGAGGAGTGTTCTCCGTGCCAGAGCCGGAGTCTCACCTGCGGGCACCTGCACCCGGGGCCACCTGGGCTGCCTGCGGCCCTAATGCGGGAAGTCTGCACCCGAGCGAGGGCTGTGGTGGCGTCTCCCTCCTGACCTCACAATAAAGTGGTCCCCGGGGCGTGTTTTTAACCCTGTCTGTGCTGCTCAGCCGTACACAGGCCAGCCCAGGGCTCCCGAGGGCGTCACCCGTCTCACCTCCGCGCGGACCTGGCGGCCTTCAGGCAGATGCGGGTCGGTGGGGCACAGGCTGGTGCTGGCAGGTGCTCCCCGGAGCCCGCGCCTCCGCGCTCCATCCCGGGCGGGTGTCTCCTGTTCCTCCCCAAGGCACCCGGGCATTGTCCGCGTGTGCCAGGCGTGTTAGGGGGTGACAGTGGGAGTGAAATCACCATGACCGAGGTGGAGCAGGGACGGGATGTGCCTGTGTGAGCCAGGATCATGGCATGAGGAGGGTGGGCCGTGGTTGGCGGGCTTGCTTTTGTGGGCGGGCGGGCGAGAGAGGGCAGCGGGAGTGAGGGCGGCCTGCCAGGGGCGGCAGGGGCCTTGCGGCTGAGAGCAGAGTGGTGGGGGCAGGTGGGACGGCTGGGCAAGGGGCAAAGGAGCCTGTGTGGGGACCCCGCCAGGCCGACCCCTTGCTGGTCCCAGCTGTCCTGCCTGCAGCTGTGGTTTTGCCTGGTTCCCTGGGTCTCTTGTCAAAGTCGGGGCTCCCCGTTGGGAACTTTGCTGGGGGCTGCTGGTGATGCTCCGGTAAGGGGGTGAGGAAGCCTCCTGGGAGAGGGGACAAGGCCCTGTAATGTGACCTTGGGCAGCCCCGTAATGTGACCTTGGGCAGCCCCGTAATGTGACCTTGGGCAGCCCTGTAATGTGACCGTGGCTGAGTGGCTCCTGGCTGGGGAGGGCCTTCCTGGTGAGGGGCTGGGTGAGCTCCAAGAAGGGGTGGGTGGCTCCCGCTACGTCCGCCAGCTCGTGAATTCTCGTTGTGCTAGTGAGCAGAGGCTGCTGCCGGAAGGCGCTCCCGTGTCCTGGGGCTGTTTGGGGGCGTCCCAGGAGCCCACGCCTTTGCCCTCCGCCCCAGGCTCCATCCCATGCAGGAGGAAGGAAAGATAAATGGCATTTACCCCGATACCTGGAACTTCCCACGGCTGACGCTGCTGTGTGTCCGCACAGACGCGCACATGCACCCACCCACGCTTGTGCGCACAGATACACGAGCACGCACACGTGTGCACCTGAAGGTGGAAGCGTAGTCTGTAGGCTTTAAGCCAGGGGTGGGGAACGTCCAGCCCGCGGGCTCTGTGTGGCTGCGAAATCACTGGGTCCGGCCCTGCCACGGCAAGCGCAGGCGGGCCTCGAAATTCAGTAAACCTCAGAGCTGCTCTCACAGCTAATCTTTAAGTTGATATTTTCCTGTGGCTCGCGAGTGATTTTATAAATATCCAAATGGCCCTTGGCAGAAACAAGGTCCCCCACCCCTGCTCCAAACTAAGCCTTGGGCACCTTTCTTTGCTATTAACTTTCCTGCAACGTGACTGTCCCTGGGGGCAATTTAGTTTTTGTGCAGCAGGGAGTGGTTGTCACCCTTTAAAAAGACAGTGTGACGACAGTGACAACCACCCTGACCCCCACGCAAGGACATGTGTCCCGAGCGTGTTCCTTCAGGGTCTCATCCCACGCACACGCACACACACGCATGCACGCACACACACGCACGCACACACACACATGCACGCGCACACGCGCACACACACCCATGCACACCCATGCACACTCACATGCACACGCACTCGCACACACGCACACATGCACACGCACACACACGCATGCACACACACACACGCAGTTCCTCAGCCCCGTGTGCACGCAGGTTTCTCGCCCCCACTTTCAATTAGAACAGTGGCCATTCTGTGGCCCCGACCTGCCCTCCCCACGCCGCCCACCTTCGGTCGCCTCACGTGCTTCTGCCCAGCGTTGCCAACGGTGTTTCCGTCGTGTTCATTCACCCGCGTGCCACGCTCGCCTTGGCCTGGGTTCCCCTTTGGCAGAGGTTAAACGCTCAGGTTTCAGGGGTCCCCCCCCCCATTTCACGGGCTCTCTGGGGGGGTCAGAGAACAAGGACATTTTCTGGGCCCCTGAGGGACCGGTGGACGCGTGCGGGCCCTCCCCCCACGCGGACTGAGTCAGTTTCCCGAGCCCGTGGGTCCGCGCCGCGTGGCTCTTCCTGACTCGCTGAGCCCCCGAAGCCCAGCACCCTCCCCAGTCCTCAGGCCTGGCACCTTCTCCCCCTCTGCTTGTTGCCTGAGGCTCTCTGATCCGTCCTGACCTCTGGGGCCTGGCTTGCTGGGAGCTGACCGCGGAAGCCGCCCCCACACGAGACCACCCGGGATGCACGCCTGGGGTTTCCGGTGTTCCCGCTTGGCCTGTGCTTGTGGAAGCGGCCTGGGGTTAACGTTTGTGTGAGGTGTGGGCACCGCCCAGCCGGGGCTGCTCTCAAGGTCCGGGTGGCGCAGGCCGCGCTCCTCTGGTTAACCGGCACCCGTGGGACCCATCTCCATAGCCTGTCCCCGTGAAGCGCACCTGCTGCCGTCCACAGTCGGACGGACGGTGCCTCGTCGGACCCGCCCCTCGTTCGTTTGGTTAGGGGACACGAGTTTCTAGTGGTGTTTCCCGGGTCGCGGTGCAGCGTCGCGCTGGGGTCCGGCGGTTTCCCTCCTGGAGGTTCGCTGTCCGCTGCTCTTGCCTCCCCACCTCACATCCGGTCCCTCGGGGAGTCCGCGCGGCCCCTCGTAAACCGGCCACTTCCAGAGCCCCTGCCGCCCCCTCCCCACCCTCCACTCTGTCCTGCGGCCACCCGGGCGCAGGGCTGCAGAGCCCAGCCCGCATTCCCCGTGTCCACCTGCAGACGTCCCGTCCAGGTCCTTGCTGCGCCCGCCCGCCTCCCCCACCCGTCACTCGATGCCCCTTGTGCCCGTACCTGCCTGGCGTGGAGGCTCCCTCCTCCCGCGCCCAGACGGAGGCCCCCGCTTGCTCTCCCCTCTGGGCACCCTTGTGCAGATGGGGTGTCCCAGCCCCTACGTTCGTGGCTCTTCCTTCGTCCCGCCGTGGCGCACTGGCTGGCGCTGTGCGGAGTCAGGTGACCACGACAGCAGGCTACCTTGTGGCTTTTGGGGAACGCTCGCCGCGACCCCCCTCTCAGAGGACACGGGGCACCCCGCCTTCCGATCGTTCCGGTGAAGTCACTCATCGGGCGTAAACCTTTAGCTTCCTCGCCCGGACTGTGCTCTGTCCTGTTCTCCTGTCTGCTCCGTCGGCGGGGAGGCTCCGTGTGTTTTCGCTCAAGGGGTGGCGCCCACACCTGTCTGGCCCACGGCCTCGTGCCCCTGGAAGGCTGGCTGGGCACAGGCCACACCCCCGCGCCATCCTCACCGCCGCTCTCCCCCAAACTTCCTGCTCCTCGAGGAACTGGGTCGCCCGTCTCCAGCATGTGTGGGAACTGACCGCTTGTCTCCACGCCCTCGGTGGTTCCCGTGGCGCCTTGTGGGCCTGCTCTGTGCCACGCTCTGGGCCAGCTGGCCCAGCCCCTCGAGGCCTGCACGGAAGAGTGGGGTGGGGTGGGGTGGGGTGGGTGGAAGGCAGGACTGCGGAGGTGTAGGGTTTTGCAGGGGGTCAGGCAGTGACTTCAGTGGAAGCTGGGGCTGCGGGGCTCAGGTGAGATGGGAGGCGGGTGGGGAGGGCAGGGTGGGAGATGGAGGGATCAGTCTGGAGGCCGCCCCTCCCTGCATCCCATGCTTGAGGGGTGGCCAGGTGAGGTCAGGGGGGAGCCTTGGGCAGAGAGGCCCAGGAAGCTGGGAGGGGAGGGAGAGGGTCAGCCGGGAGGAGGCCTGGGGAGCGGGAGAGGGCGTCGGTGTTGGGCTGGAATGTTGGTGATGGAGACAAATGGCCTGGAATTTGCCCGTATCAGGGTTCCGCCCAGAAGCCAGAGTTCTGTGCTCTCTGGAGGGCCGGGTGGTGAGGGTGGCCAGTTGGGTCCCAGGAAGTAGGCAGAAACCGTGGGGCAGGAGCTGAGGGTCTCCTTCCACGGAGCCGTGGGAGCCGAGCACCTGCCACCCGCCCCCTGCCCCGCCATGCTTCCGCTGGCCACGCTGTAGGCCGGCTGCGAGCCAGGCCCCCACCTCCGCAGGCCGAGGCCCTGGCTTAGCTTCCCCTTGTTTTGGGGGGGACAGCCAACACACAGGCTTCAGGCTCTACAAAACCAGGGTCCCATCTGGGGCAATACGGAAATTATAAAAACCAGCAAAATAACAGGACGACCCCTGAGCTCTCACCACCCTGGTGGACAGATGTCCACACCAACTGTCCGGCCTGGTGCTGGACAGACACAGTGGAACCACCCCCATCTCTCCCGTGGTTTTGCTCAGCTCGTCGGTGGTTCTGTTTCCCGCTGGACGGCCCCACACCCAACGTCCGAGTCTCCCATTTCCTTGGTGACAGGCGAGGCCGAGCGCTTCTCATCCGCTCCTCAGCCGCTGGCAGGCTCCTGTCTGTGACTCACCTGTGCGTGTGGCGTCTGCCCGTTTTTTCTATTGAACTTTTGGTCAACAGTAAGAGCTGCTTGTGTGTGGTGTGGCCGGCCAGGTCTCTGGTCTTCCTCAGGCTTGAATGCCAAGGTGCCGTGGTGACCCGTCGTGGTCACGTCCTTGTGGCCTGTGGCTCTGTGTCCCGAGGAAGTGGCTCCATCTGCCCATCACAGGTGCTCCGTCTTCCCCACGTTTTGAAGCGTCAGTTTCCACGTTTCGGTCCGTCTTTCATTGGAAGTGTGTTTTTAGTTGTAGTGTGCGGTAGGGACCCCGTTTCCTCCTTTCCCATGCGGATTGCCAGCAGCCTGGCCCCGTGTGAGTGCTCTCTCCCCCGCCCCAGGCCCTGGAGACGCCATTTCCACCGTGTCAGCCAGCGCGGCCCTGTCACCTGGGGTAGGGTTCAGGCTGCCACCCTGTCCTCTCCGGCCGGGGAGGGCTCAGTCCCACCTCCAGGTTCTGGCTGTCCCTGCGTATTCTGAGATCTTACTGGCTCGTTTCTCTGCCTCCCCAGGTCGGGTATGGAAATGGGTTTATGCTGGAAGCCAGGGGAGGGGAGGGTTGCTGTTCCTAGTTTCAGGCCACACAGAGGAGGTGGGGATGTTTAGCTTCTCCGAGGTTTCGCTTTGGGCCTGGGCCTGGGGGAGGGGACGAGGGCTGATGGGTCTCTGGGGACCTCATCCTGCGTTGCCCATCACCTGCCCTGGGCCCCACCTCCATCTCTGGTGGTCTTGACATGCCACCTGCCATCTGTCTTGGGTTCCCAACAGACAGACCGACCCCTGTTCTTGCCCTCCCATTACTCACAGGGACGGAGGATTGGGGGAATCGGCCCTCCGTCCCGGACAAGAGCTAGCGCTCTGACTGTAACATCAGTGCTGGACAGAGGCTGTCTCCAGGAGGAGGGATGTGGTCGCCTGGAGGAGCGGAGCATGCGTTGCTATGTGTGTGTGCATGTCTGTGTGCACCCACGGGTGCGTCTGGGTGTGTGCACAACTGCACAAGCACCGGCCCGTGCTGGCTGCTGCTGCTGGCTGCCCGCCCGTGTGGGTCGTCAGTACCTCTGTGGCCTCCCGGACTCCTGGGAGGAATGATGGGGACTGACGGGGGCAGGGCCTGGGAGCTCAGGGATGGTCCAGGACCTGGCCCGGTGGACAGGACCGAGACCTCCAAGGTGGGCTGTCCTGTGCCAAACACCCGCCTCACCTGTGCCCTCCCTTCCCCAACAGGGCGTCTGTATCTGCCCATGTTCAAGCAGCAGCCCCAGAAGCCCCCGAAGTCCGTGGACAAGTGCCAGAAGCCTAGGTGTCCGCGGTACCAGAAGAAAATGTGCTCCAGCTACAGCCAGGAATGAGCAGTGACCGCCAGCTGCCCGAGGCTGAGTGGGCCCCAGGCTGCCCCAGTGCCCAGGGAGGGAAGGAGCTGGGCACCAGGCACCCTGGGCTCTAAAAGGGGTGAGGCAGGCCGGAGGTGACTGCTCTGCAAGTATCCAGAGGCCCCACTGCACCCAGGCCAGCAGGAGCTGCAGTGCCTGGGGGACCCGTCTGTCCTGCGGGGGGCCCTGCCCCTCACACCCAGGGGGCCCGGCTCTTGGCTGGGCCCTCGGCACTCCAGGCCCCGAGAAGAGGCTTTGCTGAGTGTCTACCAGGCTGCTGGTGTGGGCCGTGGTGCCCAAATAAAGGGATCCCACAGCGGTTCCTGCGTCTGTGTCAGCTTCCAGCCTCCGGCCAAGGGGCCAGGCCTTGCATACAGCAGCACCCAAGGGGATGGGGGGTGAGGACAGGGCTGGCAGCTTTGTCCCAAGACCGTGCAGGACTCCGCTTGGAGTGGCAGGGTGGCTGGGGCAGGGGTCTCTCTGGTGAGAGATATGAAACATAGTGGGGCTCCAGGGCTGGACTGGACCATCAGAACATGCCACCAGGCCTGGCCTCAAGACAACACTGGTCCCCCAGCTCCGGCCTCCTGGGCATCTGAGGCTCCTTGGCAGGAACTGGAACCTTCCCAGGCATGTGGGAGGGCGTGTGGGTCCAGAGCAGGGGGGCCCAGCCTTTTCCTTCTCCAGGGCACTGAGTCCTCCTGAGGTGGGACAAGCACATGCAGACCCTGCCCCCTGCAGCCTTGGGGCCCCAGTGCTGGGTGCAGTCCCCCTGCCCCCACCCAACACCTCCCAGCAGCCCCTGAGCTGCGCCCTGCTGTGCACAGCCCACGGGACAGGCTCGCTGCCCGGCTGTGCAGGGACGGATCACAGCAGCCACACGAGGTCTCCAGCCTTTTATTCATACAAGGACACAAGAACACACATCACCTGCTGACACCTTCCAGAGACCCACGTGGGGTGGGGATGGAACACAGACCCCGTTGGGCCATCCCCAGGCAGCACAAGTGCGCTGTCCCGGCTCGCTGGTCGCCACCCAAGACCTCAAGTCCAGCTGGCCCTCGCCCACAGGGAAGGAGGCCCCAGGCCCAGCCCCCATCCGACACTCAGGGTTAACATGGGGTGGGCGTGCCTGTGGGACTGGGCTGCCTGGTGGACCACAGGCTGGGGGCCTGGACCCAACACACGAGGACAGTGCCAGGGGTCCTGACCAGCAGCCAGAGGCCTCCCCAACCCCGAGGGAAAGCAAAGCGATGCTAAGCAGCTTGTTTGGGGCCCCAGTGCTGCCTAGGACGGCCGTCCCTGCCCACACTGGCTCCACATCCCCCGGACCCTCCGGCCTCCCTTCTCCTTGCTTGAGCCCCTCCCTGGCACAGTGCCAGCCCCCTCCCCAGGGCTGGCAGCAGCCAGGGCCCAGGAAGGAGGGCCCCCAGGCCCGCATGAGCAGGGGTGCACCCAGATCCTCGGCCCACAGGTTGTCCTTCAAAAGCTATTTGTGAGGAGCTGAGAAAGCAGCTCCCAGTGAATGATGGATGCATCTGTACATGTCTGCACATCTGGAAAAGCCCTTTACTGTCACAGCTCCCCAGGCTCCCTGCAGCTGGTGGGGTCCAGGCAGGGACCCGGGTGTCCCCCCACCTGCAGTGCCAGGACTCGCTGGCCCTGAGCTGAAGTTTCACCTGTCACTCAGCATCCCTGTGGCCAGGTGACGACCATGGGTCGCCTCTAGCCCTGGCCCATCTCCCCCTGAGCTGGCACCTGGCCCTGGGTCTGGATGGGGACAGGAGGGAGGACGGTGGCCAGGCTGCTCCTCCCCACACCTGGAAGTCCTTGTGCAGGCCATGCACCGGCCTGGGCATGAAGGGGATGCCCACCTTTGCAGAGGGCCTAGGCCTGCTCTCCTGGGATTGGCCAGGTACAGCAAGCCCACCCCACAGACAACTGAGAGCAGAGCCCAGGACCCGAGACCGTGCCGGCTGCCGCTCGTGGCACATCGGAGGCCCTGCAGCTGGTCTTTGGCGAGGACGAGGTCCGCAGGGACTGACAGACGGGCTCTCACCTGACTCGGGTCCTGGGGGGGCTGCTGCGTCACAGGGTGGGGCCTGGCTGCATATGAAGGGGTCGTGCATAGTCTCAAAGGCCCATCGAGGTCTCAGATGGCGGAAACCCTGAGGGCCTCTCGGGGACTCCCGGGGCGCCGAGAGGTGGGCCCTGCTCTCTGACACCTGAAGCCCCTAGTTGTCGTGGGAGGAGGCAGAAGAGGAAGGCACAGGCTCAGGGCGCCTCCCCGTAGGCCCAGTACTGGTCGGCGATGGTGCAGGAGGTTGGGGGAGAGGCGGATGGGCAGGCAGGAGGTGGGGTTCAGGAGGGAGGCCCCCAGGCCTGCGTGAGCAGGGGGCACTCTGACCCTGGGCCCAGGGAAGGTCCCTGAAATACATGGCTTTTGGGGACATTGTTCCTGGCTGACCTGAGGACCTCACACAAAATTAAAAGCCAGGGTGACGGCAAAGCCAGGTCTGGGGGGCCAGTGCCACTCGCCCCGCCCCCATGCGTCACAGACAGCAGCCCCCGCTGTCTCTCCCTGTCCCGCTCTGGGGCCTCTAGGACGAGGGGAATTAAATATCGTCTGTTCGTGTTTTGGCAAAGTCAGTCCTTGGCCTCGGTCCCCAGGGCCCAGAGCAGTTACCGCCACCGGGGCCCGGCCGCTGAGAGGAGCAGGGTGAGGAGGAACATCAGGAGGGCCGGGCAGGGCCGGGGACAGCCCGCGGCCGAGGCCTTCGGGCCCTCCCGCTCCGACAGGCCCGGGAGGGCGTGGGTCAGGGTCGTCCGCGAGCTGGAGGTCTTCCTGTTGACCCTCCGTCCGCAGGCGTCGTCCAGGCAGCCGTCCCCACTGCCTGAGCTGCTGCTGCCTTCGTCACCTGGGGAGAGGCGAGGCTCAGACAGGCCCCCCGCCCTGGGACGCCCTGGGACCCCGAGCGAAGCCTCCCTCCAGGGGGGCCTCCCATGCCGGGTGGCACCGACTCGGGGCAGCTGGCACTGCCAGGGTTTGTCGAGGCTGGAGGGACGTCCCAGCCAGTTCTCAGCTGTGCTTGGGGACACCTGGGGGCTGGGCTGCAGCAGCCCCCTCAGAGCCAGTGGAGCAGGGGTGGGAGGACCCTTCCCCTACACCCTTCCCCAGTGGGATGGGGCTCCGTGGCACCCCGGCTCCAGCCCCGTGGCCCTCAGCCCCCGGCACCGTCCCCCCCCAGCCTGCGCCTGGCCCTCACTGGCATCCTGGAAGTCGGCGTCCTCGCCGTTGTAGGCGCTGCGCAGCCGGTTGGTCATGATCTTCAGCTGCATGATCTGCTGGCGGATGGTCATGTCAGGCTTGGTGATGTCCACCTCCACCTCCGGGTTGTTGATCTGGTTGGCCAGGCCGTCGCCCATCACCTCAGGGAGATACCTGGGGCCAGGAGGGCAGCCCTGGGTGACCTCCTGGTCCCTGCAAAGCGGCGTCTCCCAAGCACACCCCTCCTCCTGCCCAGGGTGGCAGGTCTGAGGCCCCACTGGCCTTCAGGTGCCTATAGGAGCCCATGCCGGCCCCACAGCAGCGGGGTGTGGGCACACTGGGCAGGGTATATGCAGTGAGGAGTTGGATCAGGGCAAGAATTTGGCCCCCACCCAGCTTTCTGTATCCTGCTGTGTCCCATGTCAGGCATGGCCACATGCAGCACAAGGCACCTGGTGCCTCCAGCCAGACAATGGGCCTACTGAGACCTCAAAGGAGAGACACTGTCGTCGGCCAGGCGGCACCCACCGGCCCTTGGCCATCCCGTTCCAGCAGCGGTCGTCACTCGCGGCGCTCATGGCCAACTTCTCGCTGCACAGGGTCCCGGGGAGGCTGATCCAGAAGTCCTGGGCATCGCGGAGCTGGGCTTTAGCCTCGGAGACCTGCGGGGCAACAGTCAGGCCACCGGGCGGGTGCCCCAGCCCAGCCTGCCCACCTCTCCCCGACCCCCCGGGCCTGGCTGGCTGAGGGGCTGCTCACCAGCTTCTCCAAAGTGCCCGAGGGCGGCTTTTCCTGCAGCGCTAGCTTCCCCCGCGGCCGCTTCTCCTCAGACCCAGGGCTGTGAGGATTCACCTTGGGGCTCCCGCAGCCCTGGATGACCTAGGGGGGAGACCGCAAGCGTCCTGTAGGGCACGAGGCGGAGTCTGGGACACCCCCCCACCCGCCACACCCCCCCATCCGCACCTTGGCCGTGAGAGTGTCTCTCTTGTCCTGGAGGGCACTGATGGCCTCTGCCAGCCGCAGGTGCACACTGCTGATGGCGTTCTCCGCGCCCGCCGGGCCCCAGAACTTGTCCGTGATGAGCACCATGGAGTCTGGCACAGGCATGGGCACACACAGGCAGTCTGTCTGTCTGCATGCCACCCACCTATGTCGGCACATGCAAGCTCACACGCACCGACAGGTACACACCGCACTGGCCCAAATGTCAGTTCAGAGACAGGTACACGTCGGCTCACACGTGTTGATATGGATGTGTGCTGGCCCCCTCACGTCAGCACATGTGTACACGCCAGTACATGCATGTCATGTGTGCTTGTGGACGCACGCCAGCATGTGCACATCAGCATGTACGTATGGTCCCACTGTGTGTCAGCATGTGTACATGCCAGCTGACCTATGTCAGCAACATACATGTGAGCTCATGCATGTGTTGGCCCACCATGTCACACACATGTTGGCAGGTGGGCGTGCTGGTCCATTACGTGTCACATACCTGTTGGTGTGTGTGCTGGGCCACATGTGGGCACATATCCGTGTTAATTCATGCACACGTTGGCCCACCATGTCACACACACGTTGGCATGTGTGCATGTTGGGCCCTCACCCGGCGGGGAAGGACAGGAACTATGACCCCACGGGGCCCCTCCCAGGCAGCTGCCCGTGTCATGCTCCCCCCGGAACATTCAGAAGGAACCCTGTCCCTCGACCACAGGGACCATCTGCCTCCCAGGGCCCGGCCAAGCTGGCGGCGGTGGCAGGGAGGGCTCACCCAGGAGGTTCCTCCACTCGGCATCCAGGTCGGCCTGGTTGGCCAGGCAGCCCTTGAGCACGTTGCGGCAGTAGTCGGGGCAGGGCCGGGCACCGGGGACCCCCAGGCAGTGCGCGCAGTACAGCAGCTTCATGACGGCCCGCGAGCACTCGGGGCCCAGCGGCACCTGGGGAGCCAAGGCAGCCTGAGCACCTCGTGGCGTGTGCCCGGCCCCCCAAGAAGCCCCAGGGCGAGGGCTCTGGGCAGTTCTGCTCCAACCACAATGGGACGTGCCTGGCCCTTCTCAGGGGTCCCGGCTCTTCTCAAAGGGCCCAGTGGGTGCTGGCCATGGGGGCGCTCGCCCTGATCACCACTCCCTGTCCCACTGTGTCACCCTCCCAGGGACGCTCTCCTGTAAATACAACTGCTGCACAGGTGAGGGGGCCAAGCTCAGGGCTGAAGGGTGACTCGCTAAAGACCCCAGCTGGAGGGAGAGAGGGCTCACACCCAGGGCGGTGGGCAGTGTGGGTTTGAGGCTAATGCTCTCCCACACTTGTCACCAGGTGGGTTCGGCATGGGCGGCTCAATGGGACGAGGCACCAGCCTGCATGGATGGCCTCAGGCCCTAGCCCACTCCAGCCTCCAAGCACACATCGCTCTCTCCTGTCCACCTGACCCCTGGGGCTGGCTCAGCAACCAGCCTCAGGCCCTCTCTCTTCCCTTTCTGCCTGGGACCCAGTCTGGTCAAGGATGGGACTGGACAGTGGGTGGGCTGCCCAGAGTGGAGCTCACATCCTCTGATGTGCTGTCCAAAGGTCCCCAGGGTCAGCAACCAAGGGTCAGGAGGTGGCACAAAGGCCCAGGAGCCCAGGAGGCTGAGATGCAAAGTATTGGGGCAGGGCATGGGTCCCTGAGGGGCTTCTGAGAGCCCTGGGCATCTGGGCGCACCTGGGCCACCTTCCGGACCACGTCGCCAGCCACGCCCAGGCCCTGCACAAAGGAACGTGTAGCCACAAAGGCGCGGGTGGCCCGCAGGCGCAGCTCGCGTGGGGCGTCCCCGAAGGGCCGCAGGGGCTCAGCCTGCTTGCCCAGGCAGTCCAGGTAGTCATCAGGCAGCAGCAGCTGGGGGTGCAGCTGCCGGAAGAGGCGCTCAAGCAGGCGGGCCCAGAACTCGGCCAGCGTCTCCTCTAGGTGCAGGTTGGCCCCGCGGTAGTAGAGGCGCAGCTCCGCGTACAGGTCACGGAAGGCCTTGGCGTTCTGTGTGTACAGGTCCCCGAAGGCGCCGGGGAAGGAGTCCTGCAGCGCCCGCTCCGAGTCGTTCAGCAGGTGCTGGAAGTGATCTGGGCATGGGAGGTGGCCGTGAGGTCCCCACACACAGGACAGACCCGAGTGCTGGGTGCTCCGTCCATGTCCCACTTGCCCCTCCCTAGGTGGCCGGGGAAGATTTGCTCCAAGGCTCATCGTCAGAGGAAAGGATAGTGTGGACGGCCCAGCAGGGACAGGCAGGGCCTAATGAGCTGAGGCCAGTTCAAGCTGGCTGGGCCCAGCACTCATGGGGAAGTGACCTCGGGGTTCCTGGCCCCCTGGGAGCCTGTGAGGTCAGCTGTGTGGACAGAAGGCCGGGAGCCGAGATCCACAGGTCTTGGACGAAAGCCACGTGGGCCCCCTGATCTCTCAGGCTCATTGCCCCATCTCACCAGCACCGCCAGGAGCCTTCTCCCTCCATGGAGACCTCGGTTTAGAGGTCACTTCCTGAGGACCCCCCCCCAACTGCACCCATTTAGGCATCATGATGTCGTCCCAACATTCACTGTACAGAGCCCCCTGCTCTCTCTCCACAAGAACTAGGAATGAATGCCAACAACGGCAGCTACCCTAGAGGTATGACCGTCACACCGGGGGCCAAAACTCTTCCTGCCCCCACCCCAGGACAGGCCCAGCACTCTGCGGCCAGGCCAGGCCCTATCTCAGCCCTCACACTGAGGTCCCTGCTCCAGGCCACCTGGTGGCCAGCACAAGGCTGGTCTCAGGAGAGCTCCACCTGTGAGAGGAGCCACCCTGAGGGCAGAGGCCCCCCCAGGTGAGGTCCCGCGTGCCCAGCTGCCCACTCTTGGGGTGTCCTGCGGTCCCCGAGCCCTGGGGCCCACTCACCATCAAAGCTGCGCAGCTGGGAGGCCAGTGTGGCCTGCAAGGCACGGCTGCTGTCCAGGAGCGCCGTCTCCAGTTCCACGCGGCTGCGGTTGGCCAGGTTCTCCTCCATCTCGCTGGTACAGCAGGTGTATCCCTGGGGGCAGATCCGCAGATGCTCACCTGGGGGGGGGAACAGTGTGAGACAGAGGAGGGGTGGGAGGCTGGGGGTGCATGGACCCAGGCTGAGGCAGTCATGGGACCAGAGCTGGCCACAGACTGGCAAGGGTCTCCTGGGCAATGGGTGTGAACGGCAGGCCCCAGAGTGGGCACAGCTCAGGTGTAGGTGCCTGGATGAAGGCAGAGGAGGTCAGGGTGGGGCCTGGAGAGGCCTGTGCGGCCCCCTGCTCTTCACCTCCAGGCCCTCCTGGGCAAGCCTGGTGGGGTGGGGGTGGGCACAAAGCAGGGTGCAGAAGGCTGAGCCCAGGGCAGGACGTTGGGCCTCACCCCCACCCTGTTGCCACCATGCACTGAGGAGGGAAGGACACCCAGGGGCTGAGGCAGCTCAGGTCACATCTTCCCCCAGCACAGAGCAGCTTTGGGGTCCTGTGTGTGTGTGTTGGGGGGTATGGGCTGCCAGACTCAAAGCTCACTGGAGGAGGCTTCCGACCTGCTTGGTGCCCCTCGGCTGCCCTGGCCCAGGCTGCGGATGGATGAAAGGACCACGAGGGGCAGGCAGGGCAGCCTCAGCCTCCTCCCAACACCCCCCGGGGCTCAAGGTCCCACCGAAACACAGGTCCAGGTGGACCCGACCTATGATGGGGGTGCCAGGTGACAGGCAGTTCTGGGCTGGCCAGAGGCACTGGACCCAAAGGGCGCAGACCACCCTGGGAAGGGGGGACAGGGACCTCCAGGCAGGAAGGGATGGAACATGAGAACATCCCTGGCTACCGTCCTTCCCTCTCAGCTGCTGTCGCTGACTGACGTGAGGCCCTGGACCCGGGCCAGCAGGGGCAGGATACCGAGCAGGACCAGGGCCCTCTCCCCGGAGGTCCCAGCCTGCTGAGCAGATGCCAGTCTCCCAGAGGGTGGAGTACAGCAGTGGAATGAGGCCATATGCACCCAACCAGGAGGAGCCGGACCCCTCCATGCTGACCAGAGGCCACCCACCCTGCCAGCCTCCCCCTCCAACAACAGGGACCAGGAGAGCACCCTTGGTAAGGACCCTCGCCTGATGCTTGGGGGTGGGGGGGAGGGGGTGAGCTCAGGGCATGCCTTGGGGGAGGAGGAGGGGCAGGTGCCAGCCTAGGCTCAGCTGTGATGGGTACTTAGGCCGCCAGGCTGGCTGGATCCTGGGCAGCAGGGGGCTGGCAACACAGCTCTTCAGAGGGGCTGCAACAGCGTGTCCACTCGCAGGCCAAAGGGGCAGCAGCATCCTGGGCTGACTGATCGCCTTCCAGAACCCTCCTGGTCCCCTAGTGGACCACCCTCCCCCGTCCTGAAACCTGCCATTTATACAGACAGCAGAGACACAGGCCGAACACAGAGAGGCGAGTACAAAACACCAGACACTGGGAGCTCCTGCGGAAGGCGCCGAGGGCTCCTTGGCACCGTCAGCCCACCCGCTTCTCACAGCTGTGAGCTGGCCCCACCCCAGCAGCCTCCCTTCAGCCCCACTGGGCCCCGCCTGGCCACCTCGCCCAGCCGCCCGGTGACCTGCGCTGTTCCGGCAGCCCCAGCACAGCCCCCGTCCCTCCCTCCCTCCTTGGACACACACGGGAGTGAAGACACGGAGCCAGAGCTCGGACACCGGCCTGAGGCCCCGGGCAGGCTGGACCAAGGCGGCCCCCCAAGCCCGCTGCAGGGCAGACACGGTGGCTGGAGGTCAAGGTGCAGAGGCTTTGCGCTTCCCCTCTGCCCAGCCCTGGCACCGCTCAGCCTGGGGATAGGTTATCCGTTGGTCCTGGACATCAGAGGTGGGCTCTCCAGGGCACCCCCTTACAATGCAAGCCTGCCCCTCCTGGTCAAAGCCAAAGAGTGCTGGGGGCAGGGGTCTGCCAGAAGAAGGGATAAGCTCCCTGACCCTGGAGGCGTGCAAGTCAGACCGAGGGATTGCCATTTCAAACCCTTCCACCCCAAACCCCTATGTCTTCTCTCAGCTCAATACCTGGAAAAGGGTGCGGACCAGGTCAGGGGTCCGGTCCTGCTCCCCCCACCCCATCCACTCTAAAGCGGCAAGTCCAGTCCTCTCCCCCACCCCACTCCACTCCCCACCACTTGGCCTTTCCCCTCCCCACTGACCCCTCCGGGCAGAGACTGTGCCCCAGCTGGCCAGCGAGGGACAGCCTCCCTCCTTTCCGCCGGGTCCCTTGCTGGGTTCTGCACAGCTGCCCACATCCTTCCAGAGCTCTCCCTTCCTGAGTCTTCCGGATGCTTCCTCCTCCGAGGTTCCCGGTTTTTTGAGGGGAGAGGAGAGGGCTGTTTCAGGCCCCCAACTCTGAGACGGGCGCTCCTGCTCCTTAGTCAAAGTACCTGCGCCTGCTTCCCTGGCTGGGGTTCAGACCTCCTGGGGCCACCCCAGACTCCTGCGGCTCCTCACTACCCCTCCCCGAGTCTGTGTGGCTCGCACCCTCCTGCCACCTGCTGACACGGCCCCCGGCCCTCCTGTCTTACCGAACAGGCCGCCTCCCAAAGGCGTCCCCATTCAGCAGCCACCCCACCAGCAGGGTCACCCCAGCGCTTTAGCCCAAGACCCCATCCCAACACTGGTCATCATCTCTGATGCTGGACACATCTCATTTGTCCAGGCCCAGCCCAGCAGCCCAGCGGCTGGTGGCCGTAGAGCCCTCCCAAGGAGACGGCAGGGGGAAGATGGCGTGGTGCCCAGCCCCTCTCTCCAGAAGCTTCCGCGGCTCCCAGGGCTGTGCACACTGCCAGCTCAACCACCGTTAAAGCCACCCCCAGGGGCTCTGCACCCACTGACCCAGCCACCCCCTCTAATTCAGTGGCCTCCCTGGACCGTGCTGGAACAGGGGACATCGACACTCCCAGACACCGGAGCCCCCGACACCCCGAGGGAGGGCGCAGGTCTGGAGAGGCTCCGTCCGGCACCCCCTCCTCAGCCTGGATCCCACAGCAGGCTTGGCCGGCTGACTGCAGGCCGGGGGTGCAGGGAGCCTCCCCAAGCAAGAGCCCCTTCTCGGGGCAACTGCCCCGCGCCCACCCTGCTCCTGGACCCACCCAGCTCCAGGGTGGCAGGATCCTCCGGACATACCCGCCAGCTTGCCGGGCAGGGCACTGGGCGGATGGTGGGAGGTTCCCTGGGCACTGCCCACTGTCCGGCTCTGCCCGCCACCCCCAGCCTTCCCCCCGCCAGTCCCTGTTGCACTGACAGTCCCCCCATGAAGGCGGCTTCAGACACCCCCCCAGGGCGAGGACATTCCGAACCCCTCCCGGGCACCGACACAGCAGCTGCGAGGCCCCCTGCTCCCCGCGCCTTCCCGGCCCCCCACCCTCCCCGAGCCCCTCCACCCTTCCAGCCCAATGCCCGTCACCGAGGCGCCCCTCTGCCGCCGACCGGAGCCTGGGCCGCACCGGGACGGGAGCCGGGGCAGGGCTGCAGCCGCGGGGCGGGGGCGCGGGGCGGGGGCGCGGGGGCCCCTGCTGCCCGCGGGCCTAACAAAGGCCGGGCGTCCGGGCCGGACCCTTGTCGCCGCCGCCGCGGAGGTTCCGGGCGCCCAGGGCGCCGGTCACTAGCCGCCCGCCGGCGGGTGCGGACCGCCCTCTGCGGAGCCAGAGCCTGGCGCGGGGGCCCGGATGCGGCGCTCCCGGCGCGGGGGGCGGGGGCCGCGCAGTGGGCGCGGCGGGGCGCGGGGGCTGCGGGGGGCGGGGGGCGGGCTGCGGGCGAGGCGGCGATTGGCGGGAAGGGGCCTGTCGCAGTGGGCGCGGCGGGCGCGGGAGGCGGCGGGAGGCCCGGCGCAGGGCAGGGGGATGGGTTTGGGGAAGCGGAAGGGGGGCCGGCCGCAGTCGGGGGGGGGGGCTGCGGCAGGCTAGTGGGGGGCGGGGGGCTGGACGCTGCGGAGATGCGGGCGCGGAGGGGCGCGGGGCTGGGGGGCTGGGGCTGGGGCGCGGTGAGGATGGAGAGACGGGGGCGGGGCGTCATGCCGGGAGCCGGGGCCGAGAAGGAGGGTGGTGCAGGGGCGACGGGCTCGGCGGGGCGGGGCGGGGCGGGGCGGGGGGCCGGGGCCCGTGGGGGGCCGGTGGGACGGGGCAGTGAAGGCGGCGGCGCCCTGCGGGTGGGGACGCGCCGGGACGGGAGACGGAGGCGGCCATGCGGCGGATGGTGGGCTGGGCCCGGGGGGGGGGGGTCCCCCGGCTTGGATCTCAGCTCCGGGGACGCCACCCCGGCCTTGGCCCAAAACCCTTCCCGGCGGCGGCGGCTCGGGCGACGGCCCGGGAAGCGCGCGCGACTCCGGGGTACGCGGGGGTCCGGGGTCCGGCAGGGAGGCGGGGAGCAGGCGCGGGGCCACGAGCGCTCGGGGGACAGGCCAGGCGCCGGAGCGGTCAGCGCGGAGGCCGCGGGCGGGGCTCAGGCCGCCGCCGGGCGCACCGAGGGCCAGGGCGGCTCCCCGCGGGCACGCGCCGCCCCGCAACCCGCCCCCCGCCGCCCGCAGCCCGCCGCCCGCCGCCCGCCCCGCATCCGCCTACAACCCCTGGCTTCCCTCGGCCTGGTGGCGACCAGGTGCCCACTGCGGCAGGTGCCCACTGCGGGCGGCAGGACCCCCCCCCCCCCGCAGCGCCGCTGGCTGCGCCGGGCATCCCGGGCTCAGAGGACCCCGGGCCCACCCAGGGACGGTGATGAGGCTGGGAGGTGGGTGATGCCAAGTTTCCCTCCTGGATGGAGACTGGCACCTGGCCACCCGGGAATCCCCTCTCCCACTGACAACGACCAGATCCCCAGTGCTGCGGGGCACTCTAGGTCACCATCACCCACCTGGCGTTCTTGGCCTGCCCCCGCAGTCCACCGGTCTCTCACCTCCATTCCAAGGTCCTGATTGCTTCCCCTGGGAAACGCTAGACCCCACTTGCCCACAGCCTGCCCTGGCTCACCCCCGCCTCCTAGGTCACCCTCTCACACCTGGGCCCCTCCTGGGACATCCCGATGGCTCCCACCAATACCCTACATTCCCCGTAGCTCCAGCCCTACCTCTGCCTTCACTATGCCTGCCCGCCCATGGGAGAAAACCTGCTCGCCCACTGAACCACCCCGCCCTCAGTGCAGCAGTCCCATTTGTTCCCCTTTGGCTAGTCTGCACATGGGGACAAGGAGAGATTTGCTAGACAGGTCACTCTTGAGCAAAGTGCCATCGCCAAGGCAGGACACAACCCCTAAGAGCCTGGAAGAAGGGGCTTCACCAGGTAACTCCCAGGCTGCTCTATGCAGCCTGGCTCCTGCTCAGGGACCCCTGGGCAGGCCACCATGCCAGTGGGCACCAGGCTTGTGGGAGCCTGGGTCAGGCAGTGGGCCCCATCAAATATGGGCCTGGTCACAGCTCTGGCCCCCTCCGCTTACCTCTCGAAGGCTGCTTCAGGGTTCAGGAGTCATGCTGTGGCCTCAGGACAAGTAACGGACAAAGGGGACCTTGGGTTTGCATCTGCTGCACCCATGACCCTGAGTCTTCGCTGCAGTGCAGGGAGCTCTCTCTAGGGTCCTGGGCCTGATATGCCCCTTAGAAGCCTCACTCTCCAGGCCAAGCTCATCCTTGCCCAAGTCATGCAGTGGGGGGCACCCCCCTGGGACAGGTCTACACACCCATCAGGCACAGCTCTCCCACCTAGCCTGCTAGAGCCTGGGGGCAGCCGAGGATGCCTTGGAATGGACTGGTGCTGCCCCTCTGCCATGTCCACAGGGGACATCCTGAACTAGCAGAGAGGCATGCTGAAGCTCAATCCTCTCAGCCACAGTCCCCACAAAGACGCAGTGCAGGCCCATCCATCCACCCCAAGAATACCAAACAGGCAGAGCTGGCGCACTCTCAGCTGGGCCAGAACACAGAGAAGAGCCTCTGGTGCCACCAAGGGAGCCTGCCAGGGCAGGCCGAGCCTGGCCCACACCCAGCACAGGCTCCATAAACCCTGGGGGACTGCTTGCCCGACCCAGCCACCTCCCACGAAGCCTGGCAGCCCTCCTCAAGGTCATGGACGCCTCCAGCCTGGCACACCAGCCCCTGCAGTCACCCCCACCCAGCTGGCGACTTGCTGTTTCCAATAACACCTCCAACTCACAGGCCTTTATCCCTAGCCCCACCCTCTTTCAAGGCCCACTCATTCTCCCCTCCTCCAGGAAGCCTTCCCAGGACCCTAGGGCACAAAGCACCTGTCCTCCCCCTGACCCCCCTGAGTCCTGATGGGAGGTGGCTGTGTGCCTGCTGTGGAACCTCCCCTTCCCTTCTCTGGACTCTGCCCAGCCCCCAGCCCCCAGGCCAGACCCCATGCAGCATAAATAAATGTGTAAGGAAACTGTACAGAACCTGTGCCCAGTGCTGGCATTAAGGAAACAATGGAACACCATCACAGACCCAGAGCCACAGTCTCGACCTCTCCCTGGAAACTGGCCCCTCCCTGACCTGTGAACGCTCCTCAGTGTCAGCAGGACAACCAGCGGTGTGTGGGTGTGAGGGGAACCTATAGGGTGAGTTCCTGCCCCATGAGGGGTCTCTCATTGTCATGGAGGCCTGGCCACCTCCCCACTGAGATGCAGGGCTCCCTACATGCTGTGCAAGGGTCTCAGCATCTCCAGGTTTCAGAATCATTTAATCTTCACAGCAACTCCTCTTTCCTCTTCAACACGACAGAGCCGACCCAGGCAGCTAGAGTGACTTCAGTGTCACTCAGCTTGGAGTAGCAGGGGACAGGCCCAGCACAGATGAGCAATCCCAGCCTCCCACCTTCCCACAGATTCCAGTCCCAGGGGAATTCCTGCGCAGGAGGGCAGACACCTCCGCCAGCAAGCTGCAGATGGCCTCCTGGAGAGGCGGGCTCTTGGCAGGACGGATCCTGCCACTGACTCAGCCTGGCCGCCCAGGCAGCAGGCCCAGCTAGCAGGTGTGTGGGTGCCCAGCAGGGGGCCCAGCCCTGCAGGCACCAGAGGAGAGGGGCAGGTGGGCACTGCATGTACAAGATGGGACTCAGTTATAACGTGAATTTCAGAAAAGTGATGCATTACTTTTTAGTGTAAAAGTGGTCCCAAAGAGGTGAAAGCGGGGACTTGAACAGAATCATGTACACTCCTGTTCACACAGAACTAAAACGTGGCAGGTCCACATAGTGGGAATTATTCAACAACTGAAGCGCCAACTCTTCAGCCTGATAAACCTCCGACACACCAGGCCCACTCCCAGGGACAATGAACACTGTGAATTCTGCTTACTTGAGGTCCTTCCTGCAAGCGGTCAAATCCACAGAGACAGAAAGTGGAGGGGTGGGAGCCAGGGCTGGGGCAGGAGAGGGGGTGAGTGTTTAATGGGGACAGGGTCCTTTTGGGCAGGTGAGAAAGTTCTGGGGATGACAATGGTGACAGCTGCATTGCCATGTGAATATGCTTAATGCCACTGAGCTGTGCACCTACAGGTGGTTAAGAGGGTAAGTTTTGTTATGCATATTTTACCCCAAAAAACAACCTCTCCCCAAAATATATGGGATATGGTTATACTAAATATGTGAGGCATCCTTATGCTAAAAATGAATTAGTTCATTTGAAATTAAATTCAGGACACACACTACAGAACTACTGTCTGTCTGGAATTCCAGTTTCACCGTGTCCTGTCATCTCATCTGCTAAACCTGGCCGCCTGTGTGGAGTTTGGGGAGAGCCCCGGCTGAAGTCACACGGGCTCCTGCCGTCACTCGTGGGCACGCACATGCGCATGCGTCCCGGTGGAGTCGCTCTCGGGGCCTGCCTGCGTGCCTGGCTCCCCGGAAGTGAGGCCGACCCGTTGTGGGGTCCTAGAGGCAGGAGGGAATGTGGAGACTGTCTAATTCCCTGACTTCCCAGCTCCTCTCCTGGGGATGGTCACACTGGAGCACCATTGGGTGGGGCCAGGTCACTAAGGACGTAGGGGTCTGCTCCCCAGAGGCGATGTCTTGGTCCCCACCCTGCCCAGCCACTCCCAGCAGGTAGAGGGGCACCGGGACCCCATGCAGACAGCTCTGGGCAGCCAGACCTACATCAGACAGCAGAGGGGATGGAGACAGCCTCATCCTCAGAGAGAAGCCAAGGGAAAATGACCAGGCCTCCCATGACCTCGGCGAGGAGACGCCCCTCTGGCAGGCTGCCAGACCCCCAGGTTTGGCCACAAACTGACCACGTGTGGGGTCCCCCTGGCAATGTCTCCCGTCCCCCGCCCACAGGCCCTGCAGCGTCTTCTGGAGCCTTTGCCCAAAGCTCCCTTCTGACAACCAGCTGCCACCCTCCCAGGCCACCCGAGAGCCCCTCCTGACTGGCTACAGGGCCCCGTGCTGGGGACAGTGCCCCCTCACTCTGGGCGGCCCCTCCAGGAAGGGCCCCGGCCAACCTTTCCAGAAATTCCTAACTTCCCAGGGCTAGGGCCAGTCAGACAGGAACACAGACACCATGGATGGCTACACCCAGGAAGCAGCAGCAGGGGCCGAAGGGCAGTCCTCCCCTCCAGCCTGGACCTCCCTGAGTCCTCGCACCCACAGCGTGGCTCCTCGGCCTGGCCAGGTGCAGGCTGGCCCCTCCCCACCGGTGGGCACCCTTCCCCACAGCCACCTCTGGAAGACGGACCACGGACTGGGAGAGAGGGTGGCCTGGGTCTCCACCAGCTGCTCCCGACACGACACCCACTCTGTGTGGCATGAGCTCTGGGCCTGGCTCCGCAAGGAATAGCCCACCCCACTGCCACCCTCACTTCACAGAAAAGGACATCAAGGCACAGGGTTCAGTGATCGGCCCAAGGTCACACAGCCAGTGAGTGGGGGTGGGGGTGCGCCGGACCCTCTGCAGGCCGGCCAGCCCAGCAGGGTCCCCAGCATCTTTTCTAATACGACTGCCAGCGAGAACCACGGTCCTGGGCCAGAGGCACGGCCTGCCCGTTAGCCCAGCAGGTGGTCTCCCTCAGAGCCCCTCCCTCCTTCCTTTGGCTCTGATGCCACCTCCTCAGAGCAGCCCTCCAGCCTTCCCTACTTTTCTGTGGATATCAAGTGCCCACCAAGGACAGGACAATCAGTCCACGGCTCACAGCAAGGGCGGCTGAGCCACACCTGGGGCCCGGGCCCTTCCCAGGCGGGGAGGGGTCTCAGCTCTACAGCCCGCGGTGAGGGGGGGAGGAGCGTGACTGCGAACCCCACGCACTTGTCTTAACTCACGTTATTTCTCCTTTAACTAACAAACGTCACACGTGGTCACTAGTCACTGTGGCCAGCAAAGCCACACAGCTCCTGAGACCTCAGATTCTTGTCCCTGTGCTGACAGCATTGTTTGTGGCTGCGATTCAGCACCAAGAACAGCACCCGGCACACAGTAGGAGCTCGAGCAGAACCTACTGAGTGCTTCAGAGACAGGATCTTTCCTCACCCCCATCGCTCCACCTGCAGGCCGCTGGCCAGGCTCCTGCTGGGCCCCAGGTGCCTGAGGCCCTCCCCGCTCCTGCCCTGTCCCCAGGCTCCCTGGGTGTAGACGTCGGGGTTCCACCAGCCACCCCCTTAGCCCAAGCCCTCAGGCCCCTTCTCAGAATACTGTGCTGAAGTGAAAGATTGTGCAGAGGGTCAGAGGAAGCCAGGAGGTGCAGCAGTTGTCAGAGTATTGACATAAACGGAACGTGGGCCAGAGCGCTCCCGCAGCAGGTCTCCCGCTGGGAATCCCGGAGCTGCGGCGAGTGGAGGTGGTATTTCCCGCTACAAAGGTGAAGGGAAGGGGAGTCTGGGTGCTTCCGACTGGTAAACACGTCCCTGACACCGACATGCCTCTGTGCCTCATTCACGGTAACAGGAAATGTAACTTCCACTTAGAGGTTAGAAAAAATGGAGCTGTAACACCCCCATCTGGGGGTTAGGTCACCCCAAGGGAGGACATCAACACACCTGGAATGTCCCATGGGCGGCCCCCGCCAGGCCGGGGGAAGGGACCAGGGACGTGGGGCTCAATCATTTAAGTCTTGTCCCTTTAAATACCTCTGCCGGTCCAGTGTGTCCCACACTCCATGACAACTGGAAACACCAGTGAGCGCCTGAGCCAACCCTGGCAGCCAGTGGCATCATCTTCCCCAGAGCCTGGAGGTGGTCACAGGAGGGTGGGTGTACTCCTGCAGCCCCCAGAGCCAGGGTGGGCACTCAGGGCCCCAGACGTACTCGGACGTCACACACAGCTCACCCCAGGGTCCCTGACGGCTACAGGTGGCCCTGGGCGTTGAGGATGGGTCTTGACACAGGGTGGGCCTGGACAACCACCCACAGGCTCTGACAAAGGTTCTCAGTGCTGGGGCTGTTGTCTGCAGGTACACACAGGCCACACCTGCACAGGCTGAGGCACTGATTGACGGAGAGCCCAGGACATGTGGCCCCAAGGTAAACTTCAGGACAGGGCCATGTGGATGTCCCTCCAGTGCCCCAACAGGGCAGGCTTGCATGGCCTAGTCCCCATGAGCTCCTCTCTGGGGCACCTCTCTCAGCAGCTGGCACCATCACCTGGTGTCCGCCACCCCGGCTGGGCTCCAACAGAGGGAACCAGACTGTTCTAAAACTGACCCGAGGACGCGAGCGGAGGGCGGGAGGCAGGCAGAATGCCAGGGAGCAGCACTGTGGGGCTGGAGCTGGGTGAAGACCACACAGCCGCACCTCCAGGCAGGCCTCCATCGGCATGGGGATCTGGGTGCAGGTGGGCCCCAGGGCCCAGCCAGCAGACAGGGAAGTTACAGCAGGGCCTGGGGCCAAAGACAGGACC
Organism: Miniopterus natalensis; assembly: GCF_054644295.1. Classification (NCBI taxonomy): domain Eukaryota; kingdom Metazoa; phylum Chordata; class Mammalia; order Chiroptera; family Miniopteridae; genus Miniopterus; species Miniopterus natalensis. Next base: position 814,272 of record NC_142088.1, read on the forward strand.
AGGCCAGAGCTGGCCGGCAAGGGGAAGTCCTTCAGGCGCCCCACTCTGGGCCCTCTCCGTCTCCACCCCTCCTTCCCACCTGCCAGGCGTCCCCCGGAGCTGGCCAGGGCCTCAGGCCCAGGATCTGCCTCCTTCAGCCACACCCGGGATGTCTGTGGGCACACTGAGTATTGTCTGGTCTGAGCACTCAGTGTGCAGGTGGGGAAACAGACCCAGAAGGGGGTCCCCAGGGCTCCAAGCACTGTCCATAAGTGGCTTCTCCTCAATCACTTCACTGCCCCCCTGCCACCTGCTTGCTGAGGGAGTCACTCTTGCCCTGGCCCAGGTTTTCCCCAGGTGTTTGGTGTGGACTCTGGGCCTCTGGGGGCTCAGCTCAGGGCGGGTGGTGAGGGAGCAGGCTTGATGGAGCCCTCCGGGGCTGCCCTGTCACCCAGCCAAGCCCCAGAATCCAGGGAGCACTCAGCACAAAAGAGCAGTAAGTTTCCTGAGCTGGGACCCAAGCCGCAGACTCCCTGCTCTCTTCCTCTCTACACCCCACCCCGGCCCCAAGTCCCCCAGCCCCTGCCTGCCCCGAAGTCCACCTGGGGCCCAACACCTGCGCCACACACTGTGTCCTCTGCTTGGAGGCCTTCCCTCTTGCAGGTGGGCACCCTGAGCCTGTCCACGGCACACTGGAGCCACCGTCGCAACTCCCAGCCAGGGGCCACCTGATACCCACGAGTGTCTAAGGCTGGCCCCTCATTGCCCACCCTGGTTCCCTGACACCCCACAAGAAGTGGGTGGGCAGGGCAGCCGTTACCAGGCTCCAAGGACCAACCGGCAGCACAAAGCCTGAAGCTGAGGCCGCCCAAGCCAGGGCTGTGCCCAGAAGCCTTCGAGGGGCCCAGGGGGTGGTCTGAACACTGTGCTATCCGTCACCAGGGCTGAGCCCCTGGGCCTGCGGCAGACTCAGGGAGGCATGGCCCTGTCTTAAGGACTCACTGTCATGAAATAGAGACCACAGTCTCCACCCCCTCCCATAGGAAGTGCCCCCCCATTCATATACTAGCGTCACGGGCCCCACGACCTCAGAAGGCGACCTCACTTGATCTGGGGGTCTTTGCAGATGTAACTGGTTAAGACGAGGACCTACAGGAGCTGGGTGGGCCCCTACACTAGGATTGGTGTCCTTATTTTCACACAGAGACCTGGAGGCAGACACAGAGTGAACCCCACGTGAGGGTGAAGCAAGGGAGGGACGCTAGGACGGCACAGCCTCTGGACACCTTGATCCTGGGCCCCCAGCATATGTGCTGTGAGACGACACCGGTGTTGTGCAAACGCCTGGCCTGTGGCGTCTGCTCCCGCAGCCTGGGGGAGCTGCCCCACTCCTGACCCTGGCACCCAGCCAGGCCTGGCACAGGGAGACGCTCAGAACACCTACTGCCCAGACTCGGGGAGCACCCCGGGAAACAGGTAGAGCCCGCAGGGTGCCTGGGGAAGCTGGGCAGCAGGGCCAAGCCCCGAGGGAGGAGACAGAAAGGAGGAACCGCCTGGCGAAAGGGGGTGCATGTGCCAGGAAGGTGGGCCAACCAGGAGCCGGCCCCCCAGACCCACCTAGGGTTCCAGAATTCCTGCCCGGAGAGCGCAGGTGTGCACCCCTCACTCCCAGAGTTTCCCTTCGGCCATGGCCTGGCCTGACGGGACTGGCAGCCTGAGCCCTGCCCCCCAGCCCAGCAGCCACCAAGGGGGAGGACAGACCAGCCTACATCTCGCCCTTGGCTGCCATATGCTCCCACCTGGGAAGGGGGTGAGGCCTAGGGGAAGGAGGAGGAGACTGTGGCATCCCCCCCACTGTGCCGCCCCCGCCCCCAGGAGATGTCTGGCAGCTCGGGGCACCTGCCCAGGCCTGTTCCCAGACACACACGGGCAGGAATGGCTGCCAGCTGGCATGTCGGCAAGGAGCTGGGAGCCGGGGTGGGTGGCCCTGGGCTGGAGCCCTCACCTTCTCAAGCCTATGGGCAGCAGCCGGACCCCACAGACCCCACAGGGCTATGTTGGCAGTTAGACATGATAGGGTCTGGCACCTGGTACGGGGCACAGGGGTGTTACATGGGCAGGGGCTGGGAGTGGGCACCAGCCCGGCGCCCTCCAAGCCCTGACAAAGGTCTCAAGTCCTGGTCTGAAATCCTCCTGAACCAAGTCAGGCCCGGGGAAGAGGGTCTGGCTTCCAGGAGGAGGCACATTCACAACCAGGCAGGGCAGACACTGGCTCCGGGTGCCCTTGGCAAGCCCCTCTCCCAGGCTGACACCGGTGCCAATGCATGCAGGTGACCAACTGAAGGCGTGAGGATGCCCACACACCCATGGTGCTCTCCTCCTGGCTCTGAAACCCAGCCAGCGTGTCCCCGGCCCCTCTCCGGGAGGCCTCCTCCGCCCGCAGGCCTGCCAACCACGGCTGGCACTGTTTCTAATTAGTGCAGCCAGTGTACCAACCAAACGACCACCATCTCCTAGGCTCGCCTGCCCCTGCAGAGGACGTATCCACGGTTCCTTGAGGACTTGGCCCAGCCTGGGGCTGGAGACACACGGGGGCTTCTCCTCAGGTGGCCACCAGCACATAGCCAGGCCATCCTTCATGTAAGCCCAGGGCTACCTGACTCATGTCCCTGGTGCCCAGGAATAACCCTCCTTAGCAAGGCTGGAGCGTCAGGTCCCAAGGCCACCAAAGAGCTGGCCTTCACCAGCCGGGCAGTGGGGAAGGCAGAGGGCAGTGAGCCCAGCTGGGCATCAGGCTCAATCGGGGCAGGTCTGGGCCAGGGAGGCCAGGGCTGGGGCTGGAAGGAGTACCAGGGGAGAGTTTAGACTATTCTAACAGTCTAAACACTGGGGGCCAACAAGAGAAGGGCCTGACCTCAAGCCCCCATTTCAGGCCTCAGAGCTGGGACTGGACAGCGTTGATGCCACAGGCTTTAGGTCAGCAGACTGGGCTCCAGACCTCAGAGCTCCACGTGGACCATGAAGGGAGACACGTGGCTCCTCTGGGCCTCAGTTTACCTATCTGTAAAACAGGTGATGCTCTAAGACCCTCACCCGACATACGGACTAGATGCTGATCCCCCGAGTCTGGCTCATAGTAAGGGCTGGTCTCAAGGGCTAGGCGCCGTCCCCTGGGGGTCTGAGTGGCCTGTGCAGACCCTAGGGCAGGAGCAAAGGGGAGGACGTGGCCTGGGGTGCCCAAGCAGTGCCCAGGCAGCATGCTCCCTCCCCCCCCAACCTTCAGGGATGGTCGAGACTATTGCCATTGTCACAGGTACAGAAATAGGCACAGAGAGGCCGACTAGGGTGGGAACCGATGCCCAGGGGACCCCCGCCTCTCACAGGAGCAGGCGATGTGTCCAGTAAAGGCTGCAGCAAGGGGCCCAGACCATTGCATCATGCAAGTGGCCCTGTCAGATCCTGGCTCCCCTGGGCCCCCATGCACCCCTATAGGCCCTGCCCCTACGTGAGGGATGATGAAATCTTAGCTCCCTGAATGGTGGAAAGACAGCTCGAGGCAGAGCCAGATGCACGGACCACCCTGGGGACCCATGCCAGGCACATGGTGGGCTTCTGCCTTCTGAACAGGACACGGACACAGACCCTCCTGGTGGGGGACTCACAGGAGCCCTGATGATCACGGCTGAGGGACAGGCCCTGCGTGGGCTCTAGGAAGTGTAAGGGACACGGAGGGCTTCTGGGTACCCCTCTTCAGAATCAGTGCCCACCACCCATGTGCTCAGAGCGGACGCAGAGAAGCAAAGATTTCTGATGAGGCGCCTGTTGGTGCCCACCCTCGCTGGCAAGCAGTCCTAACCCTGAGGCAAAATAGTGGCAAGGTCTTGTGTGGCATTGACAGTCCCCTGGCCCCTCTCCTCTGCCCAGGTACTGCCCACTTGGCAGAGCCTGGCACATGGCAGGACATGCATGAGTCCCCAGTGGAAGTTGACCCAGAACTTCACTGGTGCCAGGAGCCAGGCCAGGTTCTGTGGCTACAACAGGGAAGTGTGCAGACAGGTGCTCCCTAACCCCAGGACCCCAGTGAAGGGTCAGAGAGACACAAGACAAATCGTGCCAAGTGGTGGGAGGCCAGGCAGGTGCTCAGGAAACATCTGGGACCAGAGGCAAAGGCTGCCACTGTGCTGGGTGATTCAGCACCTCGGAGGGATCCAGCCTGGCTCTGCTCGGGCCCCGGCTCCTGTGCAGCTCGGGCCTGCGGGAGGGCCACCTGGGCCGTGTGCCCCATCTCCTCCCCCTCCGCGGGGCCTGCCTCCTCACCTGTAAAATGCGGTGACAGCTGTGGTCACCACCGCTGGGCCGGGCAGTCCCCAAACCCACAGTCTCCTCTCGGAGCCCACCACCATGTCTGTTCCCCTGGGAAGAGGCTGACAGGCCACCCCAGACCCCAGGCTGCCCCCCTCCCGTCGCCACCCACCCCACCTGGCCAGCTGAGCGGGTCTCCTGCTAGAGAAGTCCGGCTGTCGCCCTGCCAGGGAGAGGCCATACGTGCAGCAGGGCTCCCCAAGAGCAGTGTGCTGCTGCAGGGCCACCAGAGGGCACCCGGCCCACGGACGCTCGGCTGAGTCACACAGAGCAGGAGGGGACAGGGCTGGTGGCCGCTGCCCTGGGAGGTCACCCTGTTTCTTTCGCCCCATGTGGCGCTGGCACTCGACTTGGTGCCTGAGCCCTCTAGGGCACTGAGGAGGGCACCTTAAAGTTGTGGAGCTTGTGGGAGATTATGGGGGTCTGGTAGGGAGGCTCTGCTGATGGAGGAGCCACGGGGCACTGGCAGGGAGGGCGCAGTCCCCGGCATTCCAGAGCCGGAGGAGGGTGGCGCCTGGAGCCTTGGCCGGGGCGATGCTTGGACAGCTGCTGGGTGGCCACACTCCCCCGTCTTGATGGACAGCACCCCGCCCCCACCCATCACAGTCTGCTCACCCTTGGCCCCTAATTCACAGCCTCCTACAGTCCAAGGGGGACAAGGCCCAACCCCCGCCCCGGCCTCGGCCTCCCCAGTGTCAGAGTTGTCTCCTGGCCCCTGGCAGCCACTCAAACTCTGCCACTCTGTCTCTTGGCCTCACTGGGATGGAGGCCTCTGGAGGCAAGCAAGTTTGGGGTGGCCCCCAAGGATACGGGGGCTGAGAGGGGGTGGACGTGGAGCAGGGCCGGAGGGAAGGCTTCCGTCCGAAATCTGGGGCTGGGTGGGTGCAGAGACCCTGGGGGCCAACGGGAAGACCAGGGACATCCAGGCAAAAGTTCCTCTGTGTGTGGGAGGGGTCGGGGGTGGAGCATGAACCAAACTGTGCAGAGGGCCTGTGCGGGCGGCACCGGGCGGGAGGCAGCCCCTGACAACCACAGGCCGCCCGCAGTCAGCAAAGGGAGGCACAGGGGGGCCTGTCCAGGCACCCGAGAAGAGACCTCTCTGGAACCCGGGGCATGTGTGTGGAGGGGGGGTGGCCCTCTCAAGGCCGCCTCCTGTGACCGGCCCCTCCTGGGAGCCGGGTCCAGAGCCCGGCTGCCCCCACCCCAGTAAAGCAGGGCCGTGGACCCAACCCTCACACGGATGTACTTTCCCTCTCGCTCAGCCGTCCTGTGGCCCTGGCCATTCCACGTCCCTCACGTCGGGTTTGCGCCCGGCCCTCCCCTGCCCCCTCCCTAGTCTGCAAGAAGCACCCAGGCCAGGAACCTGGTCCGCGGTGCCCCAGCACCCGGCACAGACCCAGAGTGGCAGCGAACACAGCCACAGGCGGAGGTAGAGGTGGGGGGTCTGGGGGGTCCTTAGGGCGCGGCTGCACCTCCCACGCTCAAAGGCACTGCTGTCCCCAAAACTCCTGAGGGCAGCGAGGGGCAGGGCTGCGGGCAGCGTGGCTGAGGCCACCTGGGAGGGTCGGTGCTTTCGCAGAGGAATGACGGCCCCTGGGTGGGATCCAAAACGCTGACCACCTGCAGCTGGACTCCCGGGGAGTGGCCCAGAGCGCCGGGCAGGTGGGCATGCCAGGCGGGCACAAGTTCCAGGCAAGAACCCCTGCGGGCGGCGTCCCGCCCGCGGCTGCACCCCCACCCCGGCGCCCTAGGCTGCGGTGCCGGGAACCACGCGGGAATCCCCGGCCCACCCGCGGCGCCTCGGGAGAGGCCCGCACAGGCGAGCGGGAGGGAGGTCCCAGCCCGCAGCCACCGCAGCTGCGCCCCGACGGCCGCCCGGGGCGAGGGCCCCCCGCTTGGTCCCGCACCGCCGCCGCGCGGGCCGGGCGGGTGGCCACGGCCCTGGAGGGGGCATCGAGCCGGAGCCGCCCGTCGCGGCCCAGAGAGGGCAGCTCCGCGGGAAGGGGCCGGTGCGCCTGTCGGGGGGCCGGCGGCGCGGGAGCGGAGCGGGGAGACCGCGCGGGGAGGCGGGAGGGCGGCGCGGGGGCCCCAGGAGCGCGGGGCGAGCGGCGGCGCGGGGCGGGCGGGCGCAGGGAACGCGGGCGGCCAGGGCCGGGCGCAGCCTCACTCACCCGAGATCTCCGCCTGCGGCACGTCGCTCAGGCTGAAGCCCTTGGCGCCGTAGACCTGGCGGACCTCGCCGCAGCTCCGGCTCCGGCCGGCCGGGTCCCCGCGCGCGCAGACCAGCAGCGCGGCCGCCGCGCTCAGCAGCCACCAGCGCCCCGCGCGCAGCTCCATGGCGGGGCCGGCACCGCCGCCGCGCTCCCGGCCCGGAGGGCAGCGCAGGCCCGCGCGCTCGGGCGCAGACGGCGGCGCAGACAAAGCCGGCGGCGCGGGCGCGGGGCTCGGGCGGCTGCTGCGCGGCCCAGGGCGCAGCGGGCGAGCGCAGCCCCGCTCGGCGCCTCCCCCGGCCCGGCCCGGCCCCTCGGCCGCGGGGGGCGGGGGCCGTCCAGGGGCGGGGCGGCGGGCGGGGCGCGGCCGGCCCCCCCTCGCCCCCTCCCCTCCCCTCCGGAGGATGGCCCAGCGGGCCGGGACCTTCCGCTGCCTGCGGGCGCGGGGCGGGGAGCGCGGCGGCCGAGCCCGGGTCCCCGAGGGCGCGCCCCGGCCCAGCGCCCCGTCGGCGGTCCCACCTGTGGGGGCGGGGCGGGGCGCCGAGGCAGGGCTTCCCCCGCCGGACGTGACGTCACGCCTCCCGCGCGCCTATCAGGGGCCTCCCCGCCCCCAGCCCGACTCAGCATCCCTCCAATCCTCGGGGCCCCGCGCCCCGCACCCGCGGCGCGCCCCGCCGCCCGCTCCCGCAGCGCCCCGGCCCCTTTGTCCGCCGCCCGCGCCCGGCCCCCCGCCCCGCCCCCGCCCGCACCCCTTTCCCAGCCTCGCCCCGCGCGAGCTCAGCGCCTCCCCGCTGCTCGCCGCACCTGGCGTTTTGGGGGGACGGCGGGGGCTGCGCGCGGGAAACGAGCCCGGAGGCCCCGCCCCGCCCGGGGCCGAGCCCCCGAGGTCTCCGCGCGTCTCGGTCCCTCCACGTGGTTCTTTGGACGCTCGAGAAACAAAAGCGGCGGCCGGCGACCTTTGGAGAAGGGACGGCGTTGGGTCAACAGCGGTCAGGTGGCTGGTGAACGACGGTGCGGGAGCGACGGGGCAGGACCGCGGGGCCGAGGCCGCCTGGGCTCCGTGGGGTGGGGACGGGGTCTGGGGGCGCTTCCCCCCTGCCCCAGGCCCCCCCCTCACCGCTCGCCCCAAATGGTTCAGCGACCGCCAGCCTTGGCCCAGGCCGGACACCCAGGTGCCTGCCTGATGGGCAGAAGTGGGGGGGGCAAGTGAGCTGGCGCCCTTGGCCCAGGACCCCAAGATCACCCTGTGGCCGTAAGGGTGCAGGAGCCTCGGGGGCTGTGGCTTCACCTCAGGGCAGGGACGGCGGGCCCAGGGGTGCTGCCTCCCCACGCCACGCCCTGGGGCCTGTCTGCTCCGGGCCCAGCCCTGCCTCCCAGACGAGGCTGCTCCCTGCACCCCGGGACACAGCCTCGCGTGAGAGGCAGGCTGTGGGGACCCGGCCGAGGGTGCAGGCCTCCTGCCCCTCCCCGCACACCTGCTGCCTCATCGCTGGGTGACTCAGGCGCCCCAGCAGCGCGGGCGAGGGCCTGCTCCTTCTTGCCTGGGCCTGGACACCTCCCAGTGCCTGCCTGGCTCAGGCCACCCGGGGGGTTAGGGACACCTGCCCACCCCCCATAGGAGCTCACTTCCAGCCCCGTGCGTCTGGGTCAGGCAGGAGCCAGACCGGCTTAAACCCCACCTGAGGCTCTGTTACCCACTCTCTCTGTCATCACTGTTACGGGCATCACTGTGACCCCCTCTTAGTCCAGCCAGACTGTGAGGTTCCTATGGGCAGGGCCAGTGTCCAGTGCATTTCCCAGCCCCCAGACAGCAGAGTAACCACGCTCACATGGCAGGTTTCCAGGACGTGGTGGGCGCGGGCATGACTCCTCGGGCACCTCTCAGGTGTGTGTGGTGATGGCTCTAGCCCCTAGGGCAGGGGTGGGAAACCTTTTTTCTGCCGAGGGCCATCTGGATATTTATAACATCCTTCTTGGACCATACAGAATTATCAACTTAAAAATTAGCCTGCTATATTTGGTCAAACATTTAATTAACTCACCCTTAATGTGATGGCTGGAACTGCTTCTCTGGTGAGGCCTTGGCAGGGCCAGCCCAAATGATTTCACAGGCTGCGTATGGCCTGCGGACTGGTTGTTCCCCACCCCTGCCCTAGGGCATCCTTGGCACTACCTCAAGGTCACTATCATTCCCACTTCATAGATCTCGTGCAGCCAGGCCCCTCCCCCTAGAGAGGACACCATCCCCAGCCAGGCTCTGAGCTCTCCTTGCAGAGGTCCGGGGATGCCAGGTAAGAACGTAGGCAGCGACCTGTGCCGTGAGGAAGACTGTGGCATTGGCACATGGAGGCAGCCTGTAGCCTCCCACTGGCTCTAGGGCCCTAGGGCTCTGGCCTCCTCCTGTTTGGTGGCTTTGTGGGTGCTCAGCTTCCAGTGCACCTGAGGTTCAGGCTGGGCTCGAGGGAGATGCCCAGGTGGGAAGGGCCTGAGGGCATCCCAGGGGGCCTTTGCCTCTCCACAGAGTGCATCCTTTGTCCACTTCGCCCTCAGGACACTTCATCGAAAGCAAGAGAAAGCCAACCTGAGGGGAGGTGCAGGTAGAGAGCAAATGGGTGGTTTCTATAGCTGGCTGCTCACTGGGCCTGTTCCCGAGCAGAGGACATGGAGACCCGAGTTCAAATTGAGACCCCACCGTGTGCCAGCCTGTGATTTGGGATGCGACGCTCAGCTTAGTTTCTGTATCAATCCAGAGGAGGAGCTGAGAGAGAGGACCCAGTGTGGAGCCAGCTCGGGGGTCAGGGAGAAGGGCTGTGGCAAAGGGCCACGCCGCAGGGTTGGCCCATGGCCTCGAGGGGTGGCAGGTGGGATAGTCCTCTGCTGGCTCGCCCTGCTTACTGGCATGGCCTGGCCATCCAGCTCAGGAGGAGGGACACCGTTGGCCAGGCCCGGGCACGGCGTGGCACCGGCAGACTGGGTGTCAGGAGACAGGGCCCTGTGAGTCTTTCGGGCCGAAGTTTCTCCTGTCCTCCCCACCACAATGCCACGCACCCTCCATCAGCTGGCTGGTCAGGGGCAGCCCTGGTGGTTGGCGATGTGGGGGTCTCCGTGGGAGCTCCGGGGGTGAGGGGCATGGCTGACAGAGGCTTCCCTCCCACTGAGATGGCTGCTGTGGCTGCCACCAAGACCACACGCTGCTGTGGGACCTGGACCTGTCGTGGGCCTTGAGGCAGGAATGAGGGAGTGAGCTGTTGACTCCCATTGCCTGGGGGCGGGTGACGGGCTGGAGCTGCCCTTCTCCTGACACCAAGTGACAGCTGAGAAGAAAGGGCCATTTAGAGCAGCCTCAGGAAGGGGTGTGTGGGCGCACCCACTTTTCCATCTCCTTAAGGAGTGGCCCCAAGTCTTGAGGGCAGCGCCCACCCCCACTTCCTGCCTGTGACCCTGGGAGGGTGGGGGTTGCTGGGCCCTGATGGCTCAGAGGACACGGAGCGAGCCGGTCACAGGTCGCGGACGGAGGGGCGTAGGCCTTCACTTCCTCAGAAACGACTCTGCCTCTGCTCTCTGGGGAGTCCTGCGGGTCGGTGCTCCCCTCCCCAGCTGTTGGGGACCCACAGGGTTTGTTGTCTGTTGGGCATCTTTTGGATCCCCCAGTTTCCATCCACACATGCTGCTCGGACTGTCACTGCCAGCGGCGTCCCCCGAGGGCCATCAGGTGCTGGGGGACAGAGTGCACTGGGCAGGGTGGGCACGGGGTTTGCAGGATGCGGAGCACATGGGCACCACTGTCCTGCAAGGGTGGTCCAGCCTGCACTAACCTCCACCTCCCTGCAAACCCTGTGGGGCCCACAGACTTCAGGGCGGGCGCCTTGGCGGCCTGCTCGGTCTCCATCAGCCTGGGCAGCCTCTCTCATCCACACCCAGTGGAGGGGACGCCGATCAGAGTGGCTCAGGGTGGTGGGGTGGCCCTTTCAAGAGCTGGTGCCTGTTTCTCTTGCCCTTGTGCCCGGCTGGGTGACGGGGCTCCAGGCGCCCAGCTCTGGCCCCTCCTGGCCTGGGCTTCCCTGTGCAGTCTTCCTGCCCCACTGGCTCCTTGGCTCATCTCAGGAGGAAGGGGGAAACCCAGACACGGGCACCCAGGCACCGGTGACATGTTGGGACAAAGCTCTCCATACACCCAGCACACAGATCGAGGACTGGCACGGCCCACTGAGGAGGGTGAGCCCTCGGGAGCCAGGGACGAGCTGGGGAAGGAGGGCCGAGCAGCTGACGGCGCTATTCTCAGGCAGGACCACTTTGTGTGACCAACAAGCAGAATTTAAAGCTTTCTAAAAACTTAAAAACAACCGTGAGTGATGCATGCGCATGTGATTATTAAAATTTCAAATTCAGAAGCATTCACACCCCAGTCACACCTCCTCCACCCAGAGTGACGGAGGCTCGCCCTGCAGGCATGTTCTGGAACTTTCCCTGGGTTCTCCTGGGGGCCCCTGAGGTCTGTCAGGCACACGCTGGGGCAGCTTTTCCTGTTTTATCCAAACCCAAGACCACACATGGACCTGCAGAGCCCTTCTGAAAAGTGTCTGCGTTTCCCCTCTGACCCTGCCTCTGCTGGAGGGCTTGTTACTTCAGACAAAGCGGCATTAAAACTGCACCCCAGCCCTGGCCGGTGTGGCTCGGTGGTTAGAGCGTCGGCCCTGGGACTGAAGGGTCAGGGTCATGGGTTTCATTTCCCGATCAAGGGCACGTGCCTAGGTTGCAGGTTTGATCCCCAGCCCCGGTCGGGGTCCATGTGGGAGGCAACGAATCCATGTGTCTCACATCGATGTTTCTCTCTCTCTCTCTCTCCCTCCTACTCTCTCTAAAAATCAGTGGAAAAAATATCCTCGGGTAAGAATTAACAACAGATGCACCTGTGGCTGTCTGAGCACGTGGGACTTTCCACGAGCAGATCAGAAGCACATGTGTCGAGCGATGGGCGTGCGGGAGAGGGCCGTTCACAGACACGGCCGAACGTCCCACGTGTCCGCTACATAGACGCTCGTCGCTTGCCGACTGGGGGTCTCTCCTGAGCGTCCCCGCCTGCACCCCCTGAGCCTGGGGCGTCGGACCCTTTCCCACAAACTCAGCGGCGCCTGCCTGTTTTCCTAGGGCCCTCTCCTCCGGCCCGTTGCCAGTTTCCCCTTCGTCACTGGGCTTTTTCGTATTGATTTCCGAGGAGCACTTTACGGATTGACGATCTTTGCCTGGAATCTGGGCTGCAGACCCCTCCCCGCTCCCCCCACCCCCAGACGTGAAATGCCGGGAAGGGAGCGTCCCCCACGCCCAGGTCTGTTTCTGTTGCTTCTCACTTTGATCTCCCCGCACATTCCCGGCTGGGCCTAGACCACCCTGCTGTGAGGGCTTTTATAGGACACGTATTTCTTATGTTCACAGGTTCTTGGCTATTCTCTCAAATGTTCTTCGTAAGAATGCTGGACTCAGCTGGTCAAATCCCATAAATAATGGGTGGGACTTGCCCCAATTTATAGATTAGTTCTGGGAGAACTCAGTTTTTTCTCAAAATTGAGCACTTTATGTATTTCAAATTTCTCCCCATACTCATGGGGGGGGGGGGTTGCTGTTTTTTCCTTTGCTTTTCAGAAAAGTTTTATCATCTGAGTCTTGTGCGTTTTTGGATTTATTTGTAGATTTTCTTGGCTGTGGCAAGTGGTAGTGTTGACACATGTTCATTGGTCATTACTGTGCCCAGGGAAGTTACTGACCACTGGATGCTAATGTTTTTACCTCCCAACTCTGCAAAATTACTGACTGGTTCTAATGGCTTTTTTCTTTTTTAAAATATGTTTTTATTGATTTCAGAGAGAGAAAGGGAGAGGGAGAGAGAGAGAGAAAGAAACATCAATGATGAGAGAGTCACCGATCAGCTGCCTCCTGCCTGCCCCCGACTGGGGATCGAGCCTGCAGCCCGGGCCTGTGCCCTGACCGGGAATCAGTGAGTTCCTGGATCCTAGGTTGATGCTCAACCTCTGAGCCACACCAGCCGGGCAGTTTAATGGCTTTCCAGTGGACCACCTTCTGATGTCTTGGCAGCACCTACAACTTCAAGGGCACTGGAAGCTGAGCACCCACAAAACCACTGAGCATGGAGGAGGCCAGAGCCCCGGCCCCGGAGCTGGAGGGAGGCTGTGGGCTGCTTTCACCCCGCCTGGTGCCTACACGTGCCAATGCCACGGTCTTCCTCATGGCGCAGGACTTACCTGGCACCCTGGAGTTGGCTCATATATGACCCAGCCTTGTCTCTGCCTAATTGTCTGAAGTGACAGGCAGCCTGGACCCACCACGTCCAGTTTCTACTGTGTCGTTCCCACTTCACGGATCCCTCGCAGCCAGGGCCCTTCCCCTAGAGAGGCCACTGTCCCCGTCGGATTCTGAGTTAATTGTTGACTGTTAACTATCCTGCACCCACCTAAGTAAAAGAAGTGTCTATCATTTTACTTCCTATCCAATCCCAGAGGTTTCCCGGCCTTGCTTCCTCCCGCCTCCCTCACCTGTCGCCGATGGATTTCATGTAGCTCTGACTCTAATGCATAAAACCGGGTGCAGAGCTGCCATGGTCTGGAGCATTCTCTCAGTCCGTTGAGATTCTGCTTCCCGGAAATTGTCGACAGTTTGGCTCAAATAAACTCACAAAAATTCTTCACAGGTTTGACTGTTTCTTAAATGAACAGAACCCGGGAGCCCCTTCAGGCTGCCCCCCCGACTCCGCCCGGCAGTTGGGTCTGGCAGCCACAGGGAGGGGCAGGCCTCACCTGGCCACCGGCACCTGGCCAACTCCTGACTCCCCAGAGACGCCTCATTGACAGGTTAAAATAAATAAAATAATAAAATAAAATAAAATAATAAAATAAAATAATAAAATAAAATAAAATTGCAAAGCCCGGGGAAAGCTCCGGAGGCTCTCTGGACGCCGAGCGGGTTCTCCACCCCAAGATTTTGATGACAGCGGCAGAATCGGCGGCACATGGACCAAGTTTCCTGCAAATGCACTGTGGTTTTGCTTTTTGGGTTTTTCTTTAAATTACAGGAGGAAGGAGCACTTGGCGAAGTACAGTATGGGACTTGCCAAGCCCAAACTATTTGAAAAAAAAAAAAATCACAAGAATTTTTTGTCCAAACTCTGAAAAAACTTTTGATTCTACTTGAATTTTGAGGTCAGTTCAGATGGCCCTGAGGAGAACCTGGCCCCTGGGCGGAGGTGGAGCCTGGGGCGGGGCCCCCAATGTGACCGCAGGGTGGCCCTGGGAGGTGGCCAAGGTAGGAATTCACCCCAACGCCCTCCCCACCGGGCCTTTCTCCAGCTACGGACACTGAGGCCTGGGGGGCTCATGGAGGTGTTTACAGATGCCCCCATCTCCACCCCACCCAAGGAGCAAGTGGGTGGTCTCCAGCCTTCAAGCTCTGGACAGTGGGACAAGTCACCCCTCAGCAGCTCTGGGAGGTGTGGCTCAGGGTGGGGCCTTGCCTGGGATTCACCTGGACAAGTTGGAGGGAACAGTCCGGACAAGGCCACCTTCACCTGGACACCAGTGTGTGGTCCCCGAGACCACCCTCAGGTGCTGCCATTCACTGGAAGCACTCAGAGCTTACGGAAGCCGCTACGCTTGCTCGGGGCCACGGTTTCTCCCCAGGAAAGCCGGCAGGTTCAGGTCAGCACACAGGCCGAGCCTGTAAACATGACACAGAGCTCCGTGGTCCTCTCCTTGGGTCAGGAGAGCAGGACCTCCGGGCACCGGCGTGACCTTACCCACAGAGCACTGCCAACCAGGGCAGAGCGAGCCCCGGTCCAGAGCTTACAAGGGGCCTGCACAGCAAAAGCCCATTGATTGATTGACTGATTGATTGATTGCTCAAGTAGCTTCCCTCAGTCTGCAGCCCTTCCTGAGGTCAACTGGCCCACGTGACCCAGAGACCCCACCCTAAACACGTGGTCACTATTTGGCGTGGCCAGAGGCTCCTCCACCAGGCGGACCTTCCAAGAGCCCCGAGTTCACCTCCCAGCAGCTTATACTACATAGGCCTGCCCTGGGGTGTGCAGGGAGGGGGGCCCCGTGCCCCTGACCACAGGTCTCAGGGTCCCCCCACCATCTTTATTTCCCTGTTCTGAAGCCTGTCCTCCTCCGGGTTCCCCGCATCGGGGTGCGGGAAGCAGAGGCCCCTTGGGACCTGTGTGCTGGGAACCCAGATGGCCCTCAGGTGTCGCCTGGGGTGGACTCAGCCTGTGGTCCAGGGCTGGCCCTACGCCCCCAGGACCACTGCAGCCAGCCCTCCTCCCAGGCAGAGCAACTGGGGACAACAGTGGGTGCTCAGCCCCAGGAAAATGAGCTGGAGCCCCACCCCAGGTCCCGGCAGGTAGGAGTAAGATGAGGCCACCAGCTCCCTGACGCCAGCCCCCTTCTTGAGAAAGAAAGCAGGGGAAGCAGGTCATTCCAGAATCTTCTCTGTCCACCCTGGGTGATTGATGAGCGAGCTGGGCCGCCTGCCAGGGATCGATGCCGGAGGAGCGGCTGCGCTGCCTGGCGAGGCTGCAGAGGCTCCCTGCCCGGCCCTCTCCCCCGGCCTGCGGCACGGGCCAGCTCACCCGGTCAAAGTGGATGGACGGGGGCCGGGGGGGGGGCAGCTGGGCTTCCCCTGCCTTGCCCCTCCCGTGCCTCTTCCTCCTCTGGGCATCAGTGATGTTTGACTCCATCAGTGATGTGAAAACTTCATTTTTAGCAGAAAATGCATAATTAAAAGAACACCTTGCAGACCCCAACCTCAGTCTATAAAATGGACAAGCCCAAAGCTCTTGGGCTGTTTCCGTAGGGGGCCCCACGCCCCGCCCTCCTGGCCCACTGTGTCGGGCTGGGCTTGACGGGAGAGATGGGGTCATTGGAGACTTCATACACTTACAGGAGGCTTGGGGGCTGGTGGACAAGTCCACGGTCCGGTCCATCGATCCATAAAGCAGATCAGCAGGCTGAACAGTCCCGGGCATGAGCTATGTGCGGTCCAGGGCAGAATCCTCTCTCCAGGAAACCTCAGTTTTGCTCCTAAGGCTTTCTCCCACCCTGTGGTGGAGGGCCATCCTCTCTACCGAGCCGACTGACTGTAGACGCTGACCCCATCCACAAACACCTTCACAGCAGGGCCCAGACTGGTGTCCTATTGAATCACCGGGGACTATATTTTAGCTAACTGGACACACAAACTGAGCATTGCTCCCCAGGGCCACCCAGGAGTGGACCCTTGCCCCCACTCCATGGAAACTCAGCCGTCACACAGAGAGCAGGCACCCCAATGATCAGGGCAGAGAAGGAAAGGGGGTCCCCGCTGTCTCAGGACGTGTCTTGAGAACCTGTCCCTGGCGCACTGCACCATCCGGGGCTCACCCTGCACTGGACCCAAAGGCCCACGGCCTCCAGAGGCTCTGAGCCTGGAAACCCGCCCATGGCAGCTACCCAGAGGCAGAGGCGAGATGCAGCCGCAGAGGCCTGTGCTCCCGTCCACAGGAGGCCACTGCCCAGCCGCATAGCTGGTCGGGAGAGGGCAGAGCCAGAGCCCGGCGTCCTGACTTGACCCGAAATCTTCTCACCACCATCCTGCCAGCGGCTCATGGGAGCCGAGCTCGGTGTGCCCACTCTCACTCCCAAGGCCACAGGACTGGCTTTGGACTTGGCGGGCAGTGCCCATCCCCAGCCAGGGTGGTCTGTCTCCTTGTGACGCTCCAGTCCCTCCTCCGAAGCCACTATCAGCTGCTCTAGGTCCAAGGGGGGGGCCTGTCCAGTCTGTTTTTTCTTCCCCCCTCAGAGCAGCTGCAAGAAGCCTTCCAAGCCTGGCCCGGCCCCTCCTTATCCGGGCTCCTCTCAATCAAACCCAGGGCCTGGGAGACAGAGCATCAGGCAGGATCCGAGGCCCAGGCGGGCTTCCCTTGGTTCACATGCTCCCTCACACCTGGCTGGCTGGTGTCCCCGGCTGCAGAGCCCTCTCCCAAGCCCCCGGTGCAGTCCCCAGTCCTCGGCAGGGCCTGGGTCAAGCGTGACCCCCGAACATGTGTTCCCTTCTGTCTGGACTCCAGGGCCTCCAAACCGCCAGCCTCACCGGGCGCTTCCGTGTGCATCGGAATGTCGGTCGTTCTGTGCTCAGAGGGGAAACGGTACCTGGCGTCTGTCCCCGGGGGTATCAGCACCAGATTTCAGCTCAGCGTGTCCTCCCACCTCAGCTCCCCCTGGATCCGAGATGATGCCTCTGAGGCCTTGTTCTCGTCAAGGAGGGGCTGACGCTCTGTGACTTCTCCCATCTGAACAGAAGCAGAGCCCCCGAGGCAGCTGATGTGAACCTGACGTTTGACGGCTTCCAGGTTTTGTCAGGTGTGGGAGGCCTTCCTTCACCCTAAGAATGGAATTACATTCTCTCCGCAGTTGCCGTGAGCACCACCTGTATTCCCGCCTTTGATGTTTTGGTGTCACAGGTGAGAGCCCTCCCGTTGTCCTAGCAACAGTCCCCAGCAGCTCCCAGGCGTCCCGTGTTCCGGACGGCCTTGTCCAGCCGTCCAGCCGTTTACACCGGTGAGTATGTTTCACGTTTTAATTTGAACTTCTGCTATCCTGTTTAGCACATTTTACTGGCATTCTTGCTGGAATTGCATTAATGTTTTAGATTCTCTACAGATGGCTTACGTCTGTGTGACGTGAATCTATCCACACGAAGGCCTAGTCGGCCTGTGGATTTGTTCAAAATACAACTGTGCTTTGGGTGGTGGGCACACGGTGCAATACACAGAGGATGTATCATAGAATTGTATGCCTGAGACCTATATAATTATATTAACCAATGTCACCCTAATAAATTTAATTTAAAAATATATAGCTTTGTCTCATGGATTTTTAAGAATATATATCTTTATTGATTTTAGATAGAGGAAGGGAAAGGGAGAGGGAGAGGGAGAGAGAAACATCAATGATGAGAGTCATTGGTCGGCTGCCTCCTGCACGCCCCCGACTGGGGATTGAGCTCGCAACCCAGGCATGTCCCCTGACCGGGAATCGAACCCCGATCTCCTGGATCCCACGCCCAGCCGGGCTCATGGATGCATTTTTAAATTTCCTTCACATAGAATTTCTAGGTGTCTTGCTAAGTTCCTGGGGATTTTATCAGTTTGTTTGCTATTTCAATGGACCTCCTCTTGCATTTTATCTTCTGCGATTTCTTGTTACTTGTGTTGATGAAGGCCACAGGTTCCAGCATATCATTCCTGAACTTAGTCACCATGCGAAATGCTCCTTCGGCTGTGACAAGCTGGGCTGGTTTCCTTCGATGCCCCTCCAGGTGTGCAGTCCTGTTAGCTGAGAACAGTGCTGATGTTACCCATCTCTTGCTCACGTCGACCCCCTGGCTCCTTTCCTCTCCTCACCGCTCTGGCCAGGGCCTCGGCAGCAGGGAGAGCGGCCGATGGTGGTCTCTCCGGTCTTAGGGACAAAAGTGGATGTGTCCCCATCAAGTGTGCCTCCGCCGTGGCAGAGGTGGGTGTCTGTATCGTGAGAGGGAGGTTTCCATCCATTTCTACGTCGTTGCCTTTTTAAACTCCCCGTGAGTTTCCTCGGCGCCATGAACTGTGCCGGGACCTGCCCTGAGTGAGCCCACTTCTCGAGGGTGTGAGACGCTGAATCTCCAGGAGAGCACGCCCCTGGCCTCGCCTGGCCTCACCTGGCCTCTGGGGGCGCCTCACGCGGCCCGTGGCCCCTCACCCCACCCCTGCTTCCACCCTCTAGTCTCCTGCTCGGACCCCCACCTCCCGCTGATGAGGACCCATCTGATGACACTGGGCCCGTGGGTGGCCCCCAAGAACCTCCCACCTCAGGACCTTCCACTTGATCCACCTGCAAAGTCCCTGTCTCATTTGAGGGGACAGTCAGGTTCTGGGGCAGAGGATGGGATGTCTCGGGGCATTTTTCTGTTTGCCTCGGGGGCTGTCACCAGTAGGACCCCTGAGGACGTTCTTGGCTGTTTGTGGGAGACACGTGCTCTCCCGTCTGCAGGGACGCCCTGGGGTGGGATTGCTGGGTGTAAGGGGTGTTCAGCTGCCCAGCCTGGGCCTCCAGGGCTTGGAGCCTGGACCATGCCCGGGCCCTGCCTGGGGCGCTCGGGTGCCTCGCAGGGGCAAGGACACCCTCCTGGGCAAGGACACCCTCCTCGCCAGGAGCCGGCTCTCACCTGCGGCAGGTGAGCACTTTGGGAGCAGCACGGCCTTCGTGCCCCGGCCTGTCCCCTGTGCCAGCAGCCTGGCTCCTTTGATGCCTGCGTCCCCCGTCCTGGCCGGGCCGGGCCGGGCCCTGTCTGGGCAGGCATGACAGCCCCACATTCCAGGCCATGGGTCGCCCAGGGCAGGGGTGTGGGTGCAGCAGCTGTGGGCACCAGGGCTGGGCCACCTGCCCATCCCTGGCCTCGGGCTCCGCCCTGTCCCAAGTCAGATCCTTCTGTCCTTTGATCTCAGGCTCCTCTGCCCGCTGCCCTCAATTCTCAGGTGGAGAAACTGAGGCCAGAGAAGGAAAGTCACCGTGGAAAGCGGGCAGAAGGTCTCCGGCTGCTGGTCTGGCACCTTCTGGCCTGGTCCTTCCCTTTGTTCCATCTCCCTTTCCCTGGTCCCAGAGGCCAGCTATCCCAGGGACGGCTTGGCCCAGGCAGCTTCCACTAGGGTCCGGGCATCTCATGCAGCTGTGGGGCCTCCTGAGCCCGGTGCCGGGTTCTGGAGACAGAGGCCACAGTGTCGGTGCCCTGGCAAGGATTCGGGTCTGAGGAAAGCTGGAAAAGAGGCTTACTCCTGACCTGGAGCAGCTGGTGGGCCCCAAGTGTCGTTGTCCAAGCTGGCCGGTAACCCCTTGTCTTCCAGATCGGGTTTCTGGGGACAGAGGCTGTTCCCACAAAGGGAATGTCCCTGTGAAAGGACAGGGGGGCAGGGCAGTGGGTCGTAGCCCTGGGTCCCACACGGCTGATTTGTGCCCTGCGGCTGTGAGCTGGGCAGGGACCCCTATCCCCCCCACCCCACCCCCACATACGCCCGGCAGGCACTTGGCCAAGAGTGGGGTTTGCAGTCCGCAGACCTGGGCTGGCTCCTGGCCGCTCCTCCTGCCTGGCTGTGGCTCTCGGGCACGTGGCCAGCCCTCTTTGAACTTCACTTTCCTCATCGGGAAAAGAGGTTGGTAATAGCCACTTTCTCGGGCAATAGGATGACATGCACATATGAGAAGTGAGCGCAGGGCCTGGTGCTGGGTCATGGAGCAGCAGGGCCTCCCGGCCAACAAACCCATTAGAAGCTGCATATGCCTGCTCGTAATGGCGCTGGGATGGCAGCGACTCAAGACACTGGAGGCTGATTCTCTCCAGCAGGCGTTCGGGGGCCATGTGGTGGCTCTATGATGTCATCGGGGCCCAGGCTCCCCCCGTCTTGCTGCTCTGCCATCCCCAGAGTTTCCATGCTTGTGGCTACCTCAAGGTTAAAAAATGGTTGCTGGGGTTCCCTCCCTCACATCTGCTTTCCAGGTAGGTGGAAGGAGACAGACCCGGGACAAGGGGGACTCTCAGAGCTGAGCTGGCCCCCCCTTGGGAGCTCTCCTGGAAGCCCCATGGCATGCCGCCTTCCTCTTGCTGGTTTCCTTGCACTGCGGAGAGGCTGGGAAATGTCTCTGCCCCATAAAACCAGAGTTCTGTACTGAGGGCGGAGGGAGGGGATGTTGGGGGCCAGTGAGAGGTGTCTGCCACTGCTGCTGTTACCACGGAGAAGTGCCCCCCCACATCCCTGGGCGTGGATGGAGTGGGTGCACCTGCTTGGGAAGGTGGCTTCCTGGAGCCAAGGGTGGGAGGCCCAGGTGGAGGCTGAGGGCAGGACTTTGCACACAGTGGCTCCTTCAGTCTCCACAAGACCCCAAAAGCTGCCATTATCACCAACTCCATCCCCCAGATGGGGTTCAGAGGGGTTGAGCCGCTGGCCTGGGTGACTCAGCTGGATGTGATGGGCTGACCTTACCCAGCAGCCTGACTCCAAGCCCAGCGCTCGCCTCGGCCCTGCCCGATCCCTGCAGCCACACGTGACCATGGCTTTGTGGGGGCCACTAGGCCAAGCACCAGTCTCCCCCAAGCCTCCTCCTGGTGTACAGCCTCCAGGCCACGGTTCTGTGCTCCCGTCTGTTATAAACGTGGTTCACATGTGGCTACGAAACATCTGGAAAAGAGAACAGCAGCCCGACGGGGGGTTGGCATTTTGGGGGTGCTTGCTTCTGGTCCTTCGCCCCAATGAGGCCTTCCTTCTACCTTGTTCGTGCAGGTGCAGCTCCCGGCCTCCCTCCTGAGCGTGGGACAGACAGAGCCGGTCAGCCCTTGTTTTTAGAGGGTCCTCGGAGCTGGGGCTCAGGGCGGGACTGTGGGCGACCGGGCCGGGCTCTCCAAGTGGTTCAAGATGTGAGAGGGTGAGAGAGGGACGTGGGCCAGGCCGGCGTTTCCTGTGCTCGCTTTGAAGAAGTGACAACAAAGGCCGGCCGTGGGCGGAGGGGCTGGGGAGCTGGCCTGGCCACTGCCAACAAGATGGGCAGGCAGGCGGGGGCCTGCGGTGGGGATGGCTGCCCGCAGGGCCTGCGTGTGTGGGGAGCCCCGAACTGGACCATGCTCTGTTCTGGCCGCTGCAAGGGGACAGCCACTCCCAGGGACCCTCCCTGGGCCATGAGGGAGGAGTGGGGGTGCACCCCTGGAGCTCAGAGAACGGGGCCCCACCTGCCAGCTGCACGGGGTCTGGGGTGGGGAGGGGGGAGGGTCCTCCGTCCTGGGGACAGAGAGGGCAGGTCTGAGGACCCCATGCCCGAGCTGGCCGTGTTGGTGCTGACATCCAGGGCAGGAGGTTAGGGCTAGGGTTAGGCTTGTCTCTCACCAGCTCTGTAACCTAAACTTGACCTCGTCGGACCCCATTCGGGATCCCCCAGGGCCTCTGTTGCATCAGGATGAAATCCAAACTTCTCTCCTGCAAGCCCCTCACTTCTGTGAACTCACCCTAAACCCTCTCTGTGGAGTCACAGCCCTCCTGTCCTGCCCAGGGCTCTGTCCTGCCCAGCCTATGTCTGCTCGTCCATCCATCCGCCCATCCGTCCATCCATGAGGGGCCAGCCTCTGCAAGTGCCTGTTGTGAGAACAGAAACCCAGTCCGGAGGAGCTCAGCAAATGGAGAATTTACGGTCACGTGTGGCACTGAGCGGCCTGCCTTGTGAGTGTGCTCCCCTGAGGGGGTGGGGGGGACGACCAGCAGTGAGAAGACCCCTCCCAAAGCCTGCAGCAGAGGGAGGCCCAGCCACGCCCTCACCGGGAATCCTGGCCGCACAGCTCAGGGCTCCAGGCTCTGGCATTGGAATCTGAGGTCAGCGTCTGGGTGTGGGAGCCACACTGTGAGGCCCGGAGCAGGGGAGGGCCTGGGCCGGGTGAGGGGCTCGGCCCTCCTGAGGCGCAGCGGGGCGGGAGTGGCCAGGTTTGCAGCTGGGAAGTTTCCATGTAGACGCCGGTGAAAGGGGCCACCCTGGCCTCTGGGCGAACAGGGGCAGGTGTAGGTGCTGCCCCCACCGCCTTGAGGCCAGCTGCCTGAGTCCTTTCCTGGCCACGCCCGGGGAACACCCAGCAGGGCCACCCGCACCTCTGGCCACCTCGCTCAGGGCTGAGCAGGCCTGCAGGACACTTGCTTCCTGGTCACAGCTCCGAACCCTCTGGGGGTCTGGGTGTGTGACCCCTGCATTGGACTCTTGCCCCTCGTTCTGTTAGGGGCGATCGGTGCTGACAGGGCTGGCGAGCTGGGAAGGGCCTGGGAGGCCTGCAGGACTGGCCACCTTGGGTCACAGCTCCCTTCCTGGGGACGGCCCGCCTGTGGGCCGGGTGAGCAAGTGTGAAGGGAGGTCGGCCAGCAGTGGCCAGAAGCCCTGGCTGGGAGGGACCCTTGTCCCACAAGCAGGAAAGACAGTTGCCTCCCCCATCCTTCCCTAAGCCTGAGAAAGACCCTACTGTGTGTTCGAAATGGGCACTGTGCCCAGGGCCCTGGCGGCTGCAGAGGAGTCTGAATGACTTTTTTTTTAAAAATGTCTTTTATATCTTTACTGATTTCAGAGAGAGGAAGAGAAACATCAATGATGAGAGAGTCATTGATCCACTGCCTCCTGCACGCCCCCAACTGGGGATGGAGCCCACAACCCGGGCATGTGCCCTGACGGGAAATTGAACCGTGACCCCCTTGATCCTAGGTCTAAGCTCAACCTCTGAGCCACGCCCAGATGGGCGAGTCTGGATGGCTTTCATCAGAGGTGTCCCTCGGGGTTCCCCCTCCAGGTGGGCCCACCTCTCCCCCACTGCCTCCCCTGAACAGGCCCCAGCCCACAGGCCCGAGGCCCCTGGACAAGCTTCCTCCATGGAGAAGGCTTCTGGGACCTGGGAGGCCACCAGTAATAGAGGTGATGCAGGAACTGTGGGATTTATAATCCAGCCACGGAGACCACAGGACTCAGCTGTTTCAAAGTCCAGCAAGGCACCAGTCTCACAGCGCAGGGGTCTCAGTGCTGGAAGTGACATATTCGTGTTTGAACGGTCGTGTGTGTGTCTCTGTTTGTTTTAGGATGAAGAAGAGTAGTTCAGCGATTAGGAACCAAGAGAATTTTAGGGTAAAACACAAGAGATGCACATAAAGAAGCTCATGAAGAGTGGGCCCCATTCGGCCTGAACTGTGTCCGGATGAACTCATTCATTGTTTCCCTCAAGCATGTGTGTTTCCCAGCTGGCCCCACAGAGAGGCTGGAGCCCAACTGCTGGCAACAGAGACAGGGGCTCACAGGGGTCTGGACAGCAGCCTGGAGAAGGGCCCCGGGTCTCCGGGATGTGGCTGGGCCCAGCCTGGGCAGGGGGAGTGTCTGGAACTCTGGGCGGTTGTTTTAAATACCGGCTTTATTGAGACAAACTTCACATACCATGCGGTTCACTCACATATGTGTGCAGTTCAGGGGCCCTTACGTGTATCTACAGAGCTGTGCAGCCTCCCCCGATCCCAGGAGGTTTTCACCCCCCAGAGTGACCTGCCCAGGAGAGGGGGGCTCCCAGCCGTCCCCAGCCCTGGCAGGGCCTGGCCCCAGCTGCCCCAGCCTGCTTGTGTCTCTGCACGTGGCCCTGCTCGGCAGGTTCTCACCAGTGCAACCAATGGTGCGACATGTGGCCTCCGAGTCCTGCTCCCCCCGAGCACATGGAACAGGCGTACTGATCAAAGCTCTCCCTGTCCTCCCAGGAGCTCCTGTGCCATCTCTCCTTACAGGCCCGGGGTCTATTTCCTGCCCCCTTCACGCTGCCCTCCCCAGCATACCCTTCAGGTGAACACCAAGGCCCTGTGGTTCTTGGGTCCTCTTCAGGCCCCACTGGCATCTGCTCTGCAGTCCCAACAAGCCCTCAGAGCCGGAGGAGGGAGGGCGCCCACAAGAGGTCTCCTCCAGGCTGGCCTGAACCATTGGGCTTGTCTAGCCGATGAGCTTGGGCAGAGTAAACAGGCATGTGGTCCCCACCCAGCCCAGCCCAGGCCCAGACTTCTCCTGAGCAGGATGTGCTCTCTGGGTTGGAGCCTGTGGTATGCACAGAGCACACGTGGGGGATCCAGGCAGAGCCCAGAGATCATGTAGGCTCTGCAGCTGAGGATCTGATATAGGAGCAGCTGCAGAAGCCCCAGGGTGGAGGGCGTGACTTGGGTGTCTCAGGTGCCACCTGTCATGCCAGTGACACCAGCAGCTCCCTACAGTGGGGCCAGGTGCTGGATCGAGGCCAGGGCTAGGGTGCTGATGCACCGCCCATATCAGCATGTGTCCTGCAGTGGTGCTGGGGGCTAGCTTGGCTGGAGGGCTTCCACTGTGCATCTGCTCCCACCTTTTCGATCAGTGATCTGAAGACAGTCATTTAAATTGGCAGAATTTACACCATGGTAATGGTCATATACCACACATCAGCCTATCCCCTTCTGAGAGCTGACTGTTGGCGACTGACCAGCACACCACTGATATAACGGACTTACTAAAATATTAGGGTGGATTCAGTGTCCCCCAGAACAATACCTGCTCCACTTCTTTCAAACCACAGGTCGTGAGTGGGAGGGGAGGGATTGCCTTCCAGTTGGGGGCTGGGTGGTATGCCTACTGCAAGCTGGGTCCTGGACCCTGCGCAAGGGCCTCCCCCCCACACACTTCTCAGCCCCTCTCATCTGGCCCACACTGCCTGTCCAGACTCAGACTTGGACCTGGACTTGCCACTGTCCCAAGCGGTCACAGCACATGTCTCAGAGGCCTGGCTGCGGGTTGTGTAGAAAACTCATTGATCTTCAGTGGAAATACACCTTCATGCTGGTCTTGGTTTTTAAAATTCACAGTTTATGTCCCCCGTAAAGGGAGAGATTGAAAGCATGCTCTGCCTCCAAGGACAAATCCGTCTTTGGCTCCATGCTGGATCAACTGGACGTGAATTCTGCTCATGATCAACTGAGAATAAACGTCGGGCCAAGGACCACGTGTTTGTTTAAACAAACAGACTGGGAAAGTACTCACAACATGGCAAACAAACCTGTGAAAAACATGCTCAACATCATTAGTTACCATGGAAATGCAAATTTGAAACCACAGTGATCACCAGAATGGCCAGATTATAAGGACAGACCAAATCACGGGCACCGGCCCCTGCACAGCAAGGGTCCTCGCAGGCTTTTGGTGACTGTGTAAACAGTACCCAAACTTTAGAAAACTGTCTGGCAGTGTCTCCCAAAGTTGGAAGCACACAAATCTGATGACCCATCCCTAGAAATGCTCACCCCAGTTTACCCTGAGAAGCAGGCCTGAAGGCAGGGCCACATGATTCATCAAAGCCCTAAACTACACACACGATTGTCCACTGACGATGCTGAAAAAACTCCCAGACAAGTACAAGGCCATACAGGTGAATGCAGTCATGACAAAGGAATGAATTCTGCCCACAGTAACCCAGACAAGTCTCACGAGTGTAACCTGAACCAAAGAAGCCAGACACAAGGGAGTCCGCACCGTGAGAGTCCATTCCCGCGAAGCTCACGGGCGGCGAGGGGGTCAGGATAGCCGCTCCCTCTGCGGGTCACGGGGGCGGCCACCGGGGCCCTGAAAACGCTCAGTGTCTTGGTCAGGATGGTGGTTTCATGGGTGTGTTCACTTTTTTAAATGCATCGAGCTGCATGTTTATGATTCGGGAACTTTTCTGTATGTAAATTACTCTTTGGTGGATAGGCCACTAAAGAGACACCAAGCCCTTGGAAACGGGTGTGCAGTCTCCAGAGCTCAGGGAGGACCCCTCACTGCCGGCTCCACAGCAGTGATGGTGACACTGGAACCAAAAATGATTTGTTTCCTCTCCTGGGACTCGCCCCCTCTGGGACCTGTGGGGCCTGCGGCTGGCCTGGCCCTGTGAGTGGAGGGTGGATCTGTACCCCAACTGTGGGCTCCGCAGTGACAGCCTGTGGTAACCAGGCCGCTGTCTCACTCCTCAGGAATGTGACAGCCTGGCTGCCTGGCTGGCACCAGAGGACCCTCGGGCCAGGTCCCCTCCCCTCATCCTGGTCCTGGGGGAGGGCAGGAGAGGACTCTCTTGAACAAAAGGTGGAGCACAGGGTCCCTGGGCCATAAGGTCCCTGAGCTGTGGGGTTCCTGGGCTGTGGGGTCCCTGAGTCGTGAGGTCCTTGGGTTGCGAGGAGCAGCTTCCATGTGGCATCACTCAGGGCCTGGTCATCCCTGAACACCAGCTGGACAGTGAAGTGTGATGGCCTCGCTGTCACCTCCACTCTCAGCCAGGAGCCAGGGCCCAGAGTCACATCTGTGACTAGGAGGAGGGCAGGGTCCAGTGGCCAGCATGGCCAGGCTCGCCCAGACACCAAGTCCCACCCGGGTCCAGGGCTGAGGAGGGGCCACTGTGTCTGCAGCCTGGAGGCTTGGCCTTGCTGACCCCCCCCCATCACCCCCGTGGGGCCCCATGGGGATGTGAAGTAGGGGCAGAGCTGGAGTGGGGGACCCCAGCCTGGGCCAGTCTGGGGGGTGGGGGCCAAGAAAGGCTGTCACAGGGCAAGGGCGGTGAGTGCCCACTCCAGGACGCCACCCCCATCTGACGGCCCACACTGGGCACAGTGTGAGTGTGCACACCCGTGTGTGCCTGTGTGTACGCGTGTGTGTAACTGAGCGTGGGTGCAGGGGGCATGAGAGAGGTGAGGGTCCGGTGTCCACGGCCACCCCCTCCCCAGGAGGGCTTGGGAGCCTGGTAAAAGCACAAATGTAATTTTCCTCCATCCAAGTACAAAGACCTCCAGGAATTCACTTGCTGCCCCTGGTGGAATCTCCTGCTTTAAAGATAGTTTCTGTTGCATTTCTCAGGACGGTGACAGGTATTCTTTGTGTTGTTAAAAGGTAACATATAGTTACATGAATTCTCTTGTCCAAAAGATACAGTTAACGCTCAGTTATAAATACAACTACTAGATTATTTTGGCCCTTGGTGACTTCACACTGGGATGAGGCGGGATATTTTCCAGGCCCTGGGCACACGCGGCCTCACACTTTCCGGGGGGATGTGGGTGACAGTCTGCACTCCGGGGCTGGGCAGGGACCCCCTGGGCTGGTGGGAGGCCCTCCCTGCACCTCGACTCCAGGCCTTAGACAGCTGTGTGTTTTGTCTTCACGGTGCATCCAGATGTGGCCGCTCCTTGGCAGCAGGTTCACCACCAGCATGAGATGCAAAGCCCCCCCGGACCCCTCATGTCGCCTGGCCCTAAGTCTCCCAACCCCACCCTCACTCTCAGCCTGGCTTTCTCAGCCATGCCCATGCTGCCCCCTTGCTGTCCTGGAACCTCCCACACCCAACCCCGGGGCCTTTGCACGTGCTGCCCATCTGTCAGGACTGCCTTCCCTTGCACTCCGTCTCCCCCTTTCCCCCTTTCTGGTCTCTGCTCAGGTGTTACCTCCGCAGAGAGCCCCTCCCTGATCTGAACAGTGTTCCTCAGTCACCACACCCACATTCTATGAGACCCAGGGGCCTGTCTGTCTGCCAACCGCAGAGACTGAGAGCAGTTCTGTGTCTGTCCTGTTCATGGTGCGGGTCCCAGAAGCTGATCCTATCCCTGCTCAGACTCCCTGCTCCAGGGCCTGGCTGGGGCTGAAGTGAGGGACGCCTGGGTTCTGTGGACTCCAGATGGCCCTGCGACCACCCTCAGCATGGACATTGCTACAAGACACCCCAAAGGAAGCCACGAGACCCAGGAAGCCTGGCATAGGACACCTGCTTCCCGGCCCTTCTCCCCAGAGCCCTCCCTCATAGGCCCCGGACTGGGTGTCAGTCGGGGGTACAGGTGTCCCCAGAGCTACAGCAGGTCTATGTGGGAGCAGAGGGACTGGGGCCTCAGGTGTCCTTGGAGGCTCAGAGCATTTGTGGAGAAAACATGACTCACAGGGATGAAGTGAAAACTCATCCCTCATTTTATTGAGTTAGGTTATCGAATCTCTCCTGAGCCCACAGAGACCCCCTGGGGGAAACAAGAGACTCCACCTGGGTGGGGCCACACTCCCCCCACCCCCAGGCCTCCTCAAGGGGCGACAGTCCCTCTCCTGCACCTCTGCGCCCACGGCTCCTCCGCTCACTGACAGATCCAGGCCCAGTGAGGGGCAGGGCGGGCCCAAGGTCAGTGAAGGACAGGCAAGGTGGGGAACAGCGAGCCCTTTCTGCGACCCAGGCCCCAAACGGTGGGTGGCCCAGCAACGTCCTTGCCCCTCTGCTGAGACCATGTTCTGGCTCTGAGCCCAGCAGGTGTGGCCGCCAGACAGCTGGGGCTTCCAGGGGTGCTTTCGGCCTGAAGTCAGCTGCCCTTCCCTCCGCTGGCCACACCCTGGGCTATTTTGGGAGGTTGAGCTCAGAGCCCGGCCCTGCTGCTCTCACCCCAGAGCTCCTGGAAGTCTGGTCAGGAGTGTGGATGGTTCCTCTTTTGTCAGGCATTCGTCCCGTCCCCAGAGCCCCTCCGGGCACAGCCATCCCTGCGGGGTGGGGTGGGTGCTAGAGCCAACATCCCCGACCAGCTGCTGCTCCCGGCCCCTGGAGCCACCCCCCCTCCTCCGGAGCAAGGCCCTTGCCCTCTGGCAAGGAGGGCTCTGGAAGTTTCCTTCACACCCCAGTCTGTCCCCAGCGGAGGTGGTCAGGGGCGGCAGGGCCGTGCTGCTCTGAGAAGCCTGTCCTGCCTCGGTCCCCTGCTGGCTACACACGGGTCCTCATAAAGGACCTCACGAGAACAGCGGTTACTGATCCCTTCATTACATAGAAATTACACCCTTGCACTCAGTCATTGACCTCACAGCCACTGAGGACCCTTGGAGTGTGGCCCTGGCCTGGGAGCCCCAAGATCATGCTGTGCTCCGGCCCCGGGTGACAAGGGGCTTTCCCCATCAGGGACCAAGGAGGAGCCAGTGTCCTGGGCCCACCTGGGCATGTGGCCCTGGGGAAGTCAGTGGGAACAGGCCCCAACGCCTGGCCCTCCCGTGCTCACGTGCCATGCGCTGTGGGTGTCCCTGAGCCCACCCCGTCTCCTCCAATTTCCAATCCTGACCATCAACCACCGAGGTCCAGCTCTGGAGGGGGCTCTGGGAGCTGACGGTGGTCATGGAGGGCAGAGGCCCGATTCCACCCAGGCCCAGCAGGTTGTGGGCGTGTCTGGAGGTGAAGCTGCACCCACGTTCCTGGGAAGGTTCCCGGCACGCAGCTCCTCAGCCTTGGCCTGGGTGCGTGTCTGTCCCTGCAGGACCCCCTGGTGGGCATGGAGACAGGTGTTTCGGGGTCTGGGTGGTGGGAGGCAGTGGAAGTCCCCTCGCAGGCCCTCTGCTGGAATGAACCCTGATGCCCTCAGGAGGGTCCCAGACCCAGGGCACCCTCTGTGGCAGCCCCAGCCTGGGGGGCAGTGGTCGGACTCCTCTGACACCCATCTGCACACAAGGTGGGGGCCTGGTGGGCCAGTGGGTGGGAGCTTCTAGCAGGACCTGCGGTGTCTGGAGGGGTGCGCACAGGCCCCAGCACCCACAGCCTTGGGGAGGTGGTGGAGGAACCAGCCCCCCCTCCAGGGAGACACGAGGACAGTCTCACCACGACTGCCTGGCCCCCAAGGCCAGGCCGCAGGACGTGCCTCCCCTCCTGAGGCCCAGGGTGGGGCTGTCTGGGTTGGGTTCCTCCTAGCGAGCCGGGGGATGGGCTCTGACTCTCTGTGGGGCCCAGGATCTCTGGAGCCTCCTGTTTCCTGCTGTGAGAGCCCCAAGTGCAGACAGAAGGGCCCCGCGTGTCCTTCCAGGACCACAGCCGCCAAGGGGGCCGGGTTTGCCTGCCTGGTGTGCTGGGGGCGGCTGCCCTTCCCCTGGCCACTGTCTGGACCTCTTTGGGGCCTGTGTGGAGGGTCCAGAGTCCGGCTGGGTGGCCAGCTCAGGGCGAGGCGGGTTCTAGAGTCCCAGTGGCAGCAGCAGTGGGGGGGGGGGCAATGAGCTCAGATGGGAGTGAGGTCAGCTTTTGGCCCCTGCGTGGGGGTGGTCCCAGAGCCCGCAGGCGAGTCCCTGAGCCAGGGTCAGTTGCTGGGTCTCAGGCAGGGTGGCGTCTTGACGGACAGGGTCCTCGTTCAGGCTCAAGCACACCCAAAGGGAAGTCACCTTCCAAGAGCCCCAGGAGCACAGTGCCGGCTCCCAAGGCTCAGCCGCAGGACAGTGAGGGCCCAGCAGGGAAGGCCCTTCTCTGGGGAGGCCCGGGGGCCCCAGGCTCTGCGGTGAGGAGGGGAGCCTGAGAAGGCTGCCCCGAAGCCGTGCGGTCCCGAGCCGGCCAAGCCACAGGGCGGGGAGGAGAAAGCAGCCGGGGCCAGAGCACAGCCAAGAAAGAACGCCTCTGTGCCTCGGCCAAGACCAGCCCGCAGGCTCGAAATAACCAAGTGAAGCTGAGACTTGTGCCCAGGGTGGCAGGCATGGCCCAGAGACGCCACTGTGCTGGGCGCCTCAGCTACCAGGGGCCTCCCTGAAGTCCCCGCGCCGCCCAGAGCGGGGCGTGTAGTCGCGGAGGCGGGGAGACCCCCTCCCCCAGGAAGCTGCGTCTTGATCGCCACACGGGGGGGGGAGGCCAGGTGGAGCAGGGTGGGCCCGTGCTAGAGGCCACCCTGGCCCTCGGTCCCCATGGGCAGGAGCCTCGGGATGTGGCCACCTCGGGAGGCCAGCTCCTCTTTCCCTGTTTTTTCTAATAGACTGTGTCCAGTGTCCAGGGGATTGGAGGCGAGGGCGGGTGAGGGCCGGCAGCCTCAGTGGCTATGGTGGCCGGGCTGCAAAGGGCCGGCTGGGTTTCTCGTGGGTTCCTGCGAGGGACGGCACGGCCCCTGCCCTCAGCAGCAGCAGGGCCCCCGCCTCTGGCTCTGCTGGAACAGGGGACTCGCACTCATTCCTCAGCCTCCCTGAGAGCCCGTCCTATCCAATGCCAGGCTGCCGAGCGAGCCCTGGGACAGCTGCCCGGGCCCCCCGTTCCCACCGCAGGCGGCTCGCTGGGCTCCTGGCTCTGCTCTACAGGATGCGTGGAAGGGCCCAAGGGGCAGCCGGGCGGCACAGGCCAGCTCCAGGGAGTGAAGTTCACCCTGTCCTCTGGGCCCTTGAGCAGTGTCCCCTCATCCTGGCCGCACACCCTGCCTGGTCGCCGTGAGCACCGAGCACAGGAGAGGGGACACGTACCCCTGGGGAGCTGAGTGGCTTGGGGACGCGGAGGCTGGGCCGGTGTGACCAGGAATAGCAGTGGCTGGAGACTCAAGTTCAGCCAAGGTCACCAGTGAGGCCTCTGGGAGCAGGTGGACCGGGGCAGGAGACCGCTCCCCCGCCTACCAGCTGTGCAGACCTGGGACGGTCTTTCGGCCCCTCTGAGCCCACTTCTGGTTTGCAAAGGGGGTGTATTTCCACCTTGGGGGTGCTGGGAGGTTGCCATGAGCTGGCCGGGTGAGCTCAGTCTCACGTCCTGCGCATAGATGCTTCCCTGTGTCTCAGCCAGGCCAGGGAAGGGCGACCAGAGGCGCCAGGCGGAAGGGCCGGGCCACCAGGTGCATCTGGGGAGCAGCGAGTGTTGTGCTTGGCGCGAGAGGCAGTGGCCCAACAAGAAGACGTGTCACCCACAGGTGCTGGGCATTACCTGATTCCCGCTAAATGACTAAGGTCTGTTTTTTGTTTTTTTAAAAATATATCTTTATTGATTTCAGAGAGAGGAAGGGAGAGGGAGAGAGAGAGATAGAAACATCAATGATGAGAGAGTCATTGATCGAGCCCACAACCCGGGCATGTGCCCCGACCGGGAATCGAACCCCGATCGCCTGGATCCTAGGTCGACGCTCAACCACTGAGCCACGCCCGGCCGGGCTAAAGTCTGTTTTTTGAAAGCAGCAGGTGTCAGCCAGGAGGGCACTCCAAGGTTACCATTCAGGGGGGACACGGGCCAGCAAGGACACACTGTCCAGCCCTCGGCCAGGGCCCAGGGTGGGGGAGGTCAGGAGGGGGACTAGCTGAGGAGACCCAGCTATATCCTGAAGTTAGACCCCTGAAATTTCAGGACCACAAAGTAAAAGAAAATCAATTTTTAATTACTTGTAAGCCCCAAGGTTACACAGAGAGATAAGCGCAGAGCAGCGTCTCAGACCCTGCAGGCCCGTCCTCCGGCACTGCCCCCTCGTTTCCGTGACCTCGGTCAAGGCCACGATTTCCTCTCCGCCAGGGCCGGGTGCTAGGCCTGCGGCGGGGAGCCTGCTGCAGGCGGCAGAGCCTGCGGGTCCAGCCCCCATGCCCAGCCAAGGCCAGCGCGCAGCCGGCCTGTGTCCCTCCCTGTAAAGCGGGGTGTGGGGTGAACCAGTCTCTGAAGCCCCCAACTCCAGACGCAAAGGAAAGGTTCCCGTTCTTTGGAGATGGTGCAAAGAGAGGCACCCGGATCCGCCCCACCTGGTGGGGCCTTCGGGGTGGGGGCTTCTCCGTGGCCATCGCCACATGGGGGCGGGAAGGAGGCCCTGGGTGGACGGGCCGGTCAGGACCCTGGTCGAGGGCTCTCTCTGCGTATCCGGGTCCTGCCCTCCCTCCAGCTGGCATCCCTACACGAGGCCCGGGGTATGGGCGGCTCCGCTGTGGGCAATGCGGCTGGTACTGAACCTAAGGAGCCACCGAGGGTGACTCAGTGCTGCTGTTGCTGCCGCCCAGCAGAGCCACCTGGAACCCAGCTCCCGGCAGTTTGCGTGGCTCCTTAAAGGCCTCGGGAGGAGGGGCGTCCTCGGGAGATGAAACACCCTGTTCTGAAGAGCCCGGGGTGCCGGGCCTGTCACCCGTGACGCCGTCTTCCGAACGTAGCCGTCACGGAACCACGCGACGAGTGAAGACAGCAGCGACGTCTCCTTAGACCACACGTTGACGTGACTCTTCCTCTCGCCACGTCACCCGGACACTCACCTTGGAGGAACAGGGCTCCCCTCGCTCTCCCCTGTTCACCACCCCAGACCCCAGGGGAGACTCGGGCGCCCTGGGGGGAGGCTCAGCCTCGGCTTCCTGCCCCACGGCGGTGGGCTCAGCCCACAGAGGAGCAGCCACGGAAGGCCTGTGGACAGAAGGAGCAGCCACGGAAGGCCTGTGGACAGAAGGAGCAGCCACGGAAGGCCCGTGGACAGAAGGAGCAGCCACGGAAGGCCTGTGGACAGAAGGAGCAGCCACGGAAGGCCTGTGGACAGAAGGAGCAGCCGTGGAAGGCCTGCGGACAGGAGCAGATTTCAGCAGAGAGACAGCGACGGACACGAAACAGACACGGCCAGTCTCCGTCAAGGGCTTTGCCAGAGGAAATCAGAACCAGGACTGGATGCTGACAACATGCACACAGTTCGCTCAGACCATCCATGACAGGCCCTCGCGGTGACGTCCCGCAAATGGTGGCATGCGATGACAAGGCCTGTCTGCGCTCGGCCGACGGGGCTCCGCCAGCCTTCGCCGCTGCAATTCATTTTTTCCAGAGCGGCTGCGTTGACTGAAATGATCTCAGTTGTAAGCTACTATTAACATGTCACAGCCCCCACATTTTTTTTTTTTACAAACATAATTCAAAACAAATGTGTCCGCCCTGGGAGCGGTGAGAATGTTTGCACGTCCTGATGGGGAACCGCGGGGAAGGCCCCGGCGCCATCCAGCTCTGAGGTAACGCCGCCAACTCCAGCAGCTGCCCCGACACTCACAGGTGCCCCCCTCACCTGGGGCCGCCCACGCGGAGGGCGTGTGGGGAAGGAGGCCTCCAAGGCTGCGTGGCCGCCGGCCGTCGAAGGGGCAACACCGGGCCCTGCGTCTGGGCCGTATGTTCGCTCTCCCTGGACTGGAGGTGTGCGGGGCCGGTTTGGTCAAGCACTTTGGGGCAGCTGGGAGGTCCGGACAAGGGTAGGACAGACCAGACCTGAGACCCAGGGCGATGGGGTGGTGCTGGGGTGGGGACAGGAGTCAGGACAGGCGGAGGAGAGCATCCTGCCCTGCTGTGCCCAGGGCTCCATGCTAGTGGGAGGTTGGGGTGGGGCCCAAGGCTTTGCCCCCCCTTCCAGGCTGGCTCATAAAGAGGGGCTCACCCGACCCTTGAGAGCAGAGCCAACAGTGGGCATGAGGACATTTGCCTGGGGCCCCCGGGCCAGGTCTGCCTCCCGGGCCCCACCCGCCTGTGCCCAGAACACTGACCCACTGTCACCCCGGCTCTGGTCTCACTCTGGGGACAGGCCTCCGCCCTGGGGTCAGACAGCTTTGAAAGGTCGCGTTTGCCTTTGAGCCTGGGAAGGGGACGGAGGCCTCCGCTGGGTCCCCGCCCTGCACACAGAGCCCCATTCATCCTGGCGGGGCTCCCACGGCAGGGCCAGCGCCCTCCAGGAAGGGCCCCTCCCCACACCCCCAGCGAGGGGAGACCCTGAACCCGAGGCCTGTCTCACTGCCCGTCAGGCCCGGCTGCCTAACTTCACGTGGGTGTTTCAGTTCCAGAACACCCACCGGTTCTGCAGGAACACGCTCCAGTTCTTTGGTAAAAGTCTCCACCTTGTCATCAATTTTCTTGATTTAATTTAAAATAACGGTGCTGTGGCTGTGCCTTCGGTTGTTTTCTCAGCAGAGCCTCCGAGGCCCCTGAATCACAGGAACATCCCCGTGTTGTTTTCCTTCCTCGCTCGTCTTTAATTCGTCTAAAATCGACTCTCGGCCTGGAGTGGGGAGGGCACTGCCCTAACACAAAGCAGAAAGATTTGGGGGGAGACCCCCGGCCCCCCTGCCCCGGGCGTCTCTCCCCTGAGCCGTTAGGTTCCTGCTGTTTCCTAATTCTTTTGTTTCAAACATGCAAATTCACATACACACTCTTCTCTGGATTGAAGTGGGGGTTTTCTTCCTGGCTTTTAGACGAGACAATTTATACAGCCCTGGTCACCCTGACCCCTCACCTGTGCTCAGCCCCAGCCCCTTTGCTGGCCTTGTGGGGAGGGAGCAGGCTGGGGGGGCGGACAGGGAGGGGGTGGGGCGAACAGGGAGGGGTGAGGGTGGACAGGGAGGGGGTGGGGCAGACAGGGAGGGGTGGGGCGGACAGGGAGGGGGTGGGGGCGAGCAGGGAGGGGTGGGGGCGAGCAGGGAGGGGTGGGGGCAAACAGGGAGGGGGTGGGGGCGAACAGGGAGGGGTGGGGGCGAACAGGGAGGGCTGAGGGGCGCCAGGGCACCTACAGCTAGTCTGGGCCGACCCGTCTCCTACATGAGGGCGGAACTGGCCTCACCTGAGCTGGTCCAGGGGCTTCTAACTGGTGGAACAAGGCCAGTGAGATGGCCGGAGCCGCGTCCTCGGTTAAAACAAGCCCTCGGGGTATTTCCAGGCCGGCATTTGCAGCCCGGGCGGGCGCTGTGACAATGACACTCGGCCTTTGTCTGCCCGAGGGGTTTTGGTGGCGGAGTTTCTGGGTCAAAGGGCACGGCACCGGATTGGGGCAGCGGCCAAACTGTCGGAGTGGCTCTTGGAGGCCCCATCCCCCCACTCACTGGCCGGAGCACCCCACCCCGAGGGCCAGGCTGCTCCGGCGCCTCAGGGCCCCTCTCGTCCCACCGTCCACTCTGCCAGGGGCAGTCACGGGGTCGTCCCCCGAGTCACGTCTCTAATTCTCCTAAAGCTGAACACTTTCTTCCCATTTACTGTCTCCGGGCAGAATTTCAATTCCCCCTTTTTTTTCTTTCCAGACTGAGAGAGCCTCCCTCTGGGGCAGGACAATTTAATTAAGTTAATTGCAGCGCCCAAGGACGGGCTTTCTGGGACCCGGGCTGTGGGGCAGGCCAGTGGCAGGATCCTCCCGGGTGCTCGTGAAACCCCGGGGGAGGCTCCGCTATCCGTCTATCCGGGATGAAGGTCGTGGGGGTCAAGGGCCAGCACCTGACACTCCTGCCCTGACCTCCAGCCAGTGCCCTCTGCTTCTCTGGGGAGCAGAACCCCCCCGTCAGTCCCCTCAACCCCCCCTCCCCGTGGACCGGCCTGCAGGCTGCCCCCAAGCCCACGGAGCCTGCCTTCCTGGCTGTCACCGCAGGGTCCCCTGCTTCCCACTCGGGGACAAGGGACCCAACAGAACACAGTCTTGGGCCTCCTGGGCTGCGGCCGGAGGCGGGAGGTGCTGTGAGCGAGCTCGCGGGCCTCCAGGTGTGACGCGTCCGAGCTCCTGTAAAGGTGGAGAAGCCACCAGGAGGAGGGGAAGTCAGCCCTGTCCCCGAGGAGGGACCAGGCTGGGAAAGGAAGCGGCTGGGCTGAAGGGGGCGCCCACTTGGGGCCATGTGGTCATGTCCGGGCAAGGAGGGGTGCAGGGGGCACATGGGGACATGCCTTACCTCCAGCCTCAGCGCGTCCCCACAGTCCACTTGCTGTCCCGCAGGGGAGGGGCAAGTTCCCTTTGGGCCAAGGCCTCCTCTGTTTGAAATCACCCAGGGGCTGGCCTGGGGACAGGAGGAAGGTGGGGTGGGAGGTGGGGGGATACAGGGAGCCCTGGGCTCTGTCCCCGGCACTGGGCACCACGGGCACCCACGGGTGGTTCTAGGAAGCTGGGAACACACCGTGCACTGACCCGAGGGGGGAGGGGCCGTGAGACCCTGACCAGAGCTCTGGGGACTTGGCCTTCACACAGGCCACCCAAGGCCCGCCTGCTCCCCTGACAGGGCCGCCCCCCCAACAAGAACAGCCCTGCGAGCAGAAGCAGCCGGGGCCCCCTCATGAATATGTATCAGGGCGGCCTCCTGGCCCCCATTCTCACCACCCCTCCCCAGGGACACTGATCTGTGCTGGTGAATGGGGTGCTATTGTGGGCAAGACTGCAGAATTTTAATGACCTGCAAAATATAGTTAATTATGTAAAAAGACATCTTCTGCACTTTTTCATGTAAATGAGACAAATTAATTGGTGTTGGGTAGCTGTGAGAAGGCTCTGTCCCGGAGGGGTGGGGCGGGAGTCCCTGCCGGTCTGGAGTAGGTAGGTGCTCGCCAGAGAGCCCGTGAAAGGAGACGCAGAGAAGGGCGGTTTCTGATCCGTCCAATTAATCCTGTCTCCGGGCCGCTCAGGGTTGTAACCCAAACCGTGAGAAAGCCCTGCCCGTGGGTTCTCGCCGCGGCCCTGTCACCGAGAAGCCAGGGAACCTGGGGTGGGGGCAGGGGAAGCTGCTGTGGGGCGATCGCCCCCCTCACCCGCTGGTCCTTAGCCAAGCTCCCAGAAGGTGGCCCTGAGGGTTGGTGACAGCCTGGCCTCTGGGGGGGATGGGCAGGGCCCATGCTGGCTCCAGGTCAATCAGGACATTTGTGTCAAAAAAATCTGGCCCTTCAGCCCTGGCGGGTCTGGCAACGAGGTTAGAGCGTTGGCCCTCAGACCGAAGGGTTGCGGGTTCGATTCCGGTCAAGGGCACGTGTTTGGGTTGCAGGTTCGATCCCCAGCCCTAGTTGGGGCCTCTGCAGGAGGCAACTAATCGACGTCTCTCCCTCTCACATCGATGTTTCTCTCTCTCTCTCCCTCCCTCCTCCCCACCTCCCTCCCTCCCGCTGTCTCTAAAAATCAATGGAAAAAGTTTCCCCGGATGAAGATTAACAAAAAAGGTGACACTTCCAAGGATGGGAACAGGCACTTCTCCAAAGATACAGGAATGGCCCACGAGCCCGTGAGGTGCTCAGCATCACTGACCATCAGGGACACGCCACTCGGACCACAACGAGATGGCACCGCACCCGACCGCAAGGGTTAGAGTCAAGAAAACGGGGGGCAGCCAGCGCCGGGGGTGTGGAGAAGCTGGACCCCCCTCCTCATGCTGACGGGAGGCGTCTGCACGTCGGTGTTCACAGTGCGTCACTCACGATAGCTGACGGGTGGAGCAGGACGGACAGACGGACGGACGCATGACCGTGTGCGGCCCCCCCACAGCGAGTGCTCTTCCGTCACCCGCTACACCGGAGGGACCCTGAGACCTTATCAAAGGGAAGTGAGCCACACGCAGGACAGACATTAGGTGATTCCATTCTATTCGGGACCTGGCCAGGTGGGTAGAGAGGGAAGGCAGATTGGGGGGCTAGTGTTTGAGGGGACAGTCTCTGCTGGGGAAAGTGAAAGGCTTTAGGTGTAGAAAGTGGCGATGGCCGCACCGCTCTGTAAATGTATTTGACGCCACTGAACTGCACGCCTGGGAAGGCCACAATTATTTTTTAAAAACCTGACCCCCTGTCCAGGCCGTGCAGGAGGGGGCGAGAGCAGGAAGGGAGGACCCCGTGGGCCTCCGGGCCTGGTTTCCCCGGGGACAGTGTCAGGGCAGCTGGGCTCGTGGGGGCCCCTCCGCGCACAGCGGGGCCTTGCCTTCAGCCCCTCCTCCTGACTCTGCTTCCAGAAGCCACCAAGGGTCACTTATCACATCCCCAGCCCCGAATCAAACCAGATCTGCCCCACTGGGCTCATCTTTCTGGAGCCCCCTCGGCTCTCCCGGCCCAGCTGGGGGTGCCCGGGCCCCCAGAGGCCTCCGCCGTCCCTGGGAACCACCCGCCAACAATGGGCTTCTGTCTCCAGGGAGAAATCGGACCCGGCTGGGCTCAGCATCCAGCAGCACCACATTCTTATCGGCCTGGCCGCCCAGCCAGTTCCACTTAGGAGGAAACCCGACCTGCCCACGGCTGTCGCGGAGTCTCCCCAGCTTGAAAATGAGAACCGGGGAACGGCACCGACCCCTCACAGCCTGACAGGCAGCAGGGCTCCCTGGATCTTTCCCAAAAGCTCCCTGGAGCCCCTGGGGATTGACAGGCTGGTACTTGGAGAGGATGCCATCTCGAGCACCCTGAGCACACCGCACCTGCTGCAGTCTTAAATTTCCAGCCAGGTGCTGGGAGACAGGGTGTGTTTCCAGGCAGTGGGCCTCACTGTCACCCAAACTCACACACCCGGGCCCTGGACAGAAGCCACAGCCTTAGTGAGGCCACCAGTGGAGGGTACAACGCCAATGTCACCTCCCAGAGCCATTGCGTGTGCACCACCCTGTACTAGAAGCACGTCCCTGACCACGGCCCAGGCAGCCGGACACGGGGCCCACCCCCGGGGATGGGCTGCTTCCCCAGCACTCGCCTCCCAGCATGGGACCCAGAACTGACCACTGGACACTGAGCCAGACCTGCTGAGGACAGTCTGGCTCCAGCTCCACAGCTCAGGCCACCTGAGGACAGCTCTGAGCAGGGCATCCCTGGACACAGCCCCACTGTTCCAGGCCACCGTGTCCATCCCATCTGCCCCAGTCCTTTCCAGGCAGAGCCAGTGTCCCTGGGTGTGGCCCCTGCCTCCCTGGGCAGTGGCTATGCTGAGAAGCAATTGGAGGGGGTGACCCCCACTGGACACAGCTGGCTTTGGGGATGCAGCCTTGGAGGCCACAGCTGTCCCCCAGCACAGCCTGCCCAGCAGAGCAGGACGGACCCCAGCCGCACACCTAGCTCTGCAGGGCCGGCCTCCTCAGCTGTGCAGGCCGAAGGGCCACCAGGTGGAGTCGCCCACCCAGACCGAGGTCCCCACATGGAGGGGTTACAAGTCTAGAAAGTCAGAGGCCATAGTTGCACTAATTTCCTTTTGTGTGATGCTCCCAGACATGAATCTGCCTCCAAACGCTCCCCCCCCCCCCCAGCTTTATTTCCCCAGCTCCCTTCAGGTGTGACGGGCCGTTAAACATCATATATATTCAAGGTGTGCAACTCGACGATCGGACATAAGTACACAATACGGAAGAGTTGCCACAGCGCGCTAATTAACACCCACCACGCGCCCCCCCCCCCTTCCTTTGTGGCGAGAACACGGGCGATCACCTCTCAGCAAATTTCAAGGACACGACGCAGCGTTAACTACAATCCTACACTGTACGTTACACCCCAGAAGCCTTCGTCCTGCGCGACCGAGACTCTGTCCCCTGGCCGAGCACCCCCGCTTCCCCTCCTCCGGGCCCTGGCGCCACCGTGGACCAGGCCCGCGCACATGGGTGTCGGGGTGGTTGGGCGCTCTCTCTCCAGCCCGGCAATCCCTGGGCCCCTCCGAGTGTGACCCTGCGTTAACCTAAGGAAGGGACACTTTCTAAAGTGTGTCCCCTGAAGTTCGAGGGGGCAGGGACCCCGCAAGGCCGCCGGGGACGCGACCAGAGAGCTGCGGCCGCCGGCCTGAGTCCGGCGCTGAGATTAGATTCCTTCCTCCCGAATGGCACAGCAGGCCGGCTTCTCCGTCACTGCCGAGCGCAAATCGCATTTCACGGAGGTTTTCAATAATGACACTGTCAGCACCAACCCGCCCCGGACATCAGCCAGCGGGAGCCCTGCCAGGGAGGCTCCCGGGGCCTGGAGGAGCGGAGCGGGTGCAGGAGGCAGGGGCCGCCCGGGCACACCCTGGCCCCCACCCACTGCCTGGCGCAGGGGATGGGCCCACATGCAAGCTGGGAGCCGTGGGCATCCGGCGGGCACTCGCCCGGAGCCTTCTCTTCGTCGGCGACTGAGGGCCCGTGGCATCCGCAGGGACACCATGCAGGCTGTGTGTCCCCTCCCCGCGCCCCTCCCCCAGGGCACCCTCACCACTAAAGTCACCAGCGAACGCCGCACCCGACAGGGACAGTCCCACCTTCGCCTCCGGAGGGACCCACCTGGTCACCCCCTCGGGGAACGCCGCTCAGCCCCGCGGCTGGATTAAGGGCCGGGACGCGGTGTTCGCTCGGGGCGCGGGCGAACCTTCCGTTCTGGGCTCCGCCAGCGGGCGACTGGCAGGGCCACTGCGGCTGCTTCGGGTCCACAGGAATCGGCCCCTTTTTCAGAGGGGAGGTCGGGAGAGCCCTTCCCTGGTTGGGGTATAAATCCACGGCTTTTAAATTGTTGGTCAGCTTTCGAGCTTTCTGGAGCAGATCCCGCATCCGGGGGAGCACAGACGCACGCTCGAGCTCAGCGGGTGCTCACAGAGCGCGCCCCCGGCCGGCGCCCGGGGAGAGACCGGGGCGTTCCCGGCGTTGGGGAAGGTTCCCTCGCACCGCCATTCCGCGAGGCGTCTCGCTGGCTCAGGCCTCTCACACGGGGGATAGCGTGGGACACGCCGTCTCGTGTGTGGCGTTTACCGTGCCCCGCGGCGTGGCTGAGACGCGCTCGCTCTGTGGAGCCGCGGGCGCCCGTGTTCGCTGCCGCATAATATTCCACCGCGCCAACAGGCGGGCCCGGGCAGCGACGGCCTCTGCGTCTCCGCGGCTCGGGCCGTGAGAACGCCCGCTGCTCGCACACTGTCCGCAGGCCCCTCGGTGGCGACACGGGCGCCGTGCTGGGAATGCGGCCCCGTGGGCACGAGCGTAACTGAGTCACAGGACGTGCAGACCCACAGCTTTTCGTAGGTGCCGTCGGACCGCTTTCCAGCGCAGCCGCGACAGGCCCGCTCGGCCAGCACCATGCGGGGACCCCGTCCCTCGGCTCCGGGCGGGCCTGGGCTTCTGCGTCCGTCCAGCCTCCGCCGGCCGGCCCAGCTCGCGGCTTGAACTTGCCGTTCCAGGGCTCCCGGGCCCTCTGAGCATCGCTGTTCTCAAACCGTGCCTTCCGCCCACTGGCCCCCTCGCCCTGCGCCTGCAGATCGCGGGTCCTCCTCACGGTCAGGAAGCCAGGCGTTTGCAGATTCCTTCCATCTTCTCCACTCTGCTTTTCACCCTTAATGGTATCTTTCGAAAGAAACCACAGTAGCTAAATCACTGAGGAATTTCTTCAGAATCTTGGAAAGTCCGGGATTCCTGGGACGCGCGGGGGAGGGGGAGAGGTTCTGAGGCAGACGTGGCTCTGCCCTGGGGCCTGTGGTGGGTCCGCGGGGTCCAGGCAGCACCCCCACCCCGCCCCCGGCTGTGAGCAGACAGGGAAAGTGGGGGCGGTGCAGTCACCCTGGCCAGTCCCGGGGACAAGCGGAGGAGACCCCATCCCTGGGCGCCCCCTGCAGCCCTGGAGGGAAAGCAAAGGGCCAGACCCCGAGGGAGGAGTCACGTGCCCTTGGCTAAGTCCCCTCTCTCCAAGCCTCAGTTTCCCCACCTGTACAGCCAAGGCGTTGACCTAGATCTCGCGTGCCTTGGTTGCACCCTGTCCCGCCCGGGCCTCTGTGTGCGGAGGGCGGCCTGTGTGGAAGGCTGGGCCGCAGCGTCCTTGGTGGGCTCACCCGGTCCTGTCTGATTTCCGTCTCCTGTGACAGCAGGGGCCTGGGTTTTCTCGTTGGGCCCCTGTGACAGCTGG
This sequence comes from Miniopterus natalensis, assembly GCF_054644295.1. Classification (NCBI taxonomy): domain Eukaryota; kingdom Metazoa; phylum Chordata; class Mammalia; order Chiroptera; family Miniopteridae; genus Miniopterus; species Miniopterus natalensis. The sequence goes on from NC_142088.1 coordinate 856,691, forward strand.
GTGCCCCGTGACAGCTGGGTGCCCCTGTGACAGCTGGGTGCCCCTGTGACAGCTGGGTGCCCCGTGACAGCTGGGTGCCCCTGTGACAGCTGGGTGCCCCGTGACAGCTGGGTGCCCCTGTGACAGCTGGGTGCCCCTGTGACAGCTGGGTGCCCCGTGACAGCTGGGTGCCCCTGTGATAGCTGGGTGCCCCGTGATAGCTGGGTGCCCCTGTGACAGCTGGGTGCCCCGTGATAGCTGGGTGCCCCTGTGATAGCTGGGTGCCCCGTGATAGCTGGGTGCCCCTGTGATAGCTGGGTGCCCCGTGACAGCTGGGTGCCCCGTGATAGCTGGGTGCCCCATGATAGCTGGGTGCCCCGTGACAGCTGGGTGCCCCGTGATAGCTGGGTGCCCCTGTGATAGCTGGGTGCCCCGTGATAGCTGGGTGCCCCATGATAGCTGGGTGCCCCTGTGACAGCTGGGTGCCCCGTGATAGCTGGGTGCCCCGTGATAGCTGGGTGCCCCTGTGATAGCTGGGTGCCCCGTGATAGCTGGGTGCCCCTGTGATAGCTGGGTGCCCCGTGACAGCTGGGTGCCCCGTGATAGCTGGGTGCCCCATGATAGCTGGGTGCCCCTGTGACAGCTGGGTGCCCCGTGACAGCTGGGTGCCCCGTGATAGCTGGGTGCCCCTGTGATAGCTGGGTGCCCCGTGATAGCTGGGTGCCCCATGATAGCTGGGTGCCCCTGTGACAGCTGGGTGCCCCGTGATAGCTGGGTGCCCCGTGATAGCTGGGTGCCCCTGTGATAGCTGGGTGCCCCCGTGATAGCTGGGTGCCCCCGTGACAGCTGGGTGCCCCGTGACAGCTGGGTGCCCCGTGATAGCTGGGTGCCCCCGTGATAGCTGGGTGCCCCCGTGATAGCTGGGTGCCCCGTGACAGCTGGGTGCCCCGTGATAGCTGGGTGCCCCTGTGATAGCTGGGTGCCCCGTGACAGCTGGGTGCCCCGTGATAGCTGGGTGCCCCTGTGATAGCTGGGTGCACCTGTGACAGCTGGGTGCCCCGTGACAGCTGGGTGCCCCTGTGACAGCTGGGTGCCCCATGACAGCTGGGTGCCCCTGTGACAGCTGGGTGCCCCGTGATAGCTGGGTGCCCCTGTGACAGCTGGGTGCCCCTGTGACAGCTGGGTGCCCCTGTGACAGCTGGGTGCCCCGTGATAGCTGGGTGCCCCTGTGACAGCTGGGTGCCCCTGTGACAGCTGGGTGCCCCGTGACAGCTGGGTGCCCCGTGATAGCTGGGTGCCCCGTGACAGCTGGGTGCCCCCTCGGGCTCACTGTGATTGTGTTCTGTTGTCTTCTTCCACCATCCTTGGCACGTTTCTCCTGGTGTCACATTTCCGTGTGTGCTGTTACTTTGTTTCTCTCGTGACACTGCTCAGGGTTGCAGTGTTTACACTTTGTCTTTACTTGAGAAGGAAACATTTTCTTCTCCCAGCAGCTACCTTGCATCTGAAACGTGTTACCCTGTTTCTCTGCGGCAGGGATCCTGATCAGCACCTGTTTCGCCCCCTGGGTGGGCGGCTCGAGCGCCCTCGGGTTTCTCCTTTCCGCGTCCAGTCCTCACATTGTGTTTGAATCCCGTCGGCTTCCCGAGCTTTCATCTGTGGGTGTTGTATGCGTTACGTGTTTTTGCAAGTTATTTGGGCATTTACACTCTATTCGGTCAACGTTTGCATTCTCTAAACGTCACTGTATGACTTACTGGTTTGAGAAACCACCCTCACGTTTTTGTACCTTTTTCCCGGCCATTTCTCGTTCGCCCGGCCCTCCAGCCTGAGCGCTAGTGTCCAGTGCGCTCTCGGCGCCCTGGGGCTGCGGACACGCCTCCGGCTGCCTCCTGGGGAACCGCTGGAGAGGAAGGAGCCCCCGGGTCATGCACGGCTCTCGGCGCCTCACAGTCCGGACTGCGACTCGGTTCTCAGGTTGGGCCGGGCCCTGCACAGAACGGGGAGCTGACATTTCCTTCTGCCGTTAACCAGGAGGTTTCCCCGCAGCCTGGATGCCTGCGGACATCTGACCTTGAGAAGGGAGCTACTTGAGGTTACCCCTCCTGGAACTTGACCGGCCCCAGCGTCCGTCCGAAGAAATCTCACCAGAGAAAGGGAAACTAGAGAAAGAACCAAATTGGTATCTTAACACTGAAATGTAAAATATATGAAATGAAAACTTCACCGTAAGTAAAGATTGGAGATGGCTGAATAAACACTGTCAGCCCCAGATTCTCTACCCATCAGATGAGGTGACGTAAAGATTCCTTCAGCCCCGGCTGGTGTTGCTCAGTGGTTGGATCGTTGGCCCTCGGACCAAAGGGTTGAGGGTTCACGTCCCAGTCAAGGGCATGTACCTCAGCTGCAAGTTCCATCCCCGGCCCCAGACGGGATGTATGTGGGAGGCAACCAGTCGATGTGTCTTTCTCACATCAATGTTTCTCTCTATCTCACCCGCCTCCCTCCCTTCCACTCTCTTCAAAAAGGTCAATGGAGCCCGGCCGGGCGTGGCTCAGCGGTTAAGCATCGACCTAGGATCCAGGCGATCAGGGTTCGATTCCCGGTCAGGGCACATGCCCGGGTTGCGGGCTGCAGCCGATCAATGACTCTCTCATCATGGATATTTCTAGCTCTCTCTCTCCCTCTCCTTCCCTCTCTCTGAAATCAATAAAGATATATTAAAAAAAAAAAAAAATCAATGGAAAAAATACATTAAAAAAATAATCAAACAAAGCAATCCTCTCTGCTAAGAGCCATAAACGCTGCTGAGGGGACTGGAGATGTGAAGAAATGCCGACCCACCCTGCGGGCTGTGAGAGGCGGTATTTGCAGACATAACCTGGGGTTCAAAGAGCAAAAAGCTCCCCGGTACCCTCGACGGGGTTGCTGGGACGCGTCGGTGCTGTGCCACACGGTGGAATATTACATGGTGACGGAAAGGGACACGCAACACACAGACGACACTCACACGTCATCAAGGGAAAGGAGCCAGATGCAATAATGCCCAGTTCGTGTGCGTGGCCTCTGAGAGGCACGACCAGTGGGCGGCACAGAAATGAAAGCAGGTTGCCGTGGAGGTGGGGGGGCCTGGCCGAGCGAGGAGATGCTCCCTGTCTGGACAGTGGTGGCAGCTGCGAGGTGGCTCAGTTATCAGGACGCATCCGAATGTGCACAAACACGTGTGCATAGCGCCCTTTCCGGGAAGCGGTGGCAATGAGGTCACCTGAGTATATTTAGCGCCTGTAATGGGACATGGCCTCAGCGATGTGCTCAGCACACCGACCGTGCCAGCCCCTGGCAAGGAAACCTACCCCTGGCATCGGCCGGTGAGCGCTCCAGTGTCTGGGCCTGCTGTGCTTTATGTCACCAGCCCCAAGGAAATTTTGGTGGCTGAGAGAAAGCTGCCTCTTCCGAGAAGCCCTCCTGCCTCTCCACGTCTGTGTCCGTGGTGGTGGAAAATAATGCAGACCACTTGGCCGTCTGTTTACAGAAATCTGAAATGGGCACCCGCGGTGAAGGGGCCCCCTCCTGCCTGCGGCCCCATCTACTAACTTGTTGGTGGAAGTTGCAGACCACCAGGGGTTGGTCCCCTCACCATAAACATGAGGAGGAGAATCTGGAGACAAGCCCAGGACTGGCTTTGATGGACGCGCAGAGGGAGCCCTTGGCACAGAGCCCCTCCGCGGAACAGCTCCAGCCGGCCCAGTCCCCACTGCCCAGACGTGGCCCATGTCATCCGCCAGTGGGGCCTGTGACCCAAGTGTGGGCCCTGGTGGGGTGAGCTCGGTGGCACCCTGTGGGCTCCACCCCTGAGACCAGCCCAGGACACTCCAGGCAGGAAGTGGCAGCCAGGAGCCTGCAGATCAGCCCCTGAGACCTTGGCCGGGGTCATCAGGTCACCCGGGGGCATGGGGCTGCGGTCAGCACCCTTAGCCCCTGGGGGAAAGGTGACAGGGTCATCAAGGAAGGCAGCAGTCGTGACCTGTGGTTGCAGAAGGGCCACACCTGCTACAGGTATCCACGGTGGCCCAGCCACCTCACTGCCCCTGTGACAAGCCCGGCTTGTTGTTTCTGGGTGGCAATTGCTTGTGGAGTTCACTTCTACCTAGTCCTGGGGAGATAACCCGTTTTTACCTAGTCCCGGGGAGATAACCCGTCCTCAGCAGGCGCCCTCTGCGCTGATTCCAGGCCGCCTGACAGCGGGAGGGGTCTCGCGCTTCCGGCGCTTGAGGCTGGATAGGCCGGGGGGGCTGGGAAGTGCTGAAGTGCTGGGGAGACCCCTCACTAACTGTGGAGGTGTTGCCTGAACAAGTGACCCCGCGTGGGCCTGTGACAAACAGTCAGGGGACGCCTGGGCCAGGAGGTCGGCTGGCAGGGTCCCTGGGCTTTCTGGGAGGCGTTGACTCAGGGGCCTTGTCTCATGTTGGGACTCTACGGGGTGGGGGCGCAGGGCCCACGGGCACAAAGCAGCCTCTGTGGCAGCCGAGATAAGTCAGAGTTGCCCTGCTGTGTCGTCAGAGGGCAGAAATAGCCCCGCTCCCTTCCCGGAAGAGCCTGTGTGGGCTGGTCCGGGCGGCCGTCTGCCCCGGTCCTGGAGGCCGGGTGATGAGAGCAGGCGTCACCCCGCCCTCCCGCGCCCAGGAGCCGAGGGGCTGGCCCTGCACGGGGTCTCGGGGTGTGAGGGCTGTGGGCCCCCACCCCACACCCGCCTCCCAAGGCCCCGGAGACGGCTGCCTGTGTGTGCCGGGCTGCAGGCCCAGGGCCCAGCGCCTAGAGCCGGCGGTCAGCGCCGCGGCCTTGGGCGAGGCTCCCAGCGGGTGCTGACCGGTGCTCAGGCCAGGCCCTCGAGGCGACCCTGGGCATGAGCCGGGGCAGGGGTAGCACTTGGCTGCTGGAACGAGGCAGGTGAATAAACGGCCCCTCACGGGAATGCACGGTCGAAGCTGCCACTGCCCCGGCCTTGGCCCCCATCCCTTCTCCCTGGGCCTCGCAGTGCCTGCCGCTGGCCTTCCCACACGCGATTTCTAGGCCATTTGGCTCTCAGGGCAGAGGCTGTGTGGCTGAGCGACACCGGTGCCGGGTGTGCGGTGGGGGGAGCGGGAGAGCCAGGGGTGATAAGGTGGAAGGGTCGCGGGGCTCAGCCCATAGCTGAGGGGGCCTCCAACGTGTTCACACGAAGTGCTGACCTGGGCAAGGCTGGGGGTGACCAGGGAGGGTCCGATTGGCATCCCTGGGGGCCTCTGCCCTGGTCCACAGCTGACCAGACCCACTCTGGCCAGTCCACACACACGACACCTCCGGGGTCCTTCAGGAACCTCCTGATGAAAGTGTCCACTGAGAGCGGCAGCCTCTTTCCAGTTTACAACTTCAGGGCTTCACGGCGTCATTCAGGGGCCAGCGGCGGGCAGAGCGAAGGCCGGCAGCCCTCGGAGCTCCAGGCCCCCTCAGAGGCCGCTTGGGCAGCTGGAGGAGGGGCCCCTCCTCGCAGACGCTCCGTCACTAGGAGACCCTCGAGCCCCCCCCACCCCAAGCCTCACGTCTGTGAGAAGCGATGCTCGGTGGTCGGGCATCGAGGTTTCTCAGAACTTCCTCAGAGAAGCAGGACAACAGATCGGATTAGAGAATTATTACATGCGAGGGGCGGATGAGCTTCAGGCACAGCTGGATCCAGGAGACTGGACAAGGCTGTTAGAACCATGTCTCTCCCTCTCGGTTCTGCTTCCCTCCTGTAGCTTCTCAGGTGGACACTGAGGCCCAGGGAAGCCCCAGGCACAGAGCAGCCCCCCTTTCGATAAACACCTGGATCTCCCACAGAACCGAGGCGGGTGACCTGGGTCCCGCGTCCGCTCTGGCTGATCAGGGCCTTAGGCGCTGGGCGGTGCTGATCAGCTGGCCTGGGCCACGTGTCCACTGCCACGTTCACAGTCCCTCCAGCATCAGTGCACTGGGGAGAGGGGCGTCTTCAGAGGAAACTCGGGAAGGAGGGGTGGTTGCCCACATGGAGCACCCACGTGGCCGTGCAGGGTGGCCAGCGACCGCTCCTATGGAGAGGCGTGTACGCAGGCAAAGCTCTGCCAGGAGGCTTGGGCTCACCTGCCAACCTCCTCGTTTGGAGCAGATCTCATGGCTGCCGGGACCTGCGTCTCAGAAAAGCCCCGCCAACTTCAAAGGGCCTGTCCGCCGCCCACTTTGATCTCGGAGGGGGCTCCCTGGGCATCGTGATCAAAGACCGCCGCGATTCCAGGTATGCGCAGGGCCGTCTGCAGCAGACGCGCTGCGGCTTTCATCCGGCTCTGAGTCGCTGTCTGAGAGACCCGTGTGTCCTCAGAAGCACGGTTCTTTTTATGTTAGAAACACAGCAACAGAAACTTACCTGGAGTCACGGGGATGAAGGAGCCGAGCCCGGCCTCGGAACCAGGCTGAGGTTGGGTGACTCAGGGCGGCGAGGATGGGGCAGCGGGACTTCGGGCTAAGCCGCTGGGTGTCCCCGAGGTCGCTGCCCCTCCCTGGGCTCCGCTTGAGCTTCTATAATGACAACCACCGTGGTCTCCACTCCCAGCCCAGGGGCGCGGTGCCGGGTGACCCCTCAGGTCCTCCCGGCCCATGTTTGATGGTTCCGAGCTCCAGGCACTGAATGGGACACACTCTGTCGTCATTCCTGAGAGGCGGCCTCTCAATTCCAGACCCCAGTCTGGGAGCCGAGCAAACAGTGTTTCTTAAGTGGGTGTAAAGCGGTGGTGAGTCGGGGGGGTCACACGCAGATCGTTCCATACAGGAGCTTGAGGGTGAGGACTGGGGGAGGGCCGGGGCCTGAGGGATGCTGTAGGAAGGGAGACAGGCCCAGGGGGCAGCCTGACCGCCCAGAGCAGCTGGGACCAGGGCAGGGTGTGGACGCAGGGGTGAGGCTGTGACTGGGGCTGAGACACTGGCCCCGGGAGGGAGGACCCCTCTCCGGCCACCTGGGGAGGAGGCGCAGGAGCAGCTGGGCCTCAGTCTCTCAGCGATGGGGAGTCAGGCTGTGCTACGGGCGGAGGGGGCCTGGCCAGGAGGGGCCGTTAGTCTGCAGGGCAGGCGACCTCGGCACCAGGCTCCTGTCGCACCGTCCGAGGTGCACAGGGCAAGGGAGACCGGACAAAGGAGAACAGGACCTGCCACTTCCGGGGCCTGGGCCTGGGAAGGACAGGCGTGTCCCTGGGACTCCGTGACTGGCCAGTGGACTAGGAGCTGAGGACCAGGAGGGGACCCTGTGGGGTGGGGCATCTTGGTGACCCAGGCTGTCTGTCCCCCGTGCTCACCTATGGGTGCTCCCAAAATACACTTCTGATTCCAGGAAGTCTAACTCCTGCAAGTCTAACGGGACCTTCCCAAGATCCTGCGGCCAGTTAATAGCCCAGATCCTGGCCCAGGAACCTCTCAGCTGGTGCATCAAAAGTGGGCCCTGCTCCCAAAACAGGGCCGCTCGCTCCCCGAGGCGGTGCCGGCGTTGGGGACACTCGGCCTCCCTCCCCCTGAAGGACCAACGGTCGCCCACGAGCTCCTGCTGCAGAACTTGCTGTGAGCAGGCCTGGATTTAAGAGTCTGGTTCAGGGGAGTGTCTATCGCTCTGTGAGAAGACAGCAGGTCGGATACGAGAAGTTACATTTCCCTCGGTGACCACAGGCGACTCTGGGCGGTCACCAGGACGGGGGCAGAGCCGACCTCATCGGGAGGAGGCCGCGTGGGGCGGGGGCAGGTCAGGTGCCAGTATCTGACCTGATAGGAGAGCAGTCAGAAGACAGCTCTGCTCCATCTGGTCCCCACGGTGGGAGGAAGCACTGAAAGGGCTTTAGATTAAAATCAATTCCTGTTCAATCTTCGGCTAATTTGGTTTGCGATCTCTCTCGGCTCAGATGGAGGTGCAGTGGAGACAGGGCCTCTTCCACTGAAACCTGTGAGGAGCCTTGGACGTGACCTTGACCTTCCCTCTGCAGGGTGGCAGGTGACGGGTGACGGACAGGTGGCCTCCGCCCAGGGTGGCTCCCGGGGCACTTTGTGCTTCAACGAGCCCCTGGTGACGCTGGCTTTGTGCTCCCATCCAGTCTCAGTCCTAATTCTGCCTCGAGGGCTCAGAACCCAGCAAACGGTGGTGTCCACACATCGGGGTGCCTGCTGGGGACTGGCCACACCCAGGAGTAGGGGCTCCGGGCGTGATTGGCTTTGATGGGCCCCCAGCAGTTCTGGCTGAGACACAGTGAGCCCTGAAGGGTGTGGGGCGTTGCTTGGACCAAGGCCTGCCCTCAAGGTGCCTCCCTGGACTCAAAAGCCCATGTGCCTAGGGCTACACCCGCCCAAGGGCCCACAGCTCACCTGGGGCCCCGAGGCCTGGCCCTGGCTGTGGTCAGTGACTTCCTGTCAGGAGCTGAGCATCTGCCATGTGCCGGGACTGAGGGGACACGGGACACAGGACAGAGCTGAGGTCCAGGAGGGGGTGGGGTGCAGTGAGGCCAGGCCTGGGAGGGAAATCAGGTGGAAAGGTGACCCTGGGGTCTCCGCAAGGAGCCATGTCCTATCCAAGGAACCACGTCCCCTCTAGAAGAGGCCCTTCACGTCCCAGTGGGTCCTCAGGGTGGCCCCCTGTTAGCTCAGGGCTCTTCTGGGCAGGGTGGGGGCTTGGATACCTGTCTGTCTGTCTGCTCCACGTCTGCCAGGATGCGCAGCCCCAGGCCAGCCTCTCCGGGAGTTTCCTGGCGCTCTGTGCAGACGCTTGGACACAAAGCCAACTCCCATTCCACGAGGACAGGACCTGCGACCCTCCTCACGGTGACGGGGGGTCCCTGAGCTCAGAAGCTGGAGCCCCTGCCCAAGTCACCCCTCCAGCAGGGTGGGTGCCCGAACGGACGGAGGGGCCCTGAGCTGGACCCAGCCACACTCAGTCCACAGCTCAGGGCTGTCCTGTTCCTGCCCCTTTAAACCCAGTGTCTCCATGTGACGAATGGCCAGGCCACCCCAACCCATCCCTGTCTGGGAAACCTCCCCACCCCCGCACCACAGCGCCCTGCTCCCAGCCCTCGGGTTCTGGGTTCCTTCGCCCCTGTGGGTGCCCCTACACCCCCAGTATTTTCTGTCTTGACCACCAAGGTCAGTGGCCACTTATACGTGTCCGTGGGTGCCACACCGGGGACATGACACTGCCACAGAGCACGTCCCCACACAGATGTGGGCCAGGACCCTGCATCCTGGGCAGGCCCAGAGTAAAATGAAAATGGGCGTCTTGTCGAAGACTGCCGAGGACGTCCGGTGGTGACGGGGGTGCGTCCCCGACACAGGCGGCCCAGCGGCAGACATGGAGCTTGTGCGCCGAGCTCGGGGGATGGGGTCCCCTTGCCCGCTCTCCCGTCTCAGCTCCACAGCCTCTCAGGCTGTTTCTCCAGCATCTCACAAGGAAGCCGGAGCTACCAGCGCCCGTCACTGACTAGCCCACGGTTGTCGGCGGCTGATTATAATTAAATCTGATGAGCTGTGTTTCCTATCTCCTTAATTAAAGTAATTATGATAGAGGCAGTGGACGGCCCCAAACTCCGCGCATCCCCCGGAAAGTTCTCGGAGCCCAAGCCCAATTCCAGGGTGGGCCAGGCTGAGTGGGCAGCCGGGCGGGGGCCACCAGCCAACGCTTCCCGGTCACCAGAGACCCCGGGACCAGCCACCACCCTGGGCCCTGGATGGTGGGGAGGGGAAGGGACAGAGCCAGAGGCCCTTACTCTGCTCCGCAGCAGTTTCTATTTTAACCAGACGGGTGAGTGGGACGGAGGGGGGCCGGGCAGCGAGGACGGGGAAGATGTCCCCTCGAGCCTGGGATCCTGTGGGCCTGGTTCCAGCTGTCCTGAACGACCAGCGGCCCCACAGCCCCACTTAGCCACAGGGCTGCACAACTTACGAGTGTTCTCCCCCCGGGGTCACTGTGCTCCCTCCGAGCCGGGCACAGCCAGCTCCTTGTCTGAGGGATGGTCAGCGGGGGCGAGGGGTTGCTCAGCCGGCAGTGAGTCAGGCCCAGCGGGAACGCGGCCCCGGCCGCCTGGCTAGCCACCCACTCCACCCCGGGAACAGACGCGCAGGGTGGGAGGCAGAAGGTCAGGCTATTCTGGGACCTGGGACGTGACAAGGACAAGCCGAGCGCCTGCTGGGGCTTTAGTTCTGTTCTGTGCGGGATGGAGGACAGTGGGGATGGCCGAGGGGGCAGGGCCACTGGGCGCAGGAAGCAAAGGTCCCCGTGACCCTCTGGGTCGAAGATCAGCTGTCCCCAGTCTAGAGGCGCCTGGCCAAGGTGGGCTGCTCATGGGCACCACAGCTCACTGGTCCTCGGTGCCTGGGGACAATCTGGGGACCAATCTTGCCACCTGAGCCTCTTCAGTGTGAGCCACTTAGCCTCAAGGGCAAGGAGCTCTCTCCTCGGCCCTCGGACGCTGTGGGCCGGGTGGTGGTGGTGTGTCCACCCACGCTTCCCAAGGACACGGGGGGGGGGAGATGGAGGGCTGTGTGTGGCCAGTGGGGGCCGATGGGTCTGGGCCAAGGTCAGGGCCAGTGGGGTGCTGCTGGAATTGTCTGTCCCACAGTAGAGAGCAGAGGGGGTCAGGAGTGGGGCAGTGTGGCCGGGAGGGCATCAGAAACCAGGCTGGCACCGCGGTGTTCTTCCCCAGGCCCCCTGGGCCCCCACTGACCCCATCGCTGGCCTTCCTCCATCTGCGGCCCCTCTGCTGTGCTGTCGGGACCCTCACCTCTCCCGGCTCCTCCCACCGCGCACCTGCCCCAGCCACTCTGACCCTCACACCCAAGAGCCACGGAGCCAAGGCCTTTCTCCACCCTCAGCATCCCAACAGCGGGGGGCTGGGCACTGGGGGCCTGACCATCACTGCGGAGGCCCCCCTGCCAGCGGCCCCGGCACCCCCATCTCCATCTTTCTCCCTCTGGCTTCCTTCGCCCTCCCTCCGAGAGCTCGTTCATGCCAGGCAGTGGGGCCCGGCTGCCATGGGTCCCCATCCTTACAGGTTCCACAGCCAAGAGACCACAGGGGCTGCCCAGCACCCTCCTCAGTCCCACCCCCAGGTTCACCAGACTAACTTGGTTCCCCACCCTTGGGGGGTCTCTGTGGGTGGGGGAAGGAGGTGGCCTCATCAGATTGGCCAGCCTGGTGGGAGGTAGGTGGGCAGAGGAGTGTGAGTGACAGGTGGCATCACACAGTATATGTGTGTGGAGGGGTCCCAGCCAGAGCACCCCCACCCTGTGCAGCTCCCTGCACCTGGAGAAAGACTCCTCCCCACCCCGAGGTCCCAGAATGGCCACCAGAGAAAACCTGCTCCAGCCACGGTTCACAGCCAGCCCTGGGCCCCTGGAGGGGGGACTGGGCAGCTGGTGAGGGGCTGAACGGAAACAAGAGCCCCTTCTCCTCCCAGCCGCCCTGCTTGGCTCTGTCTCAACTCCAGGACCTAGTGCGAGACAGTAAACGCATTCAGCAGAGGAGGGGTCCCAGCCCTGCCCGAGGTCAGGGGAGCAACGAGGAGGGGAGCGGGGTGTCCTGGGAGGGCCCCCAGGTGAAGCCAGCAGGAGAGGCCCTCTGGGCCAGGTCAGCTGAGCTGGGGCTGGTTGGGCCGGGTGGGGAGCCTCTTACGAGAGGGACCTCCCCAAGATTCAGCAACAGAGGGGGTTTCGGCACCTGGTGACCACAGGGAGGGAGTGCCGCCTGGGTCCTCTCTGCAAACCCAACTTCTTGGCTCAGAAAAGGCGCCATGGCTGTGAAACAGGCCAAGAGCACAGTCGGGGGGGGGGGGGGGACAAGGCAGGGGTCTGGAGAAGGGGGTCTGGGCCACGGGGGAGGTGGTGTCCAGCCATGGTGTGGCAGACAGACCCCAGAGGCCCCTAACCCCACTCCCTGCAAATCTCCTGGTCCTTCCTTTCTCCCCGGAGGCTCCAGCCGAGGCCTCTTTCCAGGCAGCAGACGCAACCCCCAGGCTAGTCACCGGCACAGGCCACCCCCAGCAGCCATGCTGAGGGGCTTCCCACTGCTACGGGGAGCACCTATAGGGGGCTAGGCCTGCCCTGTGGGCACCAAGGTCAATCTCCCCCTTGAAGGACTGTCCAGCTTCTAAAAGGCCTGAGAGGCAGGCCTCAGGGCATCATGCCAAAATCGGCGTCTCCTTCTAAAAGGACAGCAGGTTGGGCAGCCTGGCTGTGGACAGTCCTCAGCCTCCAGGAGGCCCCATCCTAGTGGGGTCCTCCCCCAGCAAAGCTGGGGACACCAACCCACGCTGTGCAGCCCAGCAGTGGAGGCCAGGGCTAGGGACTGACCCAGGGGGCTGGAGCAGCTCCTCGATCTCCCTCAGCCCTCTGTCTGCCTGTCCCGGTTTCCTGAGCCCCTGTCCCCAGCCTCTAGTGGCCCTGTCCCAGGTAGGGTCCCCTCTGCTGTGCTCCAGGACGGTTTCCTCTGGAATCTACAAACACACATCTGCCTTCAGTGCCAACAAATAAGTGAAACCACATGGGATGGTCTGAAACTTCCAGCGGCTTTTACACCACAATAAAAGCAGAGGAGCTGAGCTCCAGGAAGGCCGCAGGCTCAGTCTGCCTCCAGCAGGAAGACAGGGGAGCCACAGTGGTGTCAGGGGGCAGGGGAGCCAGAAATGCTCTTTCCTCAATGCCGACCGTTGAAATCCAGCCCATCCACAAAGGCCAGTTTCCATGCCACTGCTTCCAGGCTGTTCTCCAGGGTTTCATCCCACCTCCTCCTCTTCTGTGCTGATGCCCCTTCATGCGGCAAAAATATACTTAAGACAGTGGAACAAGGAAGGTGCATGGAAGAGGCAATAGGAGAGCCGGGTGGGGCTGCTCTGGCTCCCTGGGAAGTCACAGAAAAGGGGCCCTGGGGACAGGTTCAGGGGGTTAGCCTGGGACAAGCTGCCACTGACCATTGCTCCCCTGGTTGCAAGTCTCGGGGTCCCATAGAGGGAAGAAGGGGGATGGTGATGGTGCTGGCGGCTCCCATGGTTGGGGCGCACACTGGGTGCTTTGTCCTGAGCATATTTATCTCTCTCTTGCAGGTGGGAATCTTGGGGGAGGTCTTGGGAGCATTTCAGCAGAATATCGATCAGCTCTCCAGGTGCTTTTCGGGGTCGTGGTCCCCACTGATTGGTCGGCACCAGGGCAGGGGGTCATTAGTCGGTGCAGCTGGTCCTGAGACAGCCTCGGGGCCACGTGTCTGGTTTTGCTGCTTTTCTGGGCCTGGAGCCGAAATACAACTGAGGCCTAGATGTTATCTTTAGGGAGGAACCGCTCAGAGGTCTAAACTGCATGACCAGCGACATGCTGGGGAGGGAAGGTTGCCCTGGGGCGAGGTTCTTGTTTTCCCAGTTCTGCCCCTTGCTAGGCGCCTGGGGCCTCCTGCCCTGGTGACCTTCTGTATCTGGCTCAGCGTCCTGCTCTGCTCACGTCTGTCTAACTGCCCATGACAGAGGGAAGGAGGGAGGGGGAACCGGGCGGAGACAGCTGAGGGGCAGCACTTCCTGGCAGCCCCCTGCTGTGGGCTCCTTGCTGGCCACATTCCTCTCATTTTCCAGATATGGAAGCAGAGAGGACAGGGTGTGGAATTGACTGGGCCAGGGCTGTGCGGCTAGTGACCCCGAGGGGGGGTGTGGCAGACCTGTGCCCTGGGTACACCACACCCTGTGTTTGCAGACCCCAAAGCCTGGCCCGGACACCAGGGGTCCCCAACTTCAGGGCCAGCTTCAGCCCACCCTGCTGCGTAACAATGGGAACTGCCGGGTCTCCGGGAGCCCCCACCCCTCTGCTCGGGTCTAAGCTGGCAGATTCCGGGCAGGCAGCCCGGGGGGTGGGCTGGGAGGTTTCTCTCAGACACACAGACACGTCCCTCCGCTCAGCACGGAGGGCAGAGACGATGACAGGTGCCATCGCCCGACCGCCTGTCACTGTGAACCAGCTGCCCCCTGTCAGCAGCCCTGAGGCCCCGAGAGCCAGGCCTGTCAGAGCTCCAGCCCCACCGCAGGCCCCACCTCCCGGGCTCACACTCCTGACTCCAGCTGGACCTGGGGGCCTGGGGTGGACCAGATCCTGCTGGGAAGTGGGGTGAAACTGGGGCGTGGGGCCACGGACCTAGGGCCCAGGGAGGCTGGCAGGGAGGGGAGTAGCTGCTGGTGGGGGACATGTGTGGGCTTCCGGGAAGGGACTGATTGTGGTGGGGGGGGGGCAGAGGTGGGGACAGGAGGAGGGTAGGTGTGTCGGGCCAGAGGCCAGGAAAGGCCCATCTGGCTGGAGGCCGAGGGCCAGGCTGGAAGGCAGACCCAGAGCAAGCAATTCCCAGGGAGGTTCTTGGGGGGCCAAGAGGCTGGATGGCACCACCCCCGGCGGTGGGGGTCCCTGAGGGTTCTGGCCCAAAGTGGCCCCACTGGAGCTGGTTCCTGGGTCTGGAGCACTGGGAGGGAGGTTAGGTGGGGTCTCACCCTGATGAACTCAGAAAGAGAGGGGGGCGTTTAAACTCTAACTGGTGATGAGGGCGGAAAGGGACAGCAGCCCATGAGGCCACTGCGTCTGCCTGTCTCGCAGGTGGGCCAGGCCCAGGTCAGCTGGAACTGTTTGGAAGAGTCCCCTCTACGGCCTATCGACAAAGAAGCAGCAGGCCACCCGCACGCACCAGGGGCTTCCGAATATTTGGTAACAATTCCAATGCCCTGTGTTCCCATCTCAACCCTGTGTTTTGTTTTATACACTTAACGTTGCCCTGGGAGGGGGTAGAAGTCATCCAGCTGCCCCAGGGAGCAGTGCAGGGAGGAGCCAGGCCACCCACCCAGGGGAAGCGGCTGACAGTTGATGGGCAGACAGAAGAAACTCCAAGGGGACAGAGTTCAGGTCACAAGGAAGAGCTGGGCTGAGTGCCTGGGACGGAGGCCACTCCTTGGCCACTGCAGAGCCGGCTCCCTGGCTACCCCTGTCCATCAGCAGGGCCTTTTTTAGCCCTGATGGAGGTAGGCCGCAGCCGGGGCCAGGCAGCCACGGTGACCTTGTTAGGGGTCACGTCTCGCTTACAGGGACCACTCAAGGGAGGGCCAGTCTTGGGCTGGGGCTGGCGGGGAGACAGGAGCAGCTGTGGTCTGCCTTAGCCTGGGGGGACCCTCCACCAGCCCTGCCTCCTGCCTGCCCTCTCAGAGCCGGTCCCCAGGGTGCATGCCAGGGCCCGAGGGTGATGATGGCACATTTACTATAGCCACAGGCTGGGGGGCAGGGGCGGAGGGGGAAAGGGTGGTGAGGGGAGTCCAACCTGCCCTCAGCATCCCCTTTCTCCTCTCAGCCTCTGCGGCTTTGTGGCTGGGGGGACCCACAGGTGAGCTCACTGCTCGCGGAGACCGAGAGGTGCAAACTCATCCTAGAAAAACAAACTGAACCAGGAAGCTGGAGCCGGGGGCTCTGGGGCCACAAGTCCCTCTCGTGCAGGGAATTCAAAGGCATTTTGTGTTCGGGGTTCAGCCCAGGGTGAGATTTCTTCCAGGCGCATTTGGCGGCAGCTTCTGGGGTGCAGACGGGCACGCCCAAGCAATGCTCATGGACCTGCTGGGTCAGGGGCGTGTTGGCCTGGCCCCACCCAGAGAGGGCTGTGTCCTGTGAGTGGTTATGTAAGATTGGGCACATTACGTAAGGACCCACGCCCTCCTCGCTGCAGCTCCCAGGTGCCAACTCTTTGCATGTCCATCCTTTCTGTCCACACGGCAGGCTGAGGGCTCAGCACTGCAAGGGGGCCAGCTGAGCCGGCCAGGCATCTGCACCCTCAAGGCCGACACAGCCTCGCTCACCCAGCTGCCTGCCTCAGAAGCCCTGCCTCAGAGGAGAGGGACGGAGGGAGGTCCCCACTCTGCCACCTCTGGGCTGTGTGGCCTTGGGCAGGTCACTGACCTCTCTGGGCTCAGCTTCCTCTCCTGTGAATAGAGGCTCCAGTGTCCTGCATCAGCTGCCACGAGCAATCCGGGGGGGCTGCCCTTCCCCAGACTGCCAGCCAATGGGGCCACAGTCCCTGAAGCTCCACGCCACCCCTTTCCCCTGCCCTCCTGCAGGCACCGCCCTAATGTCACAGGCATCCCACCCCAGGCCAGGATGGGGCCTGAGCTTGCACCGTCCCCCTCAATGCTCCATGAGCTGGGAACAGGGCCCTCAGCACATTTGCTCTGGAGACGGGGCAGGCAAACCCAGGGCCCAGGGTCTGGCCTCCCCTTTACGAAAGACATTTGTTCTTGGAGGCCCCATGGGCGCTTTCTAGAGTTAGAGCGCCCCCTGCTGTGGGAGTCAGTCCCGGAGGAGCTGGGAGGGTCCAGCCTTCCCATTTTCCCAAAGTCTGAGCTCAGAGGCTGCTGGGAGCCCCCCACACAGGAGGGACACTGAGCACCCAGAGGAAGGCCCTGTGGGCCAGAAGGCGGAGATGGAGGGGATACTGGCCCTGCCTGGAGAAGATGCTCCAGGAACCTGGGCCTAAGCCTTCCTCTCACCCCAGCTCCTTCCTAGGAGCCAGAATGTTGGCTTTGGCTCAGAATCGCTCAGCTGCCTTCAGAGGTCTTGGAAGCCACAGGAAGATAAAATCACGTGGGTCCCCAAAAGGGTCAAAGGCCAAGGAACCACACATCGCTGACCTTTCCTGAGTGCTGAGGCCATCACCTCACGTTTTGGGGCCTCCTTGTGAGGACCAGAGGCTGAGCGGCCGTGTGGCGTCCAGGGCAGGAGGCTCCACGTGGGGGGAGCACCCAAGGCCAGGCTCCCAGGTGCCTTTGGGAGCTCAGCCTGCACAGCCCTGTCGGGAGTGAAACACGAGTGAGTGCTGGGAGGGACCGGCGGTTGCTTTCTACCACGCCCAGGACGCGCAGGGTTAATAGAGCTGCCAGCCACCAGGCCAGCCACCCACTGAGCTTGACAGTCTGAGGGGTGGCCTTCCGCTGGGCGCAGGGGCGTTGCTTTGACACTTTCATGGACAGCCACCCGCCGGGCCCCAGAAGGCCCCGCTGTGCAGGGACAGGCGAGAAGACTGGCAGGAGTGCCCTCGGCGTGGGGCGGGGCTGTGTGGGGTCTCGTTGGGCAGCTGTCCTCCCAGCCTGCCAGCGGGCTCGAGGCCACCGAACTCGCTGGAATAACCGGGGAACTGGGGTCGGGGCCCACCCGTCGGTGGAGGCTGTACAAGCCTCGACACCCAGGTCTCCCCTGGACACCGCGGTACATTACTACTTCTTATTACGTGATATTTCCTGATGTTCACGTCAACCTGTGCACATGGTAGCAAAGTGTTATAATTATAGAGACGTGTGGAGCCAGGAAGACCCCCATAACCCAGCCCCGGACGTGACTCTCCCATCTCCACCCAGCCGATGACTCTGGTTGCCCCCCGCCCCCCCCGCACACAGCTCTGCTGCAGGACAAGCCCCCTCGACAGGTGTCAGCTGCTGCCTGAGGAGTCGGCCTCCGGGCAGCGCCATCTGGCCCTGGGGGCGAGGCCACAGCACTGGCCTTGGAGGAGCAACAGCCTCCTCCCGCCCAGCCCCCCGCCCCCTGCAGCCCGGCCACTCACCCCCACCCCCTCCCTCTGCCTGGCGAGGCTGAAGGGTCTGCAGCTGAGTCTGGGAGACCTGGGGGGCTCCTTATTTGGGGGCAGCTCTGGAGACAGGCTCGGACCCCACTTCAGGCCGCAGGAGGAGCCTGCACCCTGGCTGGTCGGCCTGGTCAGTCCTCATCTTACCTGGAGACCCGGTGCCCACGGGGCCGCCCTTAGAAATGTGGGGCCAGGGGTGGAGCAGGCGAGCCCGGGGGGCCAGCACCCCCCATGCTGGGGGCAGGCTTCAGTGAAGTCTCTCCGCCCTGCCCTGTGGTGAGTGCCCGTCGCAGCTGGCTCTCGGGGTCACCCTGTTTCATATCACCAGGCCCCTCGGAACAATCCTTATTGTTCTCTGTGTCTTTATCCAGCTGGACACTTTATCCAGGGGGCAGGTGGACATGGCTTAGAGAAGGGGGGGCTGCGAACACCCAACTCCCTGGGCTGCAGCCCCCTTCCCTGGCCCTCTCTCAGCAAACATCTCTCCCGCTCACTGCTCCTTCTTGCAGCCCTTCCCTGTCTCCCACTTTTCCTAGGGGTGTGCAGCCTGGGCATCGCCGTCTGCATTGGCTCACGCTGGCCTCAGACGGGGTCTGTCCCTCACTAAGCCTCCCTGATAAAGCAGCTCGTCCACTGAGCCCCCAGCCCTCCCACCTGAACCTGCCCCCAGCCCTCACCCCACCTGCCCCCAGCCCTCACCCCACCTGCCCCCAGCCCTCACCCCACCTGCCCCCAGCCCTCACCCCCACTGCAGGCCCTGAGATGAGCCTGCTCCTGGCTGCCCCCTCGAGGGGCTCTGGCGGGAGGCCCGGGTCCAGCAGCCTCTGTCTGGCTGCAGCTCCGTGCCAGGCGTCAGGGAGGAGCGAAGCAGTGGGTCCCCTGTGCTCTCCTGCCCTGCCAGCCGCCCTGGGTCCCGTCCACACCCTCTCAGCTCCAGCGCCCACCGCACCAGCTGTCAGCAGCTCACCCTGGGTGCCCGGCTGCCCAGGGCTCAGAGGTGCTGCTCCTAAGGCGTCTGCTCCTGGCCCACCCAGGTGCTGCTGTGAGGGTCAGGTGTGCGGGCCCCACCGCCCCGCTCCCACCCAGCTCCCTGCGCTGTGGGCCTGGGGGACCAGAGGTGGCACTCAGGGTCAGACCTGCCTTCCAGCCTCACAGTCCCAGGTTGTGTGGCCCCGGACAGCCTGCTTCTGTCGGCTGATGTCCTCCCGAGGTGCTTGTGAAACCTCCCAGGCCTTCATCTGTCCCCCCACCGTAGGCAGCATTTCTGTCCTGCTGTGGCCAGGCCTCCGTCCTTCCCCAGACAGGAAGCTGGGCCACCCCAGAAGCAGGGTCCCGCCAAGCCTGCCATGCTGTCCACCTCCCTGGACCACTGGGCTGCTGGGAGGTGCTGTGTAGGAACTGGGGGCCAAGGACCCAGGCTGGGGGTCAAGGCAGTCGTCAGTTCTCCAGGGCTGGCCTTGGGGTCAGTCCGGATGGTGACCACCACAGGACACCTCCCAGGCCCTCGCCTGGCCCCCATTCAGAGCCGGGCTCTTCGCAGCCCTGCAGAGAGGAGCCCACACCCACTGGTCACCGGTGGTGGGCCCCTGTGCCCGAGGGCCCCGTGCTGCCGAGAATGAGGCAGGAAGCCCAGGACTGGCTGCGAATCCCCTCGGAGCGGCTCAGAGCGAGACCCACCAGGGAAATGCGCGTGGGTCTCATTCACGAGCCAGAGAAAGGTGAGAAAGACGTGCGGTTCCCGCGGGGGAAGAGCAGAGGCGGGAGGATTGCTGGCTTTTCCTCACACTCTCTGTATTATTTTACTTTCTGGAATTTTTAATAAAATCAATGGAATAAGAAAGTAAGGGCAACGAAACACTTGTATGTTCACGAAACAGAAACTAGAAATGCCTGCGATTGGAATCACACGAAGCAGAAGCCATTGCTCACGCGAGTTCTGACACGGAACCCTGTGTTCCGTGTGCGGGCACCGGGGCTGGGGCAGCTGGCCTGGCGCCCAGGGACCCTCCCGCCACCCTCTCAGGGCCACAGCTCTGCCGGGCAGGGTCCTGCTGCCCTCTCAGCCTCAGTCTGGGGCTGAGGTGCCCGCTGTGCCCACGCCTGCTGTGGACACACCCAGAGCAAACGTCTCGCAGCTGTGCCTGGAGCCAGGTGCCCTGGGAGGCGGCGAAGGTCCCTCTGAGCTGGACGGGGGAGGGCTGGGCTCACTCTCCAGGCACTGGGACGGCTGGGAGGAGGGGGGGCTCCTCCCGCAGGGGGCCGGGGTTGAGCTGTGCTTTGAGTATAACAATAAATGCAGCTTTCTTTTGTATTCCTAGGCTGCTGATGCCCGGGACATAAACACACGTGTGTACATGTAAATAATGCTTGTGAATTGCATCTCAGATCAGGTACCCGTCGGTTGTGAGTGGCGCATACACTATTTACATATGAATTATGGACCACATTTATATATAAGTATATAAGGTGTTTTATCCATATTTGTGTTTCATCTATTTATATATTAAGACACTGCTTTTCTGCTTTCTATTTTCACTTAATAATTTATGTTGTAATTCTTTCCCTACAGGAGGCACAGTTCCATCTGAATCCCTGGATGGCTGCAGAGGAGACCACGGTGAGGACGGCCTGGGATTAGCTCATTCGCTCCCCCTTTGATGGGACGGGGGTCCTGCTCGTGCCCGGTTTTCACGGGGGCACGTGGTGCTGCAGACACATGCTCCTCTCCGTTTGCTGCTAATGTGTGAAATCGATCGGTTTCTGAGCATTGAGCCGTCCTTGCATTCTCAGAGGGATACGGCCCTGAGGCGGCCCCGTGTTTTTTTTGTGTGTTTTTTTAAATATATCTTTATTGATTTCAGAGAGAGGAAAAGACAGGGAGAGAGAGAGAGAGAAACATCAATGATGAGAGGGTCATTGATCGGCTGCTTCCTGCACGCCCCCGACTGGGGATCAAGCCCGCAACCCGGGCCTGTGCCCTGACCGGGAATCGAACCCTAATTCCCTGGATCCTAGGTCGACGCTCAACCTCTGAGCCACGCCCGGCTGGGCTGGCCCCGTGTTTTACTATGTACCAGCAAACCCTGCTTCTTAATATTGTATTTAAGATGTTTATACCGAAAGTCTATCATCACCGCTCAGGTGCCCCAGGGGCACAGTTCTGTGCGCTGCTTGGGGGTTGGGGGCGAGGAGGGGGCCACGCCCAGAGGCCGGGAGGGCTTCTGCTCCACTCCGCTGTGGGGCAGGAACCCTCAGCCTTCCACCCAGACCCGAGGCCACGAGTCCTCGGTTGCGGGCACGGGTGAGCCCTGGCCACACCCGAACCCAGACGACTGAAGGCCATCAAACGTACCACGGCCTCGGCTCCAGCTGCTGCTCAATTATTCAGGGCAAGTTCCATTAATGGTCATCAAACGGCCTTCCACCGAGAGGAGGAGCCAACCTGGCACAAGGGCAGCTTCGGCTTGTAAACATCTAACTGAAAAGACAGAGGGAACGAGAACCACTCGGACGCTCGGGGAGGCGAGAGCTCTGAGCTAGGCCCTGCCCTTCCCTCCCCTGCGGGCAACAGGAGGCCCTGGAGCAGGGCGCGGAGTGGGGGGGGGGCAGCCCTGGGGGTCGGGGGCTCCAGATCCCAGCTGCACAGAGAGCGGGCACTTTATGCCAACAGACGCCCCGGGAGACACCTTGGCAGGCGGGAGTCCGCTGGCACGTCGCAGCACAGGGAATTTTCCAGAAGCCACACGTGCCCCAGTGTGCAGGCCAAGTCCCAGGATCCAGCTTCAAACGGCAGGAATTTCCTTTTCCCAGGGGCCATGGCCCCAGCCGTCGCCCAGCAAAGGGCGGCCTCCGTCCGGCTGTCCACAGCTCAGACGTCACCTTTGATGCTCTGGGATTTCTGAGCTTGGCTGGACTGTGAAGAGGCAGGTTTCTGACCTCACTGTTGGGAAAGATGAGCCTGGGGGACCCCAGGGGGCTCAGGTGCAGGGCTGAGCGGGGACAGGAGTGACAAGGACAGGAAGAGCCTGTGCTGACCCAGGCACGGCGGGGCCTCGCGGGAACTGGAAACCGAGTCAGAAAGGTTTCTGCTGAGCGGCTGCCAATTTAATCTTTGTGATTAATAAGCTTCCCGACGCGTTTCCCCCGCGCTCCAGGCCTCTCTCGCCCCTCCCGCCAACGTTCCCTCTCACCTGCCAGTCCTCGTGTCCCCGTGTGACCGCAGCCTTCAGCAGAAGCCGACAGCCGCCCTGGGCCTTCGGCAGCTGGCAGAAGACGTGCCCACGTCTGCCCCGCGTGGAGGTGCCCCCGCTCCAGGCCCCCTCGAGCCCGGGGCAGACGTTTCTCACCCTCAGTGTGTGATACCCACCCGGCCCTCACCCTGTGCAGGCTCCTGTGAAGATCAGGGGCGCTGGTCTCCCTCATCCGCACCCCCACTGGGCCACGTGTGCTGAGGGCAATGGGGGCCCAGACGTCAAGCACCTTGGTGACCTGTGTGAGCAGGAGGCCCCAGGAAACCCTGTCCACCTGCCTCACCCCTGCCTTCCTCAGTCACCTCTCCTCCGGGAAGCCCTCCTGGTCCACGCACAGGCCCATGCCCACGCCACACTCCACAGCCTCTGGGCATGCTCCCTGCACCCTGATGGCCATGCCTGTCCCCCTACCCCCCCCCCCCCCGGTGTCCCGTCATCTAGGTGTGTGCACTGTGCCGGCCTTGGTGTAACGGAAGGAACCAGCCCTTCTTCAGGGGCCTCCGTGAAGGAAATGAGAAGGCCTGGGGCTATGGATGGACACAGGGGCCGTGGATGGACGCAGGGGACGTGGATGGACACAGGGGCCATGGATGGATGCAGGGGCCGTGGATGGACGCAGGGGCTGTGGATGGACGCAGGGGCCGTGGATGGACACAGGGGCCGTGGATGGACGCAGGGGCCGTGGATGGACCCAGGGGCCGTGGATGGACGCAGGGGCCGTGGATGGACGCAGGGGCCGTGGATGGACACAGGGGCCGTGGATGGACACAGGGGCCGTGGATGGACGCAGGGGCTGTGGATGGACACAGGGGCCGTGGATGGACGCAGGGGCTGTGGATGGACTTAGGGGCCGTGGATGGACACAGGGGCCGTGGATGGACACAGGGGCCGTGGATGGACGCAGGGGACGTGGATGGACGCAGGGGCCGTGGATGGACTCAGGGGCCATGGATGGACGCAGGGGCTGTGGATGGACATAGGGGCCGTGGATGGACACAGGGGCTGTGGATGCAGGGGACGTGGATGGATGTGGGGGCCAAGGACCAATGTGGCCGCAGTGAACACTGGTGGCTTGACTTCCATCCTCTGTCCTCAGAACCCCTGAGGGACAGACAGACAGAGGCCAACTCCCCCTGGAGGGCCGGAGACCCAGCCTGGCCGGACGGGCGGCTCCAGGCCCGGCAGCGTCCTCCCGCTGCCTGGACCAACCTTGCCCCTGATGAGAAAACCCTCCACGCTCGGCATCGTCGGTCCCGTCACTCCGGTGTGCGACCAAATAGCTCCTTTGGGAAACAGCTGCGCTGCTTTTATTTAAAAAGAAGTGGTTGCTCTTTGCCGTTTTTTAAAAGTTACAAATTCAGAAAGTGTAAGAACAAAGGAAAAGGAAACCCTGGACTCTCACCGGCCCCCGAGGAGTTCAGCGTATTTCCTTTCAAACCCTTTGCGCCCACCGACCGCGTGGAGGCCACTTTTTCGGGACCAGGATCACACTGTCAGCACTAATATTCACTCGCGTGGACAGAAATTATCTTGGGTAATTCTGCACATTGATAAATACAAACGCAACTCATATTTATGCAATATGTATGTAAAATATATGTTTTGCCCGGCCAGCGGGGCTCAGCGGCTGAGCGTCGACCCAGCATCCAGGAGATCAGGGTTCGATTCCCGGTCAGGGCACGTGCCCGGGTTGCGGGCTCGATCCCGTCGAGGGCGTGTAGGAGGCAGCCCGTCAGTGACTCTCTCCCATCGTTGATGTTTCTATTTCTCTCTCCCTCTCTCTGAAATCAATAAAAACATAGTTTTAAAAATTATTTTAAAACTACGTGTTTATGTAAATATTTTGTGTTTGCGTCCGCACACTGTACGCCGTATGTGCAAACACGCCGCGTCCGTCCGTTAGCTCCACGCGTTTCTAGCTGCGCTCGATTACGGGCGTGCAGCGGCTGATTTCACCAGTTTCATCCTGATGGGCACGGGCTCGGTTCCGCTTACTTAGAGTCGGAAATAAGGCAGCCGTGGGCATCTTTGTGCCCTTGCGTGAGAGCGCGGCATTGGGGGTCACGGCCGCAAGCACAGATCAGCGCCCGTCGCCCCGCCAGCCTCATTTCCATCAGCAGCTGCCGGCAGGGAGGCCTCTCACCTTGTCAGCACCGGCGACACCGTCTCTGTCACTGCGGCCCGGCTGCGAGGTCACTTCCATTCTAGTTCTTAGAATATGGGTGAGATGCAAATGCCTCCGTAGGCTTACTGACTGTACTTTATGGCCAAAGAAAACGACGTTTGCTACTCAGAGCAACAAATTTCAAAGGATTTACGTGATTTAAGAACTTCTGAAAGTAACGTGTATAACGCAGGAGGGGAGGTCCTTTCTTGGCGTGACAAGGCCAGAAAGCTTTCTCTGCTGTTAATCTTCCCCCAGGATGCTTTTCCATTGATTTTTAGAGAGAGCAGAAGGGAAGGGGGGCGGAAAGAGAGAGAAACATCCACGTGAGACTAGGGCCAGGGAGCGGACCTGCAACCCAGGTACCTGCCCTTGACCAGGAATCGAACCCGCCACCCTTCCGTGCTCAGGCCGATGCTCTAACCACGGGGCCACGCAGGCCGGGGCCAGAAGCTTTTTAAAGACACAGTTTGACTGCACTCGGAGGTGAGGTAAAGACGTCATACCGAAGTCGAAAGAGAAACAGCAAAATGAGACAATGGTTCTAAAATAAAACACAGATTAATATAAAACGAGAGGTTTGGGGGGGCGGAAATATTCAAAACCCACTCGGATACGTGGACGAGGGGAGGGCGATACCGTTGAAACAGCCTCCTGGCCCCATTCTCTGGAGTCCCTGGGATGACGGTCGTCACTGAAGGGGGACCGGGGACAGCACTGTGGCCACCAGAGCTCGGCTCTTCCTGGACGAAAGTGGGGGAGGGTCCTGGGGTGGTGGGTGGTCCCAGCGGCTGCTCTGGACGGGGGCACCCGTGGCTCCTGGAAGACGGGGAAAACCAGGCCCGGCCGATGTGCTCCTGGGGGCGCAGGGGCGTGTCCAAGCCGGGGCAGCATTGGGCACAGGTGCAGAGAAAGCAGGTAAACAGAACAAACGGCCCACAGACAGCAGCGTTGTCATAGCTCAGCCGGCCGCTCCGTGGCGAGGCGGAGCCACGTCGCCGTGGGACGCAGCGGGAGCGTGGCGTGGACGCAGGCGTGGCACAGCTCCACGGGTGGGGTGGGAGGGAAGGATGGCACCCGGTGGGCAGCCCTTCAGCTCCTAGTGTGAAGCAGCAGCGGACAGTGCCCGCCACGGGAAACTCAGCCGTCCGACCCTGTCGCCAGCGTGATGGCTTAAGGCTCAGAGGTGGCCGCTGGGAGCAGGCTGGGGCCCTGGGTTTCCCCGGCGTCCGCTGGGCACCTGCCAGTCTGCCCGCCCCGGCGTACCGGGCCGTGTGGAGCGGCCTGTGGCTGACGCGCCCCTGAGGCTGGAGGTCAGACACCAGTGCCGACCCACCGCCTGGCCCCTCCCACTGCTGGAGACGGCGAGGCCCCCGTGGCCCCCAGGAGACCACAGCTAGCGGGGACACGGAAGTGGGTCCTGAGACGCAAGCTCGTCCAGGACAAAACAGCTTTCAGCCTGGGAGGGGGCAGCATTTCATTACGTTCACAGCATAAGGAGAAAAAGGTGACATTTTAGCAGACGTTCGAAAGCCACGTGGAGATGCCTCGCGTGAGTTATCAGTGGCTGCGGAGCAAGTCACCCCGAACTTAGGCGCTTAGAGCAACCGGCGTCCACCATCTCCGTGTCTGTGGGTGGCATCCGGCCCCAGCCTGGCGGGTGCCCCTCCCTCGAGGTCTCGCGAGGCTGGCATCACGGTGCCAGCCGGGCTGCCTCGCACCTGCCGGGCCGACGGGGAGGGTCCCCGTCGCGGGTAGCGCACTGGTTGCCGCCGCCTCGCGGGCTGTGGGCCCGTGGCCCCCTCAGCTCCTCACACGTGGCACAGGTGGCAGCTGCCTCCTTGACAGCCTAGCCCCCCGCGGGGCTTCCCTTCGCCTCTGCTGTATCCCTGCGAGATGCTGCCCCAGGGCGCCCAGACCCGGGGAGGCAGGGGCCCCAGCCCCGCGGCACGGCCTCACCCCCCCGGCAGCCTCGGCGGGAAACTCCCGCCAGGAGGTGGGACAGGGAGGCTCCCTCCGTCCGACGCGAGTGACGCGTTTCCTCACGGAGCTGGCAGCACGCGCTGTGCCAAGGGCGATGCGCAGGATGAGTTAGGATGGCGCCTAAGGCAGGTCTGGGCAATGAATGGAATTGACTAAAGCCGCTGCTTAGCCTGCGTGGCTTCTGTGGTCGCACGTGGAGGCGACACTGAGAGGAGGCAGGAGGACCTCCTCCCCTAGGGCACAGGCCTGTCTCTATTCTGGGGGGTGCCTGGCCCCCCACAGGCCCTTCAGTGACTGGGCCTCAGGGCGCAGGGCACAGAGCAGACAGGGGTCCAGGAGCCCGGGGCCCAGCCAACCCGGAGAGCAGGCCGGCGAAGGGGCAGACAGACGGCCTTGTCCCAGGCTGGCGAAGGGGACAGCCTGGTCCCCAGGCTCCCGGCTACCTACCCTCCAGTCAACAGCGCAGCGCAGTGGCCGTCCCTCCTCCATCAGGCATTTTTAAAGCAGAAACTTAGAGGGGACGTGAACCACTTCCAACACATATCACATTAATAGGCGCATGAAAGTCTAGCCCACAAAAAATCCATATAGGATCCGCCAACTTCTATCACGTCCAGGGAGTTTCCGGGGGCCGAGCACCGGACACTAGCAGCGTTGCCACGGGGCAAGCCCACCTCGTGAGTAGGTCTGTGCACGGGGCGGCTGGAACCGCGACGGCCCCTCACCTTCCTAGGCTGGCCTCCTGCCTCACAAACCCCAAGTCTCCTCCCAGGCCCTTCCCTCTGCCGCCCCCCCCATGGCCATGCCCAGAGGTTCTGCCTCCGATGCCTTCCACTCCAGCGGTCATTTCTGTCTCTGCAAACTCCCTCCCATCTCTGCAAACTCCCCCACCTCCAGCACCGCCCCCACCTCCAGCCCCCAGCCCTCCCTCCCACTCTGCAGCTACCCGCCGGCCTGGTCCTCAGCAGGCCTCTCTGGCTCGCCCCCCACACCTGGATTCCGACGTTGATGGTCTGTGACGGAGGCCAGCACAGCAGCACAGAACCCCAGGGGGGCCAGAGCTTGGGGCGCTGGTGGCAGCCGGGTGGGGCACCTCCATCCATGGACAGCCCCAGCCCCAGCCCCCTCCTCGACCCTGCCTGGTCACTGCAGGAGGAAGGCCTGGCTCCAGTTCCATCCTGTCACGGTGCCACCTGGCCACTCTCAGCAGATTTGCCAGAAATCAATTCCCTGAAAGCCAATTTGCTGATGGCCGAGTGAGTGATCGATCGCTGAGAGCCACCTAGCCTCCCAGGGGAGGGGCACAGTCAAAGAGAGGGGAGAGCCAGGCCCGCTGTGCGTGGTGGGTGGGCTTGCCCTGGGGGGCCTGGCACGGAGGGAGGCACAGAACCTCAGGAGGCTTGGGAGCCGATTTTTCTGGACCAGCTGCCCGAGGGTGCAAAGGGCTGTCCAGCACTGTCCTGGGCAATGGGAGGATTCTGTGATCCCGGAACAGGCCCCACCTGGAGCCTCAGCCACCACCCCGGGCAGGAGCCGTGGGGAGGCAGCAGCTCCAGGGCAGGGCTGGCCCCTGGGTGGCCTGGCAGTCCCACTTCACCTCAGCCAGTGCTCTCCGGGCACCCTGGGCATTGCCCTCTCCCTGAATGCCCGATGGCCCTGTGGCAGCCCCTTCAGTGCTGAGACCCCCGAGTCTCCACTCACAAGCAGGCTCCTCTCCGGATCTAAATCTGATCACTCGGGCCAGTGGCCACAGGGCTGAGAGAGAGAGAAACCGCCCCAAAGATGCCAAGTGCTGGCCCAAGAGCCCGAGACCACGTGGGTTATAGGCAAAGGGGACTTTGCGGCTGGAATTACACTAAGGCTCCCGAGCGCAGATTTACCTGGGTTGTCCAGGCCGTGCAGGGTCCTGGCAGGGTCCTGAAATGTGAGGGGCGGACGGGAGTCAGTCAGGGAAGGAGCTGTGACGGGCAGGCCGGCCGGAGGGAGGCGCTGCGGGGAGGTCTCGCCTTTGAAGACAGAGGAAGGGATGGGCCAGGACGGAGGAATGTGGGGCCTGCTGGCAGCTGAGAAGGCCAGGAGGGGACCCTCCGGGCCGTCTGCATCCCGCCAGCAGTGAGCGAGGGCTCTTCTCCCTCCACAACCTCCCCAGCACGCGTCACTACCTGTCTTGTAAAAGCCACTCTAACAGGTGTGAGGTGGCACCTCGTGGTAGGTGCTGATTTACATCCCTAATAACTAGTCAAGTTGAACATCCTGTCATACGTCTGTTGGCCTTCTGTTTCTCTTCCTGGGAGGAGGGTCTGTCCAGGTCCTTTGCCCATTTTTTAACTGAATTGTTTTCTTGATGTTGTTGAGTTGTATGTGCACTTTTTATATTTTGGATATTAGCCCCTATCAGAGGTTAAGCGTTAAAAATAGAGCCACATAGACCCAGCAATCGTTCTACCGGGCGTCTACTCAAAACCCATGAAAACACTTACTTGTAAAGACACGTGAACCCCCGTGGTCACGGCATCATCGATCACGGTGGCTGACATGGAAACAACCTCAGTGCCCGTTGGCAATGACCAGACAAAGAAGAGGAGGTGCGTTGGAATACTATACAGCCAGGAAGAGGGGGCGGGAAGGGCAGTGGCCCAGGACTGAGACGGTGCCCCGGACGAGCTCCTGCAGGCCCTGTGCCCGGAGCCGGGAGACAGCAGGCACAGAGGCGGGGCCGGCGGGGGAACTGGATCAGCGGCTTCTCAGGAACCCATCCCAAGACGGGCAAAGGACGAACCTGCCGTGAGCCTGGGACGCGTGTGGTCTGTGCCCAGCCGCGGTCCTGACCTGCGGGCCCAGCTCCCACAGCCACAGGTCCCCCGGGCCTGCTGCTGGGCAAGGCGAGG
The DNA here is from genome assembly GCF_054644295.1 of Miniopterus natalensis. NCBI lineage: Eukaryota > Metazoa > Chordata > Mammalia > Chiroptera > Miniopteridae > Miniopterus > Miniopterus natalensis. The sequence goes on from NC_142088.1 coordinate 885,599, forward strand.
GCCGTGTCCTCCACCTGGGCTCCCCGTTCGAACGCCGTCCCCCTCGGGAGGCGCCCTCACAGGCACACTCGGAAAATCTTCCCAGCCGCCCGGCGTCCGTCCGCCCGATCAGGGTGACCCGTACATCGGCCCAGCCCATGCAGGAGAGGACTTGCCAGGGCTTTGCTGGGAGCGGTTCCTCCACTTCAAAGGCTCTTCCGAGCGGCTCTGGCTCTGTGCGTGCCGGGCCTTGCCCTCCTCTGCCCGCACGGAGTTCAGGTGCCAGGCGCTGGAGGGCACCTTCCGTGTGGTGTGCCTCCCTCCCCGCCCCCCTCCCAGGAGCACAGCACGGGGCTGGCAGAGCCACTGCTTCCAGCTCCTCCCTGTCCCAGGACCGCTGGTGACGACTGGCCGCATAAACGTGGCCCGAGAGACCACAGGTGCCTGTGGTGCTGGACACGGCATCAGAGCAAAGGCAAGGGCTCAGGTAGCTGGTTGCCCGTAAAAGGGCAGGGTTCCGTTTCTGTTTGTTGCAAACACGACAAAACTCAGTGACTGTAGGGACACAGCCCTGGGCCTTCCCGGCCCTGGAGCAGGTTCTCATACGTGCGAGGCTTAGCTGCATGAGCGCATGTCGCTTGGCTTTCGGGGGCTCCTGTCCGGGGAGCAGGTCAAATGAAGTCAGACCATGAGTGCAGGGGACAGCTCCGGGGGTGAGCTGCACCGCTGCTCTGAAAAGCAATGGGAAAAACATCCTCAGGTGAGGGTAACCAAAAAATAAAATTAAAAAAAATAGAGGGTGGAGGCCAGGGCTGCTGCTGACCTTCCCACCACGGGGGCGACCCCACCACGAATTCCTCCGCCCGACGTAACAGCGCCGAGGTTGACACGCTCCGCGCTGCGGTCTCACCAGCCGTTGGAAAGGACGTCTGACTCTAACACAGGCCCGGAGGCGTCAGAAATGCAGCATTTGATGAGGAGACGCAGCTGTGGGCGAACGTGGGGGTCTGGGCCTGTCTCTGTAGCGTGAGTAACACCCAGGGCACCCCAGTGCTCCGGGCACAGCTGGCACCGAGGGGACGGGAGAGGGCCATCCACACAGCACCGACCCTGAGGACTAGGGATACGGAGAGGCCGGCGGGGGGGAGGCCTCTTTTTTCTTCTCTTTACTTTAAAAATATTTCTTTACAAGCGACGTGGGCCCATTATCTGTCCGGTTCATGGGGAGAGAGGCTGGCGTCTCCCTGGGAGCAGCCGGAGCTGAGCTTCTGCCTCCAAACATCCAAGGAGCCAGATTTAGCGCGTGTTTCAAAAGGCGTTTCCAGCCTTTAATTCTGAGATGCGGTTCTCGGCCGCCCGGCCCCTGCGGGGTGTGAGCCTCCCAGCTCCCCAGTTCCGTTTCGGGCTCACAATACCAGCTCTTGGATGAATCACAAATCTGGGGCAACCAGTGGGAAGTGGGACAGGCAACCTGCTCTTTGTCAACATCAGTGAGGGAAGAGCCCGAGGGCGGAGGTGGGTGGCCATGGGGGGGGCGGGGGCACGGGAGCCGGGCAGTTGGTGCCCGACGCCCAGCAGGAACCCTCAGGGCAGGAGAGCCCGGGAGCCCCCAGGGCAGCAGGATGGGCCTTGCAGCGCAGATGCCTCGACCGGGCTGAGAACCACGCTGAGCCCCGGTTCCCATAAATCCGGCTTTTATGTGGTGATGAATAGAGCTGAACAATGGACCTGTTTCAAGCCACAGAGGAGCAGGCCAGCCCAGGTCTCCCTCCCAGAGTTAGGAGCCTCCCCATGGTGGGTCCCAGGGTCTCGGGGCCTGCAAGCCTCATGAAGACAGATGCCTGCTTGGGCGTCGGCAAGGACAGGCCCGTCACCTGGGGTCTGTGGCTGGCCTGGCCTCCTCCCCGCCCCCAGGCGGAAGTGCTGTGGGCAGGCCCTGCTGGTGGTCACTGCCCCATCGTCCCATGGTGATGGGCACAGAGCTGGCCCTTGGCCTCGGGTGGCATCTCCCCGGGATGGGAAGTGGCAGCCACCCCCACTGGGGCCCACCCTGCAGGCCCCTCGGAAGCCGCATCTGCCCCCACCAGCCACCACCACTGCCTCACTCTGCTGTGGAGCCCAGCCCTCCCCACACCCTCCCCAAACTCCCGGCGGACATGGTGTGCTGGGTGCGGGTGGAGCCGGCCGGCCACTGCTCCTGGACAGCCCTCGCCCACCCCACACACAAGCCATGGTCCAAGGGCCACAGGTCACCCTCCCCAGATAAGTGTCCTTGTAAGGCCGTGTTCTCCAGACCGTCATCGCCCAGGACCTCGCTGGCTCCCTCTCCGGGTGAGGCAGGCCTGACACAGGCTCCCTCCAGGGCGGCCGAGAACCCACAATTAATTTAAACCCGAGCAGCTGTTCAGTAGACTGCTGTCCTCGGGCCGCAATCCACCTCCGCCGAGCTGGGACCTGGTCGGGAATTCTCAGGAGTCGGATGAAGAGAGGGGGGAATTTTAAGATGCATCATATGGGCTTTGGACATTTTGGCTCCGAGGCCGGGCTGTCATTTCGCTGGCCCGGCTTTGACGGCTCTCCTCCGGCGCTCCGCCTTTGGTGTCCAGCCTCGCGGACCCTGGGGCAATGGCACCCCCTGGAGCCCACTCCCGGGATGTGCCTGCCGTCCCCGCTTTCGGGTTTGTGTTTCAAAGCCGCCTCTGAGGGATCTAACATCCAGATGCTCCGACTTTGGCTCCGGTCCTTCCGAGCCGACCTTCCTGCACCTGACGCGGGGGTGGCTTCTAGCAGTCTCACCTCGAGGGGGCCTCTCCAGGGCAGCTTGCTTTCACCCGGAAGCTCTGTTCAAGCTCATCAGATGTCATGACATTTAATTAAGCCCCTTTCTTAAAATGACAAGTATGATGGGAGGTTGTGGCTTTGGGAAGGAATCGGGTGACTGTGAGAGGCGCCCCTCACCTGGGCGGTCACGGGTCTGTGGAGGGAGAGGACTCGGCGGGCCGGCCGGTGCCCAGGGACAGCTGGGTGAGGAGGCTGAGCACTCGGCTCCCACGCTAACCGGTGAGGCCCTGACCTGGCCCCTGGGTTCAGTCCCCCAGGTTCTCACCGGCCCCGCCCACCCTGTGGCCAGATGCTGCTTCAGACCTGGGACACCCTGAGACTCTCGAGGAGCCACAGGCTCCGAAAGGAAGCGGCTGGGACACACAGTGAGGCAGGAGGGCAGTGCCCCCTGCTGGGGCTGAGACCCGGAGACCCTGCCAGGTAAGCGTGGGCCGGGAGGCCGCACAGGTTCTTGGTGACCTCGCAGGGGCCCCGCTGGTGTTCCTGAGCCGGGCAGCAGGGGGCGCCCCAGGCCACCTAGTGGGAGCATTGCCGAGCCTCGGGGAGGACATGCCCCAGGCCTCACCTGGTGCAGGTGAGGGAGCCAGGCAGCCTCCCTGGCTCACCCCCTTCACACACCAATGACCCAGTTAGCTGGGGGGGGAAGCAGACAGGACGGCCTTGGTCCACTCCGTTCCCCAAGACCAGTGCTTCTCACACCAGGCAGGTGGGCCCTTCAGAGGCCTCCGATGCGTCCACAGGGAGGATCCTGCGCAGGTGGGGGCGGGCTGGGGGAGCAGGGGCCCTGACCCACCCCAGGCAGTGATAGTCAACCAGGCTTCGGGGCAGAATCACCTGGGAGATTTCACAATCACCAACCTGGGCCCCACCTGGACCTCTTACAGTAGAATCCCACCTCAGGAGACTGAGGGCTGGAAATCCCCGGATCTAAAAGCTCGGCAGGTGGTCCCGCCCTGTAGCCACGGTTAGAACCTCTGCTTTAGACAGCAGCTCTCAAAGCCTGGCCCTGGACCTGCTCAGCACGCCCGGTAATGTGATAGAAATGCAGTCCCAGGCCCACCCCTGAGCTCTTGAATCGGGGTTCTGAGGTGGGGTCCAGGGCTCTGCATGATAAGGTGTCTCCTAGGAGATCTGACTGCCCAGGTTGAGAACCTGCCCAAGGCTCACTATCCTGGGTGCTCTGGGGGCCAGCAGTAGAGGCGTCACCTGGGCTGGGATCTTCTTAGAAATGCAGAGTCCCAGGCTCTCTCCCAACCTGCTGAGTCAGAACCTGCATTTTAACAGGACCCCTGTGCAATCCTTGGTTCTAAGATCCCCAATGAGCAAGATCAATACAAGGCTGGGTGTGTGGAGCCCCAGCAGGGGCATTGAGGAAAGGCTGCTGGGTCAGGGGCCAAAGGGGCTTCCCCCAGGGAGTGGAGGAGCAGACCTCCAGTGGGACGTCCAGGTGAGGTTCTCCAGGTGGGGACCTCCAGGTGGGGACCTCCAGGTGGGCAAGGGAAGGTCTGCATGCAGGCCGGCAAGGGAGAGTGGCACGATGGGCTCAGGAAGAGAGAAAAGGCATGGGGTGGACGTGGGGGGCAGTGGCTGTGGAAGACCGAGGAGGCTGACCCGGGGTGGCAGGTCAGGATGCTGAGGAGGAGGGGCTACCGGTGGTGGTTTTGTAAAAGCGTTTTCCCCGCATTAATTACTAATTAAGGATAACACCCACCCAGAAAGAAGGAACAGCAGCTGTGCGTGGCTCCCCCCTCCCCCGTCACTGCTCACTACTCATTTCTCTAGGTCTAGTTTTCACGAAATAAAGACATAGTACGTGTGATTTTATTTTCATTTTTCACTTGGATGGGGACCTGTGGGCAGACTCTGATGAAGCTGGGGACCTGAACCCCTAAATTCTGCTGAGCCTCCTTTGCCCAGAGAAGCTGCCCTTCTGCCCTGTCTGGGGGGTGAGTCCCCCAACCTAAAGGACCTGCATAGTCTCCCCTGAAATGCCTGTCTTGCAAGGGGCAGGTGCCCAAAGGCTTGGGGAACCCAGTGTGCTGGACGGATCTATCTCCTAGGACCTGCTTGCCACCCCTCACCGTGTCCCCCACACGCCGAGCACTGGCTGCGAGGACCAGGTGGGTGAGGCGGTCCCGGCACCCTTGCAGCCCTCTGGGTGACTCGCACTGACGGGGGGGACTGCTGCCCTGGACGTGCCCCTAGACTCAGTGGGCGACGGGACCCCTGGGGGCAGGGCCATGAGGCATGGCTACCACCACGGTATAATCAGAGTGGCCTGACCCACAGAGGCCCCTGGTGCGGCCGACAGTGACCGGGACAGGGACGGCTGCCCTCCCCACGGCAGGGCAGTCACTGTGCTCACGTAAGCAGGAAGGCGCTAGCCTGCAGCCGCGAGGTCGGGCTGGCACCCCCACTTCCTGCCTGCAGTGGGAGCCCTGCCCGGCCCCCCTGTCCCGGGGGCAGCTCTGTGATCACCCTGCTCCCCTGAGGGGGGATCTCAACCCCAGTGTCGGGCTCAGAGACTCCGAGCGTCCCTCCCCTGGTGCAGAGGGAGCGGGTTTCTGCGAGCACCGGTGTCGAATTCATTCCTAACGCCTTCCGGAGGGGCCTGTACAAAGATGTTTTTCTACCAATTTCATCTTTGGGTCAGATTCCAAAAGTGGACGCGTGGGATTCCGCTGCCAGCAGGTCACAGAGGCCCTCAGTTCCCTGGAGGGAGATGAAATAAATTCAGTGTGACGGTTCCCGAAGGTGACGTCTCCATCCTGGCCCCGGCCTTTTATAAAGGGGGCCTGTGTGCTTCGGGCTGAGGCTGAGGGACAGGAGCAGTCAGGTAACCCCGACAGGGCAGCCGATGGGGGTGCAGGTTCTTAAGTTGCTAAAGTTAAGTAAGGCCAACGAGACAGGGTTTAGCCTCAGAACGGCCGGGAGCCGCTGACACTGGACGGTTGTGGAAACACAGGATGGTCTTTCCTCCGGAGCTGTTTTCCAGGAGCTGCCACTCTGGGGGTGGCGGGAAGAGCTGGGGCCCGAGGGTGGGCAGCCTCACCTCTCTGGTTCCTCCCGCTGCAGGTGGACCTGAGCGAGCCGTCAGTCAGTCTGTGGCGAAGCACCCGGGGGAGATGAAGACCTGCCTGCTGCCCGGGGTGGCCCTCTGCCTCCTGCTGGGGCCCCTGGCGGGTGAGCAGCTGCGTTGCCTCTTCATGCCCCTGGGAACAGCCGGCGCAGGGGGGTCCTGCCCTGAGCTCTCCTGGGTGACTGTTCCCTTCTTTGCAGGGGCCAAGCCTGTGCAGGACGAGGGAGGTACTTCATCTGCCTCGGTTTCTTTTCTCCTCTCGGTGGGGTGGGGGGGGGAAGAGGGGCTTGGTGGGTGCTGCTTCGCATTCTCAGGTGGACAAGATGAAGGGGAGCCCTGGTTCTGCTGGAGGTGGAGCCGGTGCCCACAGAGGGACTGGAACCCCTTCCCCAGACTGTGCCCTCCAGGCCCCTGGGGACACACCAGGCAGGAGGGAGCTGGATTTGGACTCTGCATGGTGTTGGGACCTCTGAGCCCCTGAGGACACTGACATTCCCACCCTCAGACCCAAGTCCCAGCTCGGTGCAGTAACGTGCAGACTCCAGGGCTGGGGGTCTCCTCTGAAATCCCACCAGGACTCCCCCACGTCCCCACCACAGTGACTCCTCCCTGCTCAGTATGTCCAGCCCAGGGGCCAGATTTCCCCTCCTCCCTTCCCTGACTTTGTGCCCCTCACAGGAGTCAGGGCAGGGCCAGGTCATCCCCCACTGCTCCTTGGATGACCAGGCTCCAGGGTGCTTCCGGGAGGCCCTGGGATGGCCCAGGTTGTGCTCCGGCCGGGAGGGTTCCCTCCCTGCGCCGGCACTGCTGGGCCCCTCCACCTGCCGGAGGCCCCTGGGGAGGAGCGGCCTCGGCAGGACCAGCAGCGCAGCCCCAAGCCCGGTTGTCCTGTGCCCTCCAGACCCCTACGCGGAGCTGCCGGCCATGCCCTACTGGCCCTTCTCCACCTCCGACTTCTGGAACTACGTGCAGTACTTCCAGACGATGGGCGCCTACCCGCAGCTCGAGGACATGGCCCGCACCTTCTTTGCTCACTTCCCGCTGGGGGCCACCCTGGGCTTCCACGTCCCCTATCAGGAGGAGTGAGGGGCCCGGCCTGGTACCCCGGCCTCGCCAATAAACTCCTGACTTAACACGCACAACACACGCTGTGGTTTTCTTTCAAGACAAGCTGCGCTCAGGCCTGTTCACCTTCTCATCTGTGGGTGGACGCGTCTGTAACCAGACCGCAGATCTGTCTCAGGACTCACTGGTTGTGTCACCCTCTCACCTAACCTCACGATGCCCCTTGGAGGGGGTGCAGGTCCCCTGGAGCGTAGGTGGGGAAACTGAGGCAAAGAGACACCAGGTAACTGCATGACTTGTGGACGGGACCCAGAGCCCGTCCAGACAGCTGCTCCCAGAGGCCCTGCCCGTGGCCACCAGGCTGGGCAGCAATCACCCGGGGCGGGGGGCCCGCCTGGACGGCCACCCCTCACGCTGGGCACACTCCCGAGGGCCGTTCACAACGGGGCGGCAGGAGCCCCGTCTGCGAGGAAGGGCCCGGGGCCTGGGCGCAGGCCATTTGCATGAACCTGGGCCACCGGCCCTGCACACTCCGGGGGCAGGGGAAGGACGGGCCCTGGGTGCCTCCCGGGCAGACCCGCAGTGCCCTGGCCAGGACTGTCCCCTCCAGGTGTGGGCAGCGCCCCTCAGCTGCCCTGGGCGCACAGCTGGGCTGCACTTATGGTGGAAAAGACCCGACTGTCCCTCCCTCTTTTCTCCAAGGGAGAAACCCCCGCGCCCCTGGCACCCTCAGCGGACACCCCAGGCCCACGAACCTGCAGGCAGCCGGCTCCCGCCCCGGGTGTGGGTGACCCCCGTTCACCAGCGGGCTCGTTCCGTCCACGCTCCCCTCCTGTTCCCCTGTCAGACCCGGGGGCACCCTCCGCTTCCCGCCCCGCGCCCTCGGCCCCACCGCGGAGCCACCCACGCGCACAGCAGCACCGGCACGGCCACGGCCACGGATGGCGGGGGGCCACGGATGCCGGGGCCACCGTCCCCGGACACACCCGAGCCGCCGGGGTCGCGGCTCCTGCGCGGCTGCGATCGGTGGCGCCCCGCCTTCCGCGCCCGCGGCCTGTGTCCCGAGTGGGTCCGGGCCCACGGGATGTGTCATTCCGGGGGAACCTCCACGCGCGCCCGCCCACGGCCTCGGCTCTTTCCCCGCCCCCGCCGCCTGCTGCCTGCCCCTCGCTGGCCCGGCCCCTCGGCGGGCCCGTTAGTGGCCGTGGCCGCCGGTCGTGGCCGAGCAGCTCCGCTCGCGCCCCGCGGGCGGGTGGGACGCGCCGTCCAGGGCGGGCGGGGCGGGGCCGGGCGCAGAGCCCGCGGGGGACCACAGAGGCGCGGTCCTCCGGCGCCTAGACCTGCCGCGGCGCGCGCCGGAAGAGGCGGCGGCGGGCCGGAAGCTGGCCGGGGGCGCCGGGGACGCGGCGGGGAGATGAAGCCCGCGGTGGACGAGATGTTCCCCGAGGGCGCGGGGCCCTACGTGGACCTGGACGAGGTGAGGCGGGCGGCTGCGGGCGTCCCGGGACCCTCCACAGCCCGGGGTCGTCCCTGCGGGACGGAGGCCGCCGCCCGGGACCGCGGGGCGCGCGCGAGGGGGCGTCGGGGACGGGACGCGGCTGTGCGGTCGGCGCCCCTGGGGGCGTCGAGACGTGTTGTCTGCGGGAGGGAGCCGGGGACCGCGCGCCGGGAGCTGGGGGGCGGGGCTGTCTGGCGTCACGTGACCTGCGCCGGGAGTCGGGGCGGGGCTGCCTGGCGTCACGTGACCTGCACCGGGCCCCGTGGCCCCGGGACCCTGCCCCGCGAGGACTCGGGGTGCGAAGCGGCCTTGCGCCCCGTCACCGCCGCAGTGACCTTGGCCAGGGGCCGGGCCTCGCGCTCTCAGCTTGGCGGGGACCCCCCCCCCAGGGCCCGGTGGGCGGGCGCGGGCTGCAGGTGCGGGCGAGGGAGAGTGGGGCGGCCCTGGCAGAGGCGCCCTCCGGCCTCCGGGCGGCCCGGCGGAGGCTTAGGACAGCGGGCTGACGCCGGACGCTGGACGGTGCTGGTCCGCCGGTGGACAGCGTTGCGGGGGGAGGCCTGGCCGGAGCGGGGTGCCCGGGAGAGCGGGGGCTGGAGGTGCCTGGCCGGTCATGAGTGTGGGGCGGGGCTTCCTGCTTCCACGCAAGGCTCAGCCGCTGACCCCGATTGCTCCGGCCTGTGAAAGGCGCTGCTCTAGGCGCGTGGGACCCTTGCGGGGGCGATTACTCTCCGATCTTGGAAGTTTGGGGAGTAGGAGACTCGAAGACAGCACCTGCAGGCGGAGGTGGGCGAGCCCCGCGCCGTAGTGAGGGGGAGAGTTCCCACGATGTGTGATGACGGTCACGGGGAGGCGGAGAACCCTGGGCGGGTCCCTGGTTCTGAGCAGAGCGAGGGGCACGGGAGATGCTCACCTGCCGCGAGCAGGGAAGGGGCGGAGGAGCCTGGGCGAGCGGGATTCCGGGCCGGCGGGGTGGGGCCAGAGGCCCAGGGTTCTTCCCTGAGCTCTGCTGCGCCTGGAGGGGACCGCTGACCCTGCGCTCACTGGCTGGCCAGCCTGGTTGTGGCTCGGTTCTCCTCCCAGCGTAGAGCTGTGGCATGGGAGGTCCCCAACCCCAGGCAGCGGCGGGTCCCTGGGGGAAATGGTTCAGGTTTTGAAGGAGCAGGGAGCAGTCCAGAGCAGGGCAGTGCTGGGGCTCAGTGTTGCTCGAGTTTGTGGCTACTGTGGCAACCACGCCCAACGGCGTTTAGGTACCTCTGCTGGAGGTTTATGGAGAAGCGGTGTTTAGGGCAATGGCAGGACTGTCTGAAAGGCAGGGAGGAATTTAGACCTGAGGAGACCTTCAGAAACGTTCACACCTCATCCACACCCACTGCCTTCACCTGAAACGAAACTTGGCCTCCAACCTGTGCACATCCCTGCTCCTCACCGTCCTCCTACAGGCGGTGGCCTGGGCCGCGTGAGGCCATGCTCTCTGACAACACCAGTGACACACCTGACCTCTCCCTTCCGCAGGCCGGAGGCAGCACCGGGCTCCTGATGGACTTGGCAGCCAATGAGAAGGCAGTTCACGCGGACTTCTTTAATGGTGAGATGCCAGCTTTAATCAGGACGTTTCTCCTGCAGCTGTGCCCTGGAGCGACTGGGTGCCATGAGTGGTTTGGATCACGGAACAGTGAAGCCCAGACCCAGCGCCATTCTCAGAACACAGCACAGCTTGTGCAGAACGATAGCGTGGCTGTTAGCACTGGCAGCGAGCCCTGCCATTCAGAGGAAAAAATAGCACAAAATTGCTCCCAGTCTCACATTCCAGGCCTTGAGTTTGGATACACAACAGCGGCAGGGTCTAGGCCATGGCCTGCGATGCAAGGCACAGGCACAGGCAGGGGGACCTGTCTGGTGTTCTCATCTCACTCTCTCCCGATGGCTGGTTTTCTCGCCTTCCCGTTTGCCACTGGTCCTGCCCCGCACTGCCTTTCACAGAGAAGCAGCCACTCTGGCCTCACCCCCACCCCACCCCCAGACCATTGGTACTTAGACCTTCCATGCCAGGTACCAAGAGTGTGTGTGGTTTTACCAAAACACAGTGAAAACACTTCGTGAGATGTTCATACACATGAGAGGGGTTGGTTTTCTCGGCCTCAGAGTTTCTCAAGACCTTGCTTTTCCGGGTTACGTTTGTTCTTAGTAAGAGTTCAAGTCATCAGTAGAAACAGACGGTTTCTTAGGGGGGTTGAGTGGTGTTTTTTCCCTGTGTCATCCTTGAACTCAGGATGCCTGCTACTACTACAGAGACCTTTTGTCACTAGTTAGTGGCTGTTAGGATGTTACTTGTCACGTTGGTTTTCAGTGTACCAAAGACCCTCAGAAAGCCTGAGTCCAGGATATTTTTTCTGGCTCCTTTTCAGCCAGTCATTGCTTAAAAGGAGAATCAGGATGCCTAGTTAGGTACAGACTTCCCAGGGAGCCCGGCCACCCCCCTGAGGCAGCATCCTGGCTGCCACCAGCTCCTGTCAGAAGGTGGCGGGAAGTGACTCTTGAGCTGAGCCTCGAGAACAGAATAGCACTTGTCTCAGCTCTCAGCAAGGGGTGTGGGGAACAAATCGTGAAAGGGGTGGGCCCTCTCCCGAACCACCTGTGGGAAAGTGCAGCTCACACAGGATGGCTTCAGAGGTCCCTCACCCCAGCCCCGGAGGAGTGTGACCTCTCACACCTAACCCTGAACGACCCACTCACATTCTGATGACATCCTCTGCCAGCCCATGGCTTGAGGGACAGTGCTGTTCCAGTGTTCACGTGATTTCCAAACAGAGTTTTGATGGGAAAGCGTCTGTGAGGGGCTAGGCTGACCTGCCAAGTGAACAGTCAGCAGCGTGAACAGCTTAGGGCCCTTGCTCCCTCAAGTCAGGCCAGAGAAAGCGGAATAGCTTTGTGCCCGAGTCATTGAGCCCACTGCCTGTCATCTGTGAGTATCCTGTGTTCAGAAGCGGTCACTGTGAAGGCTGAGGGGGTTTTAGATGGGGCTTTTTCTGAATCCTCCCGGCTCACTGACTGAGGTTCTGATGGCCTGTGTCCTGCAGGCAGTGGGGCTCTAACCGTGGCCGAGGCTCATCCTCTTTGCTCACTTGTTTCGTGAGATGGTGCAGGCTGGGACAGTTCTGTGATGGGAGCCCTGGCAAAGGTGATGGCACTGTTTCCAGGATCTGACACCTGAGCCCAGGCTGGTGGGCGTGAGGGGTTAGCTGGGGTGCTCACAGCTGCAGGGCCGCTGGCCAGGCCAGGCTGTGGGAGAAGGCAGGCATTGCTGGGACCGACTGTCAGTGTGGCTGGGGAGGCAGGAATGCGGAGTGTGGGGACGTGAGCAGGGCGGCTGCCTCCTGGCACCCCAGGCCTTTCCAGTGCACAGGCCACATGAATGGGCTTTGTTTCTTCCCATTGCAGAAGGATACATGTCCTTGATAGGGGATTTAGAAAATACATATAATAGTAAGTGAAGGGAAAAAGCAACTGTGGTGTTGCCCACCCATTGCAGTAAGTAGTACGCTGTGTGTGGGTGGCATTTCTTCCTGTCGGAATTGGACTTAGACCGGGTTTCTCCAGCTTGACTGTCAGTCAGACTCCTCCTTTAAAGGGGTTCATTCTCGGGTGGCTCAGGCCTTCCACCTCCTTCCTGGGAGAAACCTTCCTTAAATAGCGTGCTCGGCGTTTTCTGTGTTCTGTGTGACCACATAATTCATTGTGAAATTACTTGTGTGCCCCACTGATGCCTGGTTCTGTTCATTATGCAGATTTTGAAGATCTCTTTGATGATGACGACATCCAATGAGGCGCCGTCCGCGGTCCTGCAGTCAAGCCTTTGCTGCGTGGGCATGTGGCGCAGCCCTCGGGACAGTCGGGGTGGTTCTGCAGAGTAGGTGGGAACTCCTGGAATGCGGAGATGGATAACCAAGAAAGGGCCGTGTCAGCCATGTGGGTGAGGCCTGTGCACCTCTGAATGTGACCTGCTGCTATCCTCACTTCAATTAAAAAAGTGATGTTACTGCAGGGTGATTCTCATTCTCACGTTTCTGAGTGAACGTCTGGTCCCTAAAGCTTCCTGTGTATGCTCACCCGTGCGCGCTGGCTGCTGCGAGGAGCAAGGTGGTGGCACAGAAGCCTGTACTGCGTCCTGTGTGCGGTGCTGAGTCACCTGGGTGGTTCGTGGAGGGGGAGTTTGTGTGAGACGGTCAGCAGTGCAGGGTGGGCAGGGGTCCTAGCCACACGGTCAGGACCCGGCTCTGGGTCCCCTCCCTGCTGCACGGTCCCCCACCCATGCGGGACCTCGTGTTTTCCTGCCTTCACCTCAGAGAAGCTGCTATCCCCAAACCTGAGGCCCCAGACTCAGAGGACAGCACTCACACTGACAGTTTTCTCACTTTCTCTCCCTAATCTCCTCCATCACAGACCTGTGTGCTCATCTCACCACATCTAGAGAGCCCACTGCGGAGGGAGGCTGGGGGCTGTCGGCCCCAGGCTCGGCCGCCAGCAGGGTGTAGGATGTTAGGAGGGCAGAGCGGCTACTTGGGGAGGAGTCGGCTGAGGGCATGGAGAAGAACAAGCGTGTGCGGCAGGATCCTCAGGAGTGAGAGAACCAACTTGTGGGAAAGCTTTGGAAGGACGGGTGAGCAGGGGACAGCCATCCCCAGGGCTGTAGGACCCCTGGACTCAGGCTACCTCCGTGTGTCTGTCTACTGCTCCTTTGGCTCAGGTGGTTTCACCACAGCAGGAAACAGTTCCAGCAGGGCCCGTGCCTCAGTGTCACCTCTTCAGGGGGCTGCGTGTCCTGGGCACACACTTGGGAAGGCCTCTAATTGGCCTGCTCTCTGTCTGTCCGTCCCCTGGTCAAACAGCAGCCAGGCTTCTGGCTGAGAAGGTGGCAGCACCCGTTAGCATCCCAGGGCTGTGGAAGGATGTGCTCTGTAGGATGACACCCTCGGTGCTGCAGTAGGTGATGTGGAAAATGTATTCTGCTCACAAGTGTTTTTGGAGCCCTGAAGCTATGGGTTCTAAAAGTGAGAACCCGCTGAAAGGGAGCCCTTTTCTAAACCACAGGCTATGTGGGGTCTGGTTCTTGAATCTGAGTTTGGAGGGGTAATAGTGGAGGACAGCTGGGATGTCAGCTGTGTCTGAGGAGCCTCTGGAGGAACCATGTGCTCTTCCGGCCCTTGGGCCTTGTCTGGGGCGGGAAACATTCACCTGCGCGCACCTTTGCAGCGGCTGTGCCAGTAGGAGGATGCTTGCGGCCTATAGCCGTCCTCGGGGCTCGGACCTGCTGGGAGAGGAGCCAGGCCTCTGAGCTCTTGGACGGACAGCGTCTGGGCTGGGCGCTTCCAGAGCAGGGCACATTTTTGAAAAGGCAGCGTATTGACTTTAGAAACTTGACTGCTGTGAATTCTGTCTGGAGCCAAGATGAGAAAGTGCTGAGGAAGATGCTCAGATAAAAAGCCCCTCTGTCCCTCTGGAACTGGGCCTCTCGCCTGACTTAGGACCCGAGGAGGCTCAGAATTCAGGCTTCTACAAGGGCAGCAGGGACCGGGGCCCCGCCTGGCCTGCCCTGCACCCTCCCCGGGGACAGGTGGGCATTGAGGCCACCTCTCCCTGCATCACGCCCAGCACCTCGCCCAGGTCAGTGCTGGGTGGTCACAGTCCAGCTCAGAGGCCTCTCAGGTGCCCATGTGTGTCAGTAATTGTCACACCCCCTCCCCGAGCCACAGAACGAACCCATAAATGTGGCTTTACCGGCTCTCACCTGTACTGCGTAGTGTTGAGAGGGAGCGGACTGCGCCTAGCAAGTGGTCAGGGGGCTGGCAGGGCAGGGCGGTGGGGCCCAAGTGAGCGAGCTCCTGACCTGCTGGATGACCCTGCCAGAAGGACAGCGGGTCCCTCTGTCCCTGTCCCCAAGCAGAGGAGTCACAGCAGGTGTTCAGTAAATGTCTTAGTGTGAATACGTGATAGCCCGTGCAGTGTGGGGGCATGGAGGGTAACCGCGTCCTGGGTCCCGCCGGGCTCCCCACACAGGTGCGTGGTGGGCGCCGGGTCCTCGGCAGGGCCTCCGCACTCACACAGGAAGGCCTGGCAGACCCACAGGTGGGGTCGAGTTCACCTGAACGAGGTGAGCTGGGCTGTTCAGAGATGGTGCCTCTTTCCAGCTGGGCTCAGCTAGGGCCCCCCGCGCCAGGGCAGCACAGTCGGAGAGTCGCTTGTGGGTGGGTCAGTGACGCTTCCTGCAGGACGGGACCTCTGGGGACCAGGACGACCTGCTCCCACCTCAGCCCTTGGGCGGTGCTGGCTCGGCTCTGCTTGTCCTCTTTCCTCTTGGGTCAACTTTAAACTGTTTTGCTGAGACTTAATTTATCATGTCCCTTGGAAGTGCTCACTGTCCCCAGCTGTGCCCGGCGCAGTTAAGTCAGTGTTGAGATAACCTGCTGGAACCCGCTGAGACAGAACCGCGAGCCTGCGGACGAAGCCACATCCGGAGAGTGAGCTGTGCTTTCTCCTCACTTAGCATCTTGCTGACGACCGAAACTGTCCCCAAGGTCCACTCACTGAAGGCCAACTCTGCGTCCAGCACTGTGTCCTCAGCACGTCCCGAGGTGGGTAGTGCGCTCAGGGTGCAGATGAACCGTGACCTCACTGAGGACGGGGGAGCAGGACACGCAGGCCCAGGCTGAGGTCCACCTTCCAAGACTTGCTTCCTGGAGGAAGTTATGTAACGTCCCTGCCCCCGTTTTCCATCCACACAAGTGAAGGTGACGCTTAGCTCAAGAAAAGATTAAAAATTTCTGTTCAGCAAAAGCTGCCGTGGAGGAATCATCCATCTGTCCTCTGCAGACTGAGGAGGACAGCACCCACAGGCCTGTCTCACCCGTGGTGCTGAGGGAGGAGCCAGAGGCCAGGGCTTGGTTCCGTTTGTGTGATGACCCAGCGCAGGCAGAGTTCATCCTGGGGATGCAGGTCAGAAAGTGGGTGCCTCGGGCTCAGTGGAGGTGGGCAGGGGAGGAATTCACTGGAAATGGGGGGGATGGTGACATGGTGCCATTTAACCATCAACATTCATCAGAACTAGTGCTTAAAACCTGTGCCCCTGCATCCATGCACGTTGTACATCGATCATCTTTTTAAAGGAAAGTGTGTTGGCAAATGCTGGCACCCATCTAACTTCTGTCACGTGGAAGACAGGGCATTTCCGTTACCCCAAACCAAACGTTCCCTCTTGTGGTCAAAAACCTGCCCACCTGGCCCTGGCTTGACTGGCTGGAGCGTCGTCCGTACAACAAAAAGCAGAGGGTTCGGTCCCCAGTCGGGGCACATACCCAGGCTGCAGGTTTGATCCCCGGTTGGGACACATGGGGCAGACACTGGAGATAACTAATCAATGTTTATCTCCCTCCCTCCCTCTCTCAAAATCAATGTAAAAATACATATCCTCTGGTGAGGATTAAGAAGATAAAATAGCAAAAACTGATAATGGTAAGTTATACCTCCTCCTCCTAAAAACAAACAAACGAGGATGCCACCCTCCCACACAGGGCCACGGCCGTCCTTGTCTTGTTGAGGGAAGGCACCCGGCAGAAGGTGGGACAAGTAGGTGCCTCCCAGTTTTTGAAAGCTGACCAGAAGGGCAACTCTCAGCCCTGGAAGAGGTGGGCCGGGAAACGTGAAGCACCGGCAGTGTTGGCAGCCGCAGACAGACCATCTGCAGAGACCAGCCCGAGCCTACCCTTACCCAGCGAATGCCCATTTCTCAGTGTCTTAGTTCCGGCTGAACTCCTGCCCTCCGCAAGACAGGGCGGATCTCGTTGATTCTCACGGAGTCTTCCCCAGGCCACCCCCGCGTCTCCACCAGAAGGGACTTCCCCAGGGAGCCCACAGCTCCCCCAGGGAGAGAGAAGCTGCCTTCCTCACGGAGCAGACGCTCCAGCTCCGAGCTCCCGACCGCGGTGGTGGTGCAGGATCCCTGGGCCTGGCCAGAAGCAGAAGGCCAAGGAGATCTTACGGGAGGATGGGAGGTTGGATCTCGAGTTGGTAATACTGCCCAACTGTGCTCATTTGACAGAGCTCACAAAACTTTACAACTTAATAAATTATAGCTCAGTAAAGCATCAGGAGGGACATTCCAGTAAGAGAAATCTACAGCAAACATGATATTTAGCAAAGTATTAAAAGCTCCTCCCAAACACACACACATTCAGTCTAAGTTAAATTTTTTTATTTCCATTGTTCCAGGATTATTTGTCAAAAAGACTCTTCTTTCTCCACCTCAACACTTTTCTCAAAGATCAATTTACTACTTATATGTGGTCAATTTCTGGGTTCTAGTACATGCTGTTCATATACAGTATATTCTGTTTATAGAATACACTACATGTCTATCTGTATGCCAGTCTCATGCTGACCTGATGACTGAATTTACAGTAGGTCTTCAAATCAGGTAGTAGACACCCTTCAATTTTACTTTTCAAAAATGGTTTTGACTCTTCTAAGACCTTTTATATAAAAATCTTAGAGTAAGATTTTCAAATTCTAAAGCCTGCAGGCGTTTTTATTGTGACTGTTTGAAATCTATAAGTCAATTTGGAGAGAATTACCATCTTAACATTGAGAAAGTAACCCATGAACATGGTTTATCTAGTTTTCCTTCAGCAGCGCGTTGTATTACTTAGTGTTTGCCTTACCAATATTTTCCAGTCTTCGGGATGAGCACTGACAACAGGCCAGGGGCGTCTCGCTCAACCCTTGTTGGGCACCTGAAGCCCTTGGCACGTCAGGTAATGGCCAGTTTGGAGAGTCCTGGACGTGGGAGCCCAGTGCTGTGGTTCCAGCCCCGAGGTGCAGTCTGAGTGGGAGCTGGGCTGGAAGGCTGGGGTTCAGGTGAGGGTCACGGAGACGGGAGAGGTCAGATGCGCGTCCCTGGAGTGGCCGCCCCTCTGCGTGAATGTGGCATCGCACAGTATTCGTCTGTCGGGGAGCCCGTGCCCTGCCCAGGTGACTAGGCCGCCGGCTGGGTGCTCAGGCCTCGGCAGTCGCCGGAGCCCATGGCCTGCCGGGCGGGTGGTTTGCGGGGCGCGGAGCTGCGCCTTAGTAACACGCTGGAGGCCGGGCCGCGAGAGCAGCGCTCACCGCCCCGCGGCCCGTGGGAAGGGGGCCCGGGCACTGAGCGAGCCCGGCCGGGCCGCAGCCCCCACTGTGGCCTCGGGGGCGGGGCGTACGCGGGGCTCGTCTCGCTGCGGCCCCGGGGGTCCCGGGCCCGGCTCGGGAAGGACCCGCCCAGCCGCCTGCGGGGAGGACCCAGCCGCGTGTATCGGGCGGCCACGGGCCCCGGAGCCCGCCTGCGCACCGCCGTCGGGTGGTCACAGGGGACTCAGCTGGGTGCGGGGCCAGCGTGTGAGAAAAGCTGCGCCGACGTCATAGCGTCAGAAACGGGAGAGCGCGCGGGGGCTGCCGTCAGCGCCGACGTCATAGCGTCAGAAACGGGAGAGCGCGCGGGGGCTGCCGTCAGCGCCGACGTCATAGCGTCAGAAACGGGAGAGCGCGCGGGGGCTGCCCTCAGCGCCGACGTCATAGCGTCAGAAACGGGAGAGCGCGCGGGGGCTGCCCTCAGCGCTGACGTCATAGCGTCAGAAACGGGAGAGCGCGCGGGGGCTGCCCTCAGCGCTGACACGCGGGACTGCCAGGTCCAGGCGCTGCGGCTCGGTCACCTTCTTAGCGGTGACGGGCGAAGCCCGCGGGCGCCCCCCCGTGGCGAGCCCGGACCCGGGACGGCGGGTTGTCCGGGTCGGAGGCGTCGCGCGCTCGCCGCGGGTCCCCGGACGGGACGGGGGGGGGGGGGGGGGCGCTCCAGAGCCCGCGGTGACTCGGGCCGTCGGAGACGCTGGGGGGAGGCGGCGCGGGGCGTGCGGGGCCGGTCCGCCGACCTCGGCCCTGGCGGCCGGTGCCCCCTGCGCGGCCGGGCACCCCGGCGAGGTGACGGCGGGACCCGCGTCCGGAGCCCAGCCGCCCTCCGACCACGTCGGACGCTGACCGAGGGAGGCGCGAGCCCGCCGCCCCGAGGCCGAGTAGCGCGGTTTCCCCGGGTGGTGGGAGAGGAACAGGGGTCGCCGGGGCCTGCGGCTCGGCGGCGGGAAGCCGGGCTCCTGGGGCGCTGGGACGGGCAGCTGGACACTGACCCGTCGCCCCGTCGTGGGTCCAGCTCCGCCGTCCGGGGCGACGGGGATCCCACCCGGGAAACGCCCCGCGGCGGCGCCTCTGCTGGGCGACGGTGACCCGGGGAGGCCCGGCCCCCACCCTCGTCCCCGCGGCTCGGGCGACCCGCGGGCCGGCCCCAGGCCCCCGGCCCCCGGCCCCAGGCCCCCGGCCGCCGCGGGCCCCGCGCTGCACACACTTTCCCGGGGGCGCTGCTGACGCCCGGGCGCCGGGACCGGGGGGGTGGGGCGGGGCGAGGGACGAAGGGCGGGGCGAGGGTTCAGGAGGCGGGGCGGTGGGGCGAGGTTGATGTGGGGCGGGGCGATGGGCGGGGCGATGGGCGGGGCGAGGGAGGAGGAGGAGGCGGGGCGAGGGCGGTGGGGGCGCCTCTCCGCGTCCGCGCAGGCGCCCCGCTAGGCATTCCCGACAGGCGCCGCGCGGGCACCCGGCCGTGACGTCACGCGCGCGCCGGCCCCGAGAGAGGACCCCGGCGCGACCGCGTCCCCTCGGGTCCTTGAGCCGGTGCGGACGGCGGAGCCATGGCCTTGCGGCTGCTGAGACTGGCGCCGGTGTCCGCGTCGGCGCGGGGCCTGGCGGCGCGGCGCTCGGTGAGGCGGGGTCCGGCCCGTCCGGCGCCGCCCTGCCCTGTCCCGGGGCCTCGGGCCGGCGGCTCGCAGGGCCGCTGTGTGGGGCGCCCTCCCCGGGCCCCCAGCCGTGGGCAGACCCCAGGCGCCCCCTACCTGGGCCGCCGGCCCGCTGCCCCGCACCCCGCAGGCGTGGCGGGCCTCGGGGGGTGCGCGGGGCGGCGGGGCGGGCGCCGCTTAGTCGGCGTCTGGGGGCTGCGCGGCGGGCCCGCCGGGCGACCTGGCGGTGACGCGCGGCCGGAGCCCTGGGGGAAGCGCCGCTGTGCGGCCGCTCGTCCCTCCGCGGGGGCGGGTCTGCGGGCGCCCGCGCCGGGGAGGGGCGGGGCCGAGGCGCGGACGGGTCGCGGGTGTTGGTTGTAGGGGCGTCCGGGGGCCAGCGGCCCGCCCCACAGAGCCAAGGCTGGGCTGGGGCGGGGGGCAGGCGTGAGGCGGTGGCCCCGTGCTCGCCCGCTCGCCCGGTGCTGCGGCGGGAGGGCGGGCGCCCAGCCTCGGTGTCGGGTCCGTGGGCTTCAGGACCTTTCAGGACACCCAGTGGAGCTGTGTGAAGGCAGTGAGACGGTCAGGACAGAGGGCCGGGCTGGAGAAATGGTCTTTATTTCCTCCCTCCCCCTGCTCCCCGCTTTTCCTGCATCCAGTTTTTATTGAACATGGTACATGTTCTGTTCCAGGCCCTGAGGACTTAGCAGTGAACAGAACCGACAATCACCTTGTGCTTAAGAGCTTACCTTGGGGTGGGGCGGGGAGAGCTGTAATTAAACAAGTAAATAGGTGATAACGTTGTAGGGACTTCTTGGCATGTTATTTAATAGCTGCCCGTGCCTGCAGCAGCCAGCGTGCCCTCGTTTGCTGTTGTGTTTTTCAGGGAGGAATCCACACGAGTGCACAGGGCCAGCGGCAGTATGGGCCTTTGGCATACATCCTTGGTGACACAACCACCAAAAAACTGACAAAATTCAGCAAAGTGATAACCGTCGATGGCAATATATGTTCTGGAAAAAGCAAGGTTGCAAAAATAATAGCAGAGAAACTAGGTATGCACCCATGTCACGCTGGATGACAGTGTTTTCCCCCATGTACATTTGCTTCTGAGTTTGATTTTACTTTAACGTTGACTAGGTAGAATTGGGCTAAGGTAGGTATTTTACCTTTTAAAAATATTTATTGAAAATCTGTTTTTAATCTTTTATATTTGGAAAATTAAAATAATCCTTGCCCTGCTCGGTTTGATGGGAGTTTCATCTTGGTAGTGGAAGTGGATCCCTTTGACAGGAGCTCTGTCACTTGAGCTTTATAACGGCCTCTGAAATGGGGCATGTTATTGCAGTCACCACACATGGGTAAACTCAGTGCAAAGCTGATGTCACACTGCTGCTTAGAGCGAAGCCGGGTGCCAGCCCCTTTTCCCACTCCCAGTGCGGGTGTTGGTCCACTGTACCTTCCTCCGGTCCTTGACAAGCACTTGCCCCCATGCACATGGGACTCCCGTAGTTGTGGGAGGAGTTCAGACCAAAACACTGGGAACAGGTGCAGGGCACTCACTGCAGTGAAGCCTGTGAGCCGACATGCTTGTCTCACACATGTTTTAGATGTGTTTTCAGTGTCTTTAGTGCTCCCTTGAACACCCTGTGCACACAGGCATGTGGGTAACTGTCCCCAGGTCTTCCCTGGCCAGCCTCAGTGCTGGTGCTCAGGTGGGCTTGGCTAGTGCTTGCTGCTGGCTGACAGGGCATGAGGCGTCCACCCCTCATTTCACCCAACCCTGTCTCTCCTCAGGCATGAAGCACTTTCCTGAAGCAGGGATACACTATGTGGACAGCACTACGGGGG
Organism: Miniopterus natalensis; assembly: GCF_054644295.1. Lineage (NCBI taxonomy): Eukaryota > Metazoa > Chordata > Mammalia > Chiroptera > Miniopteridae > Miniopterus > Miniopterus natalensis. The sequence goes on from NC_142088.1 coordinate 906,750, forward strand.
ATGGCAGACCCCTGGACGTAGAGTACAGTGGCAACTGCAGTTTGGAGAAGTTTTATGATGATCCCAAAAGTAACGACGGCAACAGCTACCGCCTGCAGTCCTGGTTGTACGCTAGTCGCCTCCTGCAGTACGCGGACGCCCTGGAACACTTGCTAAGCACAGGTGCAGTATCTGTGCTCAGGGAGCTGGCGGGCATGTTCTGTACTTGAACCCTGCTCTGAACTCAGCCACTTCAGTCACTGCCAGGGAGCTTTTCCTTAAGGGTGTCCGACGAGGCAAGTTCTCTCTTTCCATAGGATCATAAATTCCCCAGTACCCATGCAGTTGTTGCTTCAGCATAAATTCACTTCATGTTACTTCACTTTTGTGCACTTTTTTGAGTGAGATTTATGGATTATGTGGAATTTCCATGGTACGTGTTAAAACAATGGAGGAAGGAAAAACCTCAGAGTGACTGGGAGAAAGTGGAATCGCAGCCTTGGGGATGGGGCACGTGTCAGACAGAGATAAGGTTGCAGAAAGATAGGGCTGTTGCTGAGGCTCAGAGACAGGCTGGAATTCACTGTCACTCCATGGGGTGGATGTTAACCCTGCGGACGATGGCAGGGGTGGGGGAGGGTTGCCCCTGAAAGTTACCTGAAGCAGGAGAGGAGTGGGCAAGGGCTGTGTTCTGGGCAGCAAAGTCTGGAGTTGGAGGGCAAACACCAGGGATCAGGACACAGGAGATGGAGGGATGCAGGATGAATGGGGCAGGACCACAGGTTGTTCAGAGTGCAGAATGGGGTCAGAATCTAGGCGGGGCTGCTTCAGCCTCCCGGGAACCTGCATGTGGGTGAGACTTGGTCCCCAGAACATCCTGAGACGCAGAGCAGATGCAGGTGCCCAGCCATGGTCACAAGCCCAGGCAGTCCGTATTCTCTCACAGAAGCAGTGCTGGTGTGAGGTGGTGGTTTGTACCAGCCGCTGTGTGTAGCCGTGGTTGCCACACTGTTCGACTATCAGTTACCCAGTGAGCTTATTTACAGAGAGCCCAGCTGTCACTTAGAGATTCTGCTTCACAGGGTCAGAGCGGGAGCACAGGGATGTATTTTAACAAGGACCCGAGGTAGCTGGTGGTGCTGGTTCGGAAACCTGCATTTGGGAGCCCCTGCCTGTATGCCCGCTGGTCCCACATCTACAGTTTGTGCCACGAGATGCAGAATGATGCTCTTTACGTGGCGTCAGAGGGCCTAGTTGTTATCTTGCTTTTCCAACATTTTGTTAGAGATGCTTTTTCTTCTATGAATTAAGCTCTGAATTAGGGCTCTGCCCCCCACTGCAGGGCTGAGTGTAGGGAGGGAGGCCGGGAGCCCCTGGGGACCAGCCCTGTGAGCAGCAAGAGCCTCTTGTGTGCTGTAGTGACAGGAGCCGCAGTGGGGAGGGCAGTGAGCGAGGCTGGGAGTGGACGGGATTAGGTCGCAGAGGTAGCCAGGCCGAGATGGTATTGGTTTTTCCCCTGAAGGAGAGAGGAAGGCATTGGGTGTTTGAGGAGAGGGCTCACAGGATCTGGCTGCAGTTTGGGGATATTGCTGTGGGGTGCGTGAGAGCAGCCCAGGGGCAGGTGGGGCAGGAAGTGAGCGGGAGACTGGCCTAGTCAAGGTGAGGAGGCCTGGCGCTGGGAGGGTCCCTGCAGGAGGGGTGCTGAGTAGGCAGATGGGGATGCGGTTGGAAGAAAGCTGGCAGTTTGCCGTGAGCGGGTGTCGGCGGAGGGGAGCTGAGGAGGAGCTTGGTCTCACTGAGGTTGGGGCAGGAGCAGGGTTGTGGTGGTCATGGTGGGCCGGAAACCTTGGTTTAAAACGGAAACACTTTTTTGTTAATCGGATGCTTTTGTTGTAGCTGACACATGAGGCAGGATGTTCTTTGCCTAAACCAGAAATGTATTGTTTGAAAATGGTTTCCTCCTTAGAAGTGCCTCCGTGTTCTCTTGAAAATATTTGGAATTGTAAATGACTGGTTTTCCCTTTCTAAAGTGAAATTAGTTGTTTCCAGTGGTCTTAGTCGTCATGTCTGATTTTCGGCGTCTGTTTCCCTCCTGAACAGGGCAGGGTGTCGTGTTGGAGCGCTCCGTCTACAGCGACTTCGTGTTCCTGGAGGCAATGTACCATCAGGGCTTCATCCGCAGGCAATGTGAGTCCCACCGAGCCTCCTTGCAGGCCAGCTCCTGGGCGGCCCTGCACTCGGCGGTCCTGTAGCTAGTTGCGTCCTGGAACATCCCCCATTACTTACTGATTTTTCTTAGTAGACAACTGGGGCCTCCACCCTCTCCCCCTAAACTTACATCTGCCGTGAAAGCAGATGGTGTCCTGGGGCCGTGAGCACACAGTGTACCCCTAGCTCCCACACAGCCTCCCCAAGAAACTCCGGCTCTGCAATGTCTAGCAGACCCCTGAGCTATTTTCCTTTGGTTGATAGATTTCATTTCCCTGAACTGTGCGCTTTCCTGTGCATTGTTGTATGTAACTAGGTGTTTTTCATCTCACACCTGTGCCTGGTGACCCCCGGCAGTACCATCGCCCTTGCCCTCTCTCCAGCATGGTGCTGCGCTGAGGCTGTAAGGACAGGGGCTGTGTGGGGTGGTGTTCCAAGTCTGACAAGTGGCGCGTGGACAGGAAAAGAGACCTGGGTAAAGGTCGCCTGACCAAAAGGGGTGATGGAAGTCCGCCCAATTCCACCTCCCCACTAGTCTCTTTTGTTCCATCTCAGACCTTCTGGCCTTGGACCAGTGGCCTGTCCTGAATTTCCTTGAAAGTCAGAGCTGCTGGGAGTGCTCACCTGAGCGTTTGCTTTAGAGCAGAATAGTTCTTTCTCTGTGCACCTCAGTGTGATTACAAAGTCTGTCCTTTCTGGGGGTTCCCACCATGAGGCAGTCTGCAAACCCTGCTTTCTTGACAGTGTTCTGTATGGACAAGGGGGCGGGGGGTTCTGTTCCTGCCGTTTGCAGTGCGCCTTCCAGGTGGGTTTCTTCATAGCAGCAAGTGGGTTCCTCAGCATCGCAGCCCTGATGTGCCTGCTGTCTGGGTGTCTTCTCTGCAGTGACAACCAGAGCGGGTAGCTCTGTGTTGCTGAGTAAATTTACTGAAACACTGAGCCTGGGAAATGTAGCTTGATGTTATTTCAGGGGAGTTATTTGAAAAACAAAGCATATCAAGTGTCCTTTATCCCTAGAGAGGATCTGTTATTATGATGGAGTAAAACACATACGAGAGGTGTGTGTGACGCATCCCATGCCTGGAAGTAATGGTGGACCCTTCAGTGTATCCAAGATGCGTTTAAAAACCCTACGGCTCTTAAAGGCAGGGTTTAAGTCCCAGCAGGCTCTCTGGGCCCAGTACTCTAGGGCTGTGGGAGTGGGGATAGGAGCGCCGCTTTGCAGGGTTGCTGGGGGTGGCAGGTGCCATGTGCAAGAGCCCCGGGCACCTGCAGAGCCATCACAGGGCAGGTGTGCAGCACACTGGCAGCTGGGACTGGCTCTGAGAAGTGCACGTGCCTTGGCCCTGTGTTTGAAGAGGAGCATGTTTTAGAAACTGTGGACTGTCAGGCAACAGATAGCGCCTCTCTCGTGTGCCAGGTGTGAGCCACTACAACGAGGTGAAGAAGGTGACCATCTGCCAGTTCCTGCCCCCTCACGCGGTTGTCTACATCGACGTGCCCGTCCCAGAGATCCAGGCTCGGATTCAGAAGAAGGGAGATGTAAGTCAGCTTCTTGTCGAGGCCAGTCTCTGCTCCTGCGGTGGGAGGCAGAGACGCCTGCTGAGACTCAGAGCATGGGGCACGCGCGGCCCCGAGAGAGCGGGCACTCACTAGGACTGGAGGGCCCCTGGCAGTCATTGCTCTCCACCAGTGCTCTCCAGTCCCTTGTGCTGTTCACTGTCCCCTAAACAATCCTATAGGACAGGTCTGCTAACGGGGCTCCCCTCAGCCCCGTACCTTTCAGTCTCTAATGGGATTTCATATCTTCTATTTTTCTATGAATTGAAACCGATTTCTAATATCTCCACTGCCACCTGTAATTCAGAGGGTGCCCCTTCCCTCTTCCCCTGCTTCCGAGTCTAGGAACAGTGGAGCTGTCATCTCCATGCATGTCCATTTACTTTCTGTGGCCTTGGTTTGGACCAGGTTGGGTGGCACTGGCTCTGCAGGCGTGACGGACACAGGGAGTAACTGACAAAGACCACCTCACCCCGTGACTGCTTCCTGTTTGGAAATGTCACTCCTACCACTCACGTTTTCTTGGGGGAAGTAGGACCTTCTCTTTGACACTGGAATGAAGACGAGAGTAATCCTAAGTGGTCCCGGGGCCCATTCCTGTCACCCAGAGTCCCTGCAGCACTCAGTGCGAGTTCTGAGGAAATGCTGCCTGCCGATTGTGCCCACGGTTCACATGTGCACAAGGAAAGGCTGAGAAGGCCCAGCGTTCACACCTGTACCCTTCTGTTTAGCCTCACGAGATGAAGATCACCCCTGGCTACCTTCAGGACATCGAGAATGCCTATAAGAAGACCTTTCTTCCTGAGATGAGGTGAGCCAAGGGCTCGCTGTCTATGGGGCTGAGATGAGGGGAGCCAAGGGCTCGCTGTCTGTGGGACTGGAGTCGTTCACACGGCGGTCCTGCCGTTCCTCATCCAGGGACCTCTGTGTACAGGATGTTGTTTAGGGCTTTAATCTGCTTTGGGTAAGCAAGAGGGACAGCGGACGTTTCATTGATTTGGTGGGTTTTGGTTGGTTGGTTTGTTTTTTGGTTTGCTTGTTTTGTCGATACCTTTTTTGTCTTGTTAAACGTTTTTAAAACTTTCTGATGCCAGAAGTAAACTGAGCTCTGTTTCATCATGGGCTTCAGCATGAGAGGACTCACGTACTTTTTACCTTATGTGGCAACTGCATGTTCACACTGACCCAGAGGGTTGCTCGGTGGTGCTCAGGGAACCCGCACAGAGGTGCGTGAGGGATAAGACGTCCGTGGACGCTGTCATGGAACCTTGGTGGTGTTTAGGTTAAAGGAAACCTCCAGACCGTTTTCTTCCTTCTGTCCTCCCTCTTACTGGTTCAGGGACTCGACCTAAGGACCTGTAATTTAAGCGGCTCCCGTAAATCCGTGTAGAGCGAGCGCTGGGCAGATCGACCTCAGCCATGTAGAGGTGGTTCACACAACAAGGTCGGTGGTGAGAAGCAAGTGCAGGAGGCAGTGCCTGTGGGAGGAGGGAGTGTGAGGGGCAGCATGGAAGCCGTGTTACCGCGTGATGTTTAATTACACACACACGTGCCCACAGCTAGTTCTTACAGCAGAAGGGAAGCTGAATGAGACCAGCAGCCTGTTGACCATGGTCTGCAGAGGTGGTGATGTTTGGCACCGTGGTAGCAGGTATCGTGCGGATTTCAGGTTGAGTACAGCCTGTGAATCCTTGGGGTGTTGACTCTGTAGGTTTCCATCCCGTCCATAGGAGGCTGCTCTGGTATAGGGACACCTGGATGAGAACACGTCCCTGTGTCTGCTGTGTGGACGGTCCATGGGAAGCATAGTCCACCCTTGACCCTCTGCTGTCCCCTTGCCGGAAGGGGTTTCTGCAGGGACAGGCTCTAGTGGATGGCTGCCCTGGCCTCTGGCCAGGTGTGGCCTCGGGTCTCTGTCTGGTTGGTCTGGAGCTGGTGGCAAGGCGGCCTCCTTTGTTGGTAAGGTGCAGACTTACCACCTGCTGGCTTCCGTCGTCTGGCTGGGTGAGCAGGTCTCTGATGGCAATGTGGCTGGTGAGGAAGTGGGCATAAGTGGGGAGATGGCCCTCTGCTGTCCCTTCTCCCTGGGCCCAGCTGTGGTTTTTCAGTGCCCCTCTCCAAGGGCTAGGGGGAGGGAGTGCTGCTGTCTTGATGCAGAGTTTGATTGAAACACCTTAGTTTGAGGGTTTCATTTGTCTCTGAAACTCTAAACCCAGCAGCTTGAGTGATCTCTGTGTGTGTCCACCACAGCCGCTGGGCTGCTGCTGTGCACCAGTTTTGATGAGGCCCTGGGCACTTTGTACTTTCCTGTGACAGGTGCAGCCGCTGGAGATGGTCTGCATAGCGGTGGAGGTGACCCTTCTGTAGACACAGGTGGCGCTGGTTTCTCACACCTGTGGGGCGGGGCAGCGGGGAAGCTGGGGCAGACCTGCTGTTGTCACCATCCAGTCACCTGTGCATTCCTGGTGGTACCTTGTCCTCCTGACCATCAGGCCGTGGGAGCTGGTACAGGCCCAGGTCAGGAGCGTGGCGTGCTCCTGTCTGTGGTGGGCGATGTTGGGGTGAGGCGCTCGGTTGTACAGGAACATTGTACAGGAACATTTACACTGGCCTTCTTTCTTACAGTGAGAAATGTGAAGTTCTACAGTACAGTGCAAGGGAAGCCCAGGATGCAGAGAAGGTAAGAAAGGGACAGAAAGCTTGTGGTTATTAAATTGATTCACATACAAGTTTCCTGCAAAATCAGATGATCGGTTCAGTTCCCAGTGGCCTGGGAAACAGCTGTGTTTATAGTCTGAGAAGTTCCCGCCCACCACACTCCGGTCACGAGGTCCTGACTTTCCCGTGAATAACTCCATCTCTGATCTTAAAAGGTGGTGAACACAGAGAACTACAGGCTACCAGCTCCAGGATCTGAGACTGGTGGTGACACTGAAAGTTGACTTAGTTAACTAGGAAAGTTTAGCATGTCAAGGTACCAGCTTTCCCTAAATTAGCAGGTGCACTCTGTAACAATCAAGTGAATCTCAGTGTAATTAATGAGTGATAGCCAAAAAAATTAGGAAGAGGGTAGTGCAGGGATATTTGCCCTCCCAGATACAAAAGCACTGTACAGATTGTGGCAGTGAAAGCACTGTGGTGGTAATACTAGAACTAACGGATAGACCTGGGCCAGAACAGAGTCCAGAAACGGGCATGTACGTGCTCACCTGTGTGTGTGCTCACGTGTGTGTGCACGTGTGTGAGACTTGGTTTGGTAAAGACAGTATTTTAAAGGATAGTGAAAAAGTAGAGGAAAATGGGTTATTTCTTGAAAGGTATTGTGTCAGGTCCGGCTGGTATGTGGCTCAGTGGTTGAGTGTCAACCTAGGATCCAGGAGGTCACAGGTTCAATTCCTGGTCAGGGCACAGGCCCGGGTTGCAGGCTCTGTCCCCAGTAGGGGGCGTGCAGGAGGCAGCTGATCAATGACTCTCATCATTGATGTTTCTCTCTCTCTCTAAATCAATAAATATATATATATTTTTTAAAGGAAAGGTATCGAGGCAGCTGACCATGCATTTGGTTAAAAAAAACAAAAGTTCCATCCCATATCTTATGTAATAAGCATAAATTACTTAAAAAAAAAAAAAGGGTATAAGAATCTTAGAGGAAAAGCCAGCTCTTGTGCCCTGGGGCTGAGGTGGTGACATCACAGAAGCACCACCAAGCTGCTGCTTCCCTAAGGACCCCCCTCGAGCCCCGATGCTCTGGAGGGGAGGGCAGGGCAGGGCTTGGCCTGTGTCGGGTGGCTTGAGGGCTCCTTGTAGGTTGGGTCCTTCCGCTCATCCCTGATTGAGCCGCATTTCATCCCTCCCAGCTGTCTGTAGGGCTGGCTTGTTTTGGGCGGTTGTGAAACCTTTGGCAGAATAATTTGATGGCGCATGTCTGAGGGGAAGATGCTTGTTGGCTCTGAGACGCCGTTAGTTGAGTTCGTAATTCAGTCTATTCAAATTACTGAAACGTAGCCGAGTTCTCCAAGTCGGGCGTGTTTGAGGAGGGAGTGCACCCTCGGGGGCCAGGCTGTCCAGCGCAGGCTGTGGGTGGAGAATGCAGGTCACGGGCCTCCGAGGAGATGCGTTTACCTTCCTGCGCTGCTGCTGCTCCTGAGTGAGGTTGCTGGGAGACGATGAGTGGTCCGTGTCTGTCAAATGCTGCCTTCCTCCCTCGTTGGACTCTGTTTCTTCCCTGCCCCCTTTCTCCCAGGCTGCCAGCTGGTGTCCCCACTGCCCCAGTGTCTGCTGGGCGAGGGGCCCCATTGAGGGTCATTGCCCCGTCCCCTGCCTCATGGAGGCCATGCGTTCCAGCTGCCTTTCATTTTCGCTTTTACGTGATGCTTCCTGCCAGGTGTTTGTAGTTTATGGTGCATTGAAGTGTCGCATCGTTTAAAATGGGACTTCCCATTAAAGCTGGATTTCCTTCTTCTAGGTGGTGGAGGACATCGAGTACCTCAAGTTCGACAAGGGGCCGTGGCTGGACCAGAGTGACCGCACATTCCACCACCTGCGGATGCTGTGAGTGCAGACGTTGGAGCGGCCGGGATGGGGAGGGCTGGTGTTTGAGTTCTGTACATTGCCTGCTGCAGACACTTACAGATTTGAGAAATAAAAATCTTTCCAGTTAGGTGTTAACAGGCCAACCTGCACTGAGCGGAATTCCTCTTCCCTCCCAAGCAGGCTCTGGTTGGATAGTGAATCGATTATAAACTCAGCAGCTACTCCAGCTTCACCACGTGCCAGGCAGTTTCAGATGGAGGAGATTTGGTTTTAAGTAAAACTCCTGGTCCCATCGAAGATACGTTTTGTGGGGGAGATAGAGAACCCCGACCTGTGGAACTGTGTCGGTGCTCAGCTCTGTGAGGGAAGGCGCCCTGGTGACGGGGCAGCGAGTGACTTGATGTTCCCGCTGAGCTGAGAGGATGGGTCCTGCTCTTGTTGGGTGAGTTCTGTAAACATGAGGAGGGCCAGCCGATGGCCGTGTGTTCAGGTCCCTGCCTCCTGTCCCATGGGCCAGTCAGGTCCTGAGGGAGGAGCGTTCAGGACGCAGCCGACCCGGCGGCTTGTCTGTTTCCCTTCTGAGTTGTGCTCGTCTTTGCCTCACGCGCTTCGGTGCCATGTGGTTAGGTGCCTGGGTGTCGGGCGGTTGTGCGTCTTGGAGAACCGCTCATGTGGTTACGTTAGGCCCTTTATCCTGGGCAGTTCTCTAGTTCTGACGTCTGCTTTGCCTGACGTTGACACCTGTCCAGCTTTGGTTCGTGCAGGTGTGGTCTGTCCCCCCCACTCACCTTCCACCCGTCTGTGTGCATGTGGGTTTCTCGCAGACGACGCGTAGACAGCGTGGGGCAGGGTGGCGGCTTCCAGGCTGTCCACTCTCAGAGCTGAAACGGAAGATCCCCTTCATTCCCTGAAATTCTGGTTAACTTCTTTCCTGTCTAGATGTCATGTTAATTTTCCTGCTGGATATGCTTACGAACGTACAGAGTGATGCCGCAGACGGCGTCATCCTGAGCCTCGCATTAGAGGTCTGCGTCCTTTCACTGCTTCATCGTGTTCCAGCTCCAGGCCTGACATCTCGAGGTCTCAGCCTTAACCAGTTGCTGTCGTGTCAACGCTGCATCTGGGGGGTGTTTCAGAAAATCTTTCGATCCCACGCACTCCCGCCTGGTGGGGCCCCTTTCACAGGGCTCAGAGCTCCGGCTGCCACGGTCACAGGACGGTGGAGATGCAGTGTCTGGCTCTCGGCGCCTCCCTGTGGTCATCTGCATGACAGCCTCACCCTCCTCCTCTCGTCAGCTCAGACTTAAATCCTGGTGGGGTGTCCCCTCCTTGTACAGCTGTCACCTGCCTGCACCCTGCTTTCCCTACTGGTCCCTGACCTTTCCCAAGGTCTCACCTCCAGGCTCTAGGCTTGTCTCCAGCACTTGCTTCCCTGTATAATCCCATCGTGTTACTTCCGCTGCTGCTGGGATTTGATCCCACCCTCAGTCTGCAGTCCTCCGGTCAGTTCCTTCATCCCACTGTCCCCGTGCACACGCCCAGCAGGTCAGTTTCCATCAGAATGTGACAGCACTGTGTTCTCTGCACGTGGGGTTCTGCGGTGGCAGCTCTGTGTTTAGTCGAGTCCCTGTCTCACCTCCTAGGATTAATTCCCAGCTCTGACCCTCTGGCCCCCCTCTTCCGCCAGGGTGCCCACAAGTCTCCCTCCCCTACTCTCTCCCCCACCTGCCCTGTCGGTAATTGTGTGAAAATCCGAGGCTCTTCTACACCTGGCTGTGGTCACCTTTGCTTTTCCTGGAAGCCTCCTCTTAACTTCTCCAGGCTGTCATAGGTGGGTTTATATGTGATTCTTGTTGGTGTCAGCTCCTGCTGGGCAGAAACTGAGACATCACATAGGAAACCACTCTCCTGACGTCCTGCCGAGACTGGGCCACGCGGGTCTGATTGACTCGGTCCATTGGTAACACAGGGTCGTTCTCTAGACCACGCCCAGAGTCTCTGTGTTAGGGTCATATGTTAGTGTGTGTTTAGTTGTGTGGGTGTCAGAGCACAGAGAAGGATCCTGTAATCCCTGCAAAGCTCACAACACAACATCCAGTTACCGTCTTGGCCCCTTTACTGTAAATGCTCCTGTCCTGTCCTCTCAGGTCATGCTCCTCTGTTCCCCAAAGGTATTTCGTAGCAGTGTAGTCATAATGGTGTTTTCATTCCAGCATCATTTCTTTTTTTTTAAATATTTTTATTGATTTCAGAGAGGAAGAGGGAAAGAGAGAGAAACATTAATGATGAGAGAGTCATCATTGATCGGCTGCCTCTGGCACACTCCCTCCTGGGGATCGAGCCTGCAGCCCGGGCGTGTGCCCTGACCAGGAATCGAACCCCGATCTCCTGGATCCTAGGTTGACACTCAACTTCTAGGCCACACCTGGCCAGGCCCAGCATCATTTCTTAATTGGCCTCAAGTGAAAATTATGACGAATTTTCTAAGATAATCACTGTAAACCCACCATTTACTAGTTATACTCAGTTTCCCCAGGACTTGACTAAATTGCTAGATTAGATGGTGGTTGCCCCGTCTCAGTTGCGTGCCGGTGTGTAAGTGTGTGTGTGTGCGTGCTTGTGCCAGGCGCTGTCTCTCAGCCTCGAGAGCACCGTGTGCTGGTGGCCGTGACCCGTAACTCACTGGTGCCCACGCCGTTGGCCTCGCTTCTGCGCTGGCTGGTTAGCAGCTGGGCCTCTGCCTTCCCCACCTCCCCGCCCCCCCTCCCCGCCTCCTCGCCTCCCCAAGAGCTCTGTGCTCTGACTGCTGGAGGGTGTCTTTCTGATCTGCAGCCTGAGTGCTGCAGGACTGAAGGGTGAGTGTGAGGTCAGAAGCACAGGCCCTAAACAGCCCTACACCTCGGGAAAGACGGAAAAAGTCTAGGAGAAAGTTAGACATTCACATTGTTAATTGAGGAACACTCCGAGTCATAAAACAATCTATTTTTTCCCCTTTTCCTGCCTTGCATTTTTGTTTTAAATATGTGGCCCAGCCCCTCACAGTGTCACCAGGCTCGAGTGCACTTGACCTCCCGTGGGCCCGTGGCCCCGTGGCCCGTGATGTGAGAGGCTGCCTCTCCCGCCCGTGCCCAAGTTCTCATCATCAGGGGGTGCTGCGAGCAGAATACTTCCACTGCTTTTACCTCCTGAGTCATAAGGGGCTCCCCGTTGCCCTCCCTGCCTCGTCTTGGTCTAGAGCTCTGGTTTGTAAGGAGACTAGGGCCTGGCTTTGCTGCGGTCGGCACACAGGCTCTTCTGAAGTCCCCACTCAGGCTCGGGGAGACTGGAGGAGAGTGCGGCCAGTTCAAAGGCCTGAGCAGGCCCAGGTACTGCTTCACCTTCAAAAACAGCTGGCGCCTGTTGGTCAGGTCCTTCCTTTCTGTGTAAGTGCGGTTCCGACTGCGTGGGCCTAGGGGGCGCTGTTGCTGCGTGCCTGCCACCCGATTCCGGCCACGCCAGCAAGTTCCTTCAGACTTTCCAGATGTTTTTTGTAGGCTTTTCAAGCTATAGAGAAAACCAGCTCGTGTCCTCCGTGATATTTGTTAACATTTAAACACACGAACATTTTTAGTTGAAATTGTTTATTGTGAGATCATTTTTAAAACGTTTTGTTATATAAGAGAATAATTCTATTTGTGTTAAAAATAAAAGTTGTGTATGTATATGTTATTGATGCATGCTTATGAAAGATACTCTATAACTAGTTACTGTTAGAACCGAGAAACTCTGGTCTGAACGTGTGTACTTGGCTACGTGCATGGTCAGTGGTGTCCACATCGGGACCCTGGGGGAGCAGTCAGTGTTCAGCATTTTTGTGGTATGTGGTTGGTGGGTTATTAGTCATTGGCGTGGCTTTTCCTGGTGACACCTGGGTGTGCCTTTACCTGACATGGGTCTGGCCCAGTGGCCCTCCCTGGCCCTCTATGGGAGAGGGACCGGGGCCCGCCGGCCCTGGTTCCATATTAGGCTGTTCGGACCAACCGCAGTGGGCTGCTGGGGTGCAGGGACAGGCTTGGGTTTGCCGGGTGGGTCTGGACTCGCTCTTACCAAGTGGCTGAGTGCCAGAGACATTTAAGAACTTCCATTTGGGCCATTACAGCAGAAAGATCTGCCATTATAACTCCTTAATGGGAAAGTGGCCACTTAAAATAATTATTTTCTTTGTTTTGAGCCCTTAAGAAAGGAGACTTTATTTTAATGTTTCTTTCTAAAAGCCCCAAAAATGCTTTTCATCTTCAAGTATAGTGGTTATATTCAGACTAAATTTAATTTAAGCAAATTACAGAAGTATAAATATTTTAGCATCCAGCAAAACAGAATGGGGAAACAAGGAGCGGACCCTGTGGTTGATTCATCAGTGCCGAGGAGGGCGGAGAGCTAGGCCTGATGTGAGTGAAGGCACAGCAGCCCGTCCTGTGTGGCGTTCACCCCAGCCCACCCTGCGTCTGGGGCCCTTGGTCAGCCTTGCTGCTGGACGCCGCAGGCGGCGCCGGCTTCTGGGTGAGCGCGGGCACAATGCTGTGCCTGAACCTGGCGGACCCGCCTGGCTCAAGGCTCCTCCCCTCAAGTCTCGTTCATTTTGCAGATTTTTAGTGAGGACACTGTGGCGTTGAAATACATGGTGTTTGTTTTTAGCTTCTTGTTCCTGCTGTGCCTGTTTAAAGCACACTGCGGTTCCTGTTTATGTCCCAAACTACCCATTCCACACCGTACCCATTCCCAAAGGTGGTCATGGGGCCGCTGAGGCTTTGAAAGACTCCACTCAGGCTGAGGGTCATTCCACGAGCACCTCCATGCAGACTGGACGGATGGTCTGTGGGGTGAAAACTGCTTCGAGGTGACTGCTTGGGATGAGTGGCCTTTGTTCGTGAATGTCTGAGTTTTTAATACTGACGTGTACAAATGTCAGCCTTATGGCTTATGGTTGTTGATGTTTTGTGTGACCCATGTTTGTCTCATTCCCTAGGGTCCAAGACAAGCTGCAGGTGATGAATTACACAACCATCCCCATCTACCTCCCAGAAATCACGATCGGAGCGCACCAGAGCGACCGGGTCTTCCGCAAATTCTTAGAGGTGAGGCCTTCGGAGCCAGAGGGCCGACCCCGCTGGTGGCTCTCAGACCACCGGGGACAATGTCGTTTCTCTGGGAAATGGTCTGGCTGTTCTGACTTGTTTTACGAAGAACTTTCTTCCTGTTGAAGTGGGGAGACTCCTCATCTGCCTCCACCTTGGTCTGTAAAGCGGGCGTGGCTGCGAGGACGCGGCGCAGGGAGATGCTCTGGGAGCGTGTGCAGGTGGCTCCTCATCAGCATGTTGTGTCCGTGCAAACCCGTCCGGGTCCTTAGCCTTTATCCTGACTGTCAGCTTTGGCTGGTGGTGTTGCCTCCTGTTTGTGGCACACCCATCCGTAAGTGGTGGGCGTCTCTGCAGGAGGCCCCAGGCGGGTGCCCAGCTGGGCAGCAGCGAGGGCAGAGCCCGGGAGGGGTGGCTGCTGCTGCATTGGTCTCTTATCCGACTTCCGTCCCTTTTCAGTGAGTTACTGGTTTTCACAGTGGTTGGGGAGTCGTTTCAGGCAGCAGTCGGTGAACAGAGAGAGCCTGCCTGTGCTGGTGGGGAACCAGCAGGTGGGTGGGAGGCTGCTCTGGGATCCTGAGGTCAGTGGAAGAGTGAGAACGTGGCCCTGTGTCCAGCTGTGGTTGGTTGGTTAGTGGCAAACCTGTTAAGTGGTTGTATTAGGCTCCGCTAAGCCGTCAGCATTTAGGTGAGATGAAGGTTAAACATGTTTTCACGACTATAATTCTCTTACTTGAGGCTTGGAATTGCTTGACGTGCAGTTGGGTGTCCAGGTGTGTCCCACGCTTCCTTTCGTGAGGTACTTGGCATTTTCTCTTAAGTAAGTTCTTGTGGTGGTTTTAAAAGTGGGTTTGTTCCGTGTAGACACTTTGGGGAGCTTGGAGTGACCTGCAGTGGGTATGTCTGCGTGTTTTGTCCCGGCCTTGGGGTGAGTGGGCAGAGTCGGCGTCTGTCTGCGCGGCGCTGTGCGGGCCTGTGGCCTGGTCGTGGCGGGGCCGAGCTGCGCCGTGTCTGCCCCTCGCACGCAGCCAGGAGACCCGCTCAGCGGTGGTCCCGCTCTGCACCGACGGCTCTCCGGGTCCTGTGGAGTCCAGCGCACAGGTGGCTTTGTTTTCCTCTGTTGTCACCGCAGCTTCGGGCAGCCTGCACGCGCTCGCTCCAGCCGGTCCCGCAGCTTCCTGCCTGTCCTCTGAGCCCAGCCCGTCCCTGCAACCCTTTGCCTGTAACCTGCGGAAGCAGCTGATGCCCGCAGGCCCCCGGCTCCCCGAGGCAGACCGAGCTCGGACCCTGCAGTGTGCTGACCTGGCTCCTGCCTCTCCTGCCGTCGTCACCGCCCGAGGGCACCTGTGTCCTCAGTGCCATCAGTCAGCCCAGGCCATGGCTGGGGCTTAATGTGCTCACGGAGAGAGGATTTAACACAAGTAAATTACGAGTGAGAAAGCTTTGCCCTTTAAATTAAAACGGAATTCTGGTTACATCCAAGGGCTGGTTCGCGGACAGTGTGTCTTTCACACCCGGCTCCCTCCGGGTGCTCTCGCTTCTGCACAGGGAGACAGCAGCCGCAGGCTCTCGGCTTTGTGGGTGGAGTTGGAAACGTGGCTGCATGTTGACAGTTCCCCCTCATGCTCCGTGTTTACGACGAGGGGTTCTGGCTCCAGTTGTGTTACTGGTGTAAACTGTTCTTTGAAAATAAACTTCTGTGAAAGGTGCCCATTCGCCTCTCCCGAGGTAGGCGGTGGCACACGGCCCGCAGCCCGGGCCTGGGGGGGACCACGGTGACGGGGCAGCACTCTGCTGGGTCGGCTCTCCCACCTTCTTCTGTCCCAGGTCTCCTAACTTCTCCAGGTGAGGGTGGGTCACGGGTTCCCGGCCTGTCTTGATGTCAGATACGCGCCCTCCAAACTCAGCTCACTGGGTTTCGTAGTTGGTGACGTTACGGTTGTGTGATCATCCAAGTCGGAGTACTTCCCAGCTGTAACCGGGTGTCCTTTTTGACCATGTGCTGACTTCAGTTATTCTGGAAAATGTAAAAGCAGCGGGGACCTTTCCAGTTACCTTTCTTTTACTGATTTCTGGCTTAATGCCTTTCTAGTCAGATCACACTCGTTACGATTTCAGTCCCTGGTGTGTGATTGAGACTCTGCACTTGGTCAGTTTTGGCGACGTTCCCTGGTCCTCGGGAGCGTCTCCTTCGCCGCGTTGGGGGAGGCCTGTTAGCCACGCTCTTCAGTCTCTCCTCTCCCTCTGAGCAGCGTGGGGAGACGTGCCCTCCCGCTCTGCCCAGTCCTGCTCTGTGGGCATCTGGGGCTGTGTCACTGGAGGGCACCGACCTGGAACTGCCGTAGGCTCTCAGGGCATCACGTCTCACAGGTTCTGAACTTCTCGCTGACTCTGGCTCTTACCTTGAAGTTTACTTTATTCGATGCTCGGGCAGCACCCACAGCCTCCTTTTGATAGTGTTCGCACGGTGGGGTTTTCCACATCTTTTAATTTCCACCTTCCTGCATCTTTACATTTCCTGTGGGCGCCTCGTAACCTGCAAACAGTTGTGTTTTTAGTTCCTCCCACTCTGAGAGTTGGGAATGTCTGTGTGGTCGCCTCTGACGCAGTTACAGGTGCACTGTGCTCAGACAGCCCATCTTTCCTTACCTGTTCTGTGTACCTTTTCCTTCCTTGCCTTCTTTAGGGTTAAATTTTTAGTCCTGTTTTCCCCTCTGTTTGCTCACGAGTTGCCATTCTGTTAATAGGTTTCAGGGGCTGACGCGGTGAGTAAAGTAGTCGCCCTTGATTTATTAGAGTCTGAGGCTAGACCTTGCTCCAGGGTCACCGGTCGCCCTGCAACGTTCTCTGGAGCAGAGACCCTCCTGGGCAACGGGCT
The DNA here is from genome assembly GCF_054644295.1 of Miniopterus natalensis. Classification (NCBI taxonomy): domain Eukaryota; kingdom Metazoa; phylum Chordata; class Mammalia; order Chiroptera; family Miniopteridae; genus Miniopterus; species Miniopterus natalensis. The sequence continues at coordinate 923,022 of NC_142088.1, forward strand.
GCGATTAGTTACCTTCTCTCAGTCTCCGAACCTGATCGGTTCCTCGGGTTTCCCTCGACACTCAAGACCGGGCCACTTTTGAAGCTCACAGGACAGTTGTTTTTTTGGACGTCCCTCCGTCTGCCCTTGGTTGCTGTTTTCTGTGACTGGATGGAGACTGCGTTTATTGTGGGAACGTCGCAGAACGAACTCCTTGCCTCTTGTCAGGAGGCACAGTGTTCCCATCTGGCCTGTCACGGGCTGTATTGACTTTGGTCCCTTGACTGAGACTGTGTCTCCGCTCTTCGTAATTAGTGAGTGTTTGGGGGCATAGTGTGAAGCTACCAGTGTCCATTTCCTCCTCACGCTCTCAGCTTGTCTCCCACCCGTGATTTCTCGGCGAATTATGAACAGTACGGCTGCCAGGTTACACTTTCTGATTCTGCGACCCCTGCGTTAGTTAGCACTCGGCTGTGAGGACCTGCTTTCTCCCCTCCCTGCTCCTTCGTCTGTTTGTTTATATCACTGGGGAGCCACCTGACCACCCCAGACACGCTGTTCCTGCCCCTCCGTTCACCCAGGACTTCCTGAGCCCTTGAGGCCCGTGGAAGCCAGATGCAGGGGTCGGTCATATGGCCCCACAGGGACGGTACCCGCAGCCCTCCTGGCCCAGCGTCCCCCCATGAGAGTGGACGTGCTTCTCGGAATCGGAGAGCAGAAATGTGTCTTCCCTGATGTCGTCCTGCCACCTCTGGTCTCCCACATTCCCCAACACCCTAGGGAGACACTGCCTGTCTGACCACTGTCACAACCGCCGCGGTCACTGCGCGCTCATGCGGACTCCTCTGCCCATGGCAACACCTGGTGGCTGCCCCTCGGCCCACCTGCCTGTGCCTGGGAGGCCACACTCTGTGGACTGTGTCACTGGGGCCCCTGCCCCCCAACTTCCAGTGGGAGGAGACGCCTGGCCTCCAGCATCATTGCTACCACGACAGCCCCTCCTGCCCTCCTGCAGCGCAGTCCCCCTGCTGTCCCAGCCAGGACCCTGGACACAGTGACCACTCAGCTGGGGCTTCATCAGTGGGTTTTCAGATGGTGATGGTCAGAGCCTAAGAAGGAACATGCTGGCCCTGGCTGGTGTTGCCCAGTGGCTAGTGCATCTGCCCCAAAGGGTTGCGGGTTCAATTTTCCAGTCAAGGGCATGTACCTGGGTTGCAGGTTCCATCCCTGGCCCTGGTCCGGGCACACATGGGAGACAACTAGTCAGTGTCTCCCCCCCCACACCCACTACCTCAAAAAAATCAATGGAAAAAAATCCTCAGGTGACGATTAGCGACAAGGGAACATGCCGTCTCCCAGGGGTGTGCATGGGTCACCCCCTCAGTTCTCACCCAGGTGTCCCCTCCGTAGCCTCGTCGCCCTCCTGACATCGTGGGGACTCTGGGTTGGGTCGTTTGCAGGCCCCCCACCAGGACGGGAGCTCCTGGGGCAGGGCTGTGCTGGGCCCTGTCCCTCACATCAGGGCTGCGCAGAGGAGAACACAGGGCGGGAGCGGGGAGGGGACACGACTGATACGCTGTAGACCGTGGTGACCGAGCCTGCTTCCTCCCACAGCTGCCCAGCCGCAAGTACTGCCCCGGCTACAACGCGGACGTGGGTGACAAGTGGATCTGGCTGAAGTGACGACCGCACCCTCCACGAGAGCTGAGTTGCAGTGAGGAGGAAGCTCCAGTCTGCCGGCTCCTGTGGGCTCCACGTAGCTGTAAAATTGGGGGGAGGAAATGATCTGAAAATCACGCTTGGGAGAAACGGCAGAGCCGGCCCTGCAGTGTGGCCAGGAGGCGGGAGCCCCGGAGCCTCCAGCTTCATGTGGAGCGATTCGTAATCACTGCTGGGAAAAGGGAGCCTGTGGGGGGAGACCGGGCGTCACTAGTGGGGTCCGTCTCCCACCTGTGCTCCGTGTCGTTGCTCCTTCAGACTTGGGAAATAAAGCAGCCTCTGTCTCTGCTCCGCACGCGTGCGTGTCACACGAGTGTCCACGCTCGTCACCACCCCGCCCACGCTGGCTGTGCTGTGGTTTCCTTTATTCAGACACATGCTAAGATTAAGCCGTTTGCTCTGCTTGTTCTACAATCAATCAGAGAAAAGTGAAGACGTAAAGGGAGGGAACCAAACACGGGAGAGGTGAGCGTAGGCTACAGAGCAGTGTGCGGGGCCCCGGTGGCGAGCAGTGTCCCTGGGCTCCAGACTCCTCCCTCGAGGGAGCTCGTGCTCACGTGTCGGTGGGATGAGGCACAGAGCAGAACAACCTGTCATTCCCTGGGAATCATCGTGTCCGTCAGGGGAGAGAACCACCCTCCCCCACCTCCGCTGAACTTAGAAAACCAGGAAGCCGCCCGCGCTCCGGGCAGAGCGCAGCGCCGTGCCGTGGGGGGTGGGGAGTGTGAGTTCTGTTAAAGGGGGTGCGCTGCGAGCTCCACCGAGTGCAAGGCAGGAGCCCCTCGTAGCTGCTGGCCACGCGCGACCATCAAATTCAGTGAACTAAGATTTAAGGCAACTTGAAACTCAGAACCTCGGCTGCACTGGCCGCAGTTCAGGTGCTCAGTAGCCACACGGCCGAGGCTCCAGGCGGGACACGCTTATCACCAGAAGGCTCCGTCAGGCGCCCCTGCCATGAAGCCACCTGCCCCCACCCTCCCTCTCCCCCACCCCCTCCCTGTGGGTTCTAAGAACTGAAGGTGAGGTTCCCGGCAGAGCTGGGTTGGAGTCAGGGCTCGGTGAAGTTTGCATCTCACAGAACAAGCGGCTTCGTGATTAAGGGAGCAGCCAGCCAGCCCGGGAGTGTGTGGTCTGGGCGCCTCGAGCCATTAGGGAGGGAGGAAGGAGGGAGAAAGCATCTGACTCTCTGGGCTCCCCTGGGTCTCGGTGTGACGAGCAGGCTGGGGGCTGGGTGCAGGGTCCCCACAGTGGGGTCAGGACGGCGCAGACCCCGGCTCAGGCATCGTACCCGATCACCTCCCCCGGGCGGAGGGTGCCAGTTGTCATTCGTGCTCAGGGGGTTCGTCTCTCGTTTCGTGGTGTTTTCTCCTCTGAGTGTTGCGCAGAGAAGAGCAAATAGTGTCCAAGTCTCCAGATTGAGCCTGAAGAGCGAAGCAGGCGGCCCCACCTCCTTGGTTCAGAGCAGGACCTTAGTTAGAGAGAGAGGAGGGAGAGGGAGAGACCGACGGCTGCCTCCTGCACACCCTGACGGGAGCGAGCCACACCTGGGCATGTGCCCTGACCAGGAATCGAACCAGCAGCCTTTGGGTGCCCAGGACTGTGCCAGCCGAGCCGCCCGGCCAGGGCAGAGCCGCCTTTTTGAATGTCCCCTGTTGGAATATCCGCTGCTTCCAGGGTCAGGAGCCGAGCTCGTCACGCGTGGTTCACGTCCTCCGGCCTCGTGCGCGGTCACGAGGACTACGCGGGGCAGTCGCTCCTGTTTTCTGCAGTGACTTTCTCTTCTGTCAGATTCTGTAACCAGAAGCGTGAGAACATTCGCTTCTTAGAGGGAATTACGGGCAGCTACTCAGCAGCGCGGGGCCCCGGGGTGGGGGCAGGGCTGGCCCGCCTCCCCTGCCAGGCCCTGCTGCGGGCTGGTGCCCCCTGGCAGCCGGGTCCCGGCCCCTCCTGCTGACGGGAGTGTGGTCAGAGCAGGCGTCCTGAGTTTCAGTGCTGGGTCTGTAAGGGAGCCGGCCCAGACCCCCCCACCTCCCCCCACGTCCTCTGTGACCTCTGGGCTCTGGCCTCTCCTGCCCGTGTTTCGGGGGGTGGGTGCAGCTTCTCACGCTGTGCACCCCAGAGAAGTGGCCCTGTGAGGGCGACGAGCCGGCTGGCTGCCCACCTACGTTCTGTGGCCAGTGGGGCCTTGGGAAGGCTCCCCAGCCGCCTGCGCCGTGGTGTCTGTGCCTCTACGCCCCAGAGCCCTGTCCTGTGGGACCCCCTGTTACAGGTGAGAAGGGGGGGTCCAGACAGAGCTCTGACAGGTCCCCTGACCGTGGTGCCGTCACCGACGGGGACCCGTGGACGCAGGGCTGCTGCTTCCGGTGTGGGAGACGGGCCCGGTGACATCACCCCTGCGCCCTGCTGCTGAGAGGAGGGGCAGGCCCAGGCCTGGGGGGGGCAGGGCTCTGGCCTCTGGCCTCGGGCCCGTGAGGAGGAAAGTCCAGGCCTGGCCGAGCTGCTGCTGACGCTCAGTCTCCGCGGCTGCGTGGAAGCCGTCCGGTGCCTGCGCTAGGGGCCAGCCATGCAGAGCACAGAATGACTGTGTTTGGGGAGGCAGCAAATAGCCATTCTCAGGGGGCCACCCCCTGGGCACCCAGCAGCCCCACCCGCCTGATCCACCCAGACCAACTAATCCCCGAACGTGGGGTCCCCCTGACGGCGTAATCGCTGGTCTGTGGCAGGTAAGGGGCCTAATCTCTTGCTGCTGCAGGTGTGACAGTCTCCTGTGGGCATCCACAGCTACGGAGCTGACCTTGCCCCAGCCCTGACCTCCGAGAGGCTGGCCTGTGGGTGCAGCAGGCAGGCGTCGAGCATCGGACCAGCGGTCATTAGGGAAGGTGGGCGTTATCGACGGGCCCGCGCAGCTGGGGTCGGGCTTAAGAACCGCCTGGCAGAGCCCCTGAGATGGCCCCTGGTGCAGAACCGGCCCCCGCCTGCTGCCCCCACCTGCCCCCGGGGTGGCATGCCCAAGGGCTGAGCGCAGTGTCGGTCCGTTTAGGCCACACCCAGGAGCCCTGGGCTTGTGGATGCTGACCCTCTGCGTCCAGACGGTACCAGGTGGGTTCAGCCGTCTCCAGGAAGCACAGCCGGGTCCCGTGACCCGAGGTTCAGGGAGAACCTGGCGCGCACGGCCTCGCCCTTGGGTCTTGCTCGCTCGCCGCGGCTGCTGGAGCTTAGGGAGAGCTTGGTGTTGCTCCAGGGAACTCGCTGTGGGACAGACCCTCGCGCAGGGGCTGGTCCGGGGACTCGGACGGGAATCGGGCTCCTCCGCTGTGATGAGTGGAGCTGAGTTTCACAGACGTGTTGGTGCTCAGTTTCCGCTCGGCGCCCGCAGCCAGGGGCGGACGGGGCCCAGGTAGCATCAGCGCTGGAGAGCAGTCCCCAGACGTCTCAAAAATGTCGAACAAGGAAAGAAAATGTTCCCTCAACCGAAATACACGGAGATACAGTCTCACTGCCCCGGGCGTTTGCACCACGGGCCTCGGGGAAACCGAGGGACTGCAGGAGAAACGTCTAAAACGCTCGCTCTGAGGACAGGGACGGGTGTGCCGCTCGGTCCCCGGCAGGGCGGGCGCAGCGCCGGGAGTCCCCTCCGTCGAGCTCCACTGGGAGCCTCGGCCCTGAATCCTGACGGCGGCAGCTTCACGGCGCACGACCAGGTCGTCGCTCGGCCACACAGTGAGGCCGCAGGAGGCACGCGTCTCGGTTACTTCATACGAGAGACAAAAGTCGGTGTTTCCAGACCAGCAGGAGCCCCTCTTTGGACACAGCGGCAGATACCCAGACTCGCACTGCCTGGGCCCCGCGGAGGGACAGCCGCGCCCTGACGGCTGCACTCCTCCGATCCGCGGTGTGGAGCCCGCCCCCCACGCCGTCTTCTCGGCCGCCCCCGGACGCTGTGGGACCACTTGCACAGCAGCAGCCAGACCAGCGGGGGTGCCAGGCTGCCTCGGGAGCCGGACTCTGCGCGTCTGGTCACCTCGGTGGATTTACTAGTGACGGCGAAGGCGCTGACCACACCGTCACAGAGAGGACCGGACGCAGGACCCCGAGGGCGGTGAGCACGGGAGCGAGGGAAGGGCCACTCGGGGTGGCGAGCCCCAGGGCAGCCCTCTCAAGTCGGGGTGCACTTAAGGAAAACGTGGGGCCAAAGAAAGTTACCGGTGACTGAAGACAAAGAACCAGTTTGTCCAAATGCTGCAGAGCACAGAACGTGGCCTGTTGTCAGTGGGGCCCCTCCAGGAGGCCTTGGGGGTGATGCCCCGGAAGGCCATGAGGTGTCCTGGGGGTGCTGACCCTGGCGGCGAGGTGTCCTGGGGGTGCTGACCCTGGCGGCGGGGCCTTGGTCCCCTCCTGAGCCGCCCAGACCCTGCCCTCCGTGTGGAAGAGCACAACCCTGCCCCACGGCCCGGGCATCGGCTCCTCTTCCTGGCCTCCTGGCCTCTCCTGGACCCTGGGGCTGGACCTCTGGAGGGTGATTCACGAGCTGACCCTGCCCAGCACCCTGCGGTCGGCCTGCATGTGGGTGTGCCCTGACCCCGTCTGAGCCCTAGGCCAGGCGGGACTTCGCTGGGCTGTCTCGGCGCCTGGCGGGCGGTGGGTGCTGAGCGAGCCAGTGGCCCGCCTGTGCGTCTCCGCAGGCACTCCCTCCTGTGTTCACTTTCTCAGGTTGCGACACGGAGCCTCCCCCATAGACGAGGGTGAATTTGTTCGTGAAAGAGCTTCACGCCTGTTGATGTTCTCACTGGGGTATTAGCGGCCTGCGCCCCTGCGCCAAGCGGGCGCATCTGCCACCCGCCACCCGCCACCTGCCACCCGCCACCCGCCAGCACCTGCGTTCAGCTCCTGCCAGGGGACCGTGTGCTCGGCCCAGCGAGGAGCCTCCCGTCTCCAGCACAGGGGCCCCCGGGGCCGCTCTGAAGGGGCTGCCAGGAGGTCTCCCCGGAACCAGGTCCGGCCAGGGTGGCCCTCCCCCACCTCCCTTTCCGGGGTCAGTGGCCGGGAGGACGCGGGCCGGAGGGTCCCTATCAGCAGAGCAGCGTCTGCGGAGCCTACTCGCCCTTCCTGTGGGCCACTGATCCCCTGATGGCCCCCCAGCTTTAGGCCAGCCGTCTGCCATTCTGGGGGCTCACAGCCTCGGGGAAGAATTTACATTTTCATGGCATCAGCAGGAAAGTAGGAAATGGCTTGGAAAACAGGGCGACCTGAAACTGGTTTAAGGAGACGAGCTTTGGGTAAACAGGCCTGGTCGCCCTTTGGAATCTCGGCTTTAAACAGACTCAGGAATGTGCTCTGAGCCGAGAGATGGACACCCTCAGAGCGGCGTGGCCAGCGCTTCTGCCGGGCGGCCGGCGGCTTGAGGCGGGGAGCCCGGGGCCTGGGGAGCCCGGGGCCTGGGTGCCCGCGGCCTGGGGAGCCCGGGGCCTGGGTGCCCGCGGCCTGGGGAGCCCGGGGCCTGGGTGCCCGCGGCCTGGGGAGCCCGGCGCCTGGGTGCCCGCGGCCTGGGTGCCCGCGGTGAGCCCGGGGCTTGTGCGCCAGGCGGCCCGGCCCCCAGGACCCGCTCGCAGGCGGGCTCGGGTTCCCCGGGAGGGGGCGTGGTCCTCGGTCGGAGCCTCTGTGCTTCGCGGTAGGATTGGGGGGTCTGAGTTGGCGTTAAAGATCCATTTGCCCAAGGGGCGAACCACCTGGGACGGTCGGTTGGCGCTCCCAGGGAGAGTCTGGGTGGCCCGCACCCTGGGGCCGAAGGGGACCCCAAGTTAGCAACGCGTTCACCGCTCATCCCGCAAACCGCCCCACCGCCGCCCGACCCTTCCCTCGGCCCCGCGACGGCCCGCACTGCGCCGCTTCCCTTCTGAGACCCGCGGACCCGGCCGGGCGGGGGCTGCCCAGGGCTCGGACCATGGGCCAGGTGCCTGCGGGAGCCGGGCGTCCTGCTCCGGGCGCGCTTGCCACTGGGCCTGCGTGTAGTGGGCACGAGGCCGAGGGACTCAGGGCATCTTGTCCGAAGCTGTGGTCTGAGCCCCCCCCAATTTAGAGTCAGATCCCAGGCCTCCCGGGGGCGCTTCTCCGCCGGCCGAGGCTCCGCGACGGGTCTGGGCCCGTCTCCCCCGGGGCTGCAGCAGGGCCCCCGGACCCCCGCCCGCCGGCCCGCTCGTGTCCTGAGCGTCGGGAGGGGACGCTGGCCGCGGGGAAGGGGCCCTCACAGCCCCCAGCGCCTCGCAGACGCTGCCCTGTGGCCTCCCGCGTGCGCCCCGAAGGCGGCCCTCCGCCCGTCAGCCTGGCTCCCGAGGGCTCGGGGCAGATGCCAGGGCGGCCTGGGCACACGCGGCCGTCCACGCGAGGCGGTGCGTCCCCGCGGAGCTCGGCCGGCTGCGCTGAAGGGGGCTCGCAGCCCCCGCGTCCGCCCGTCCCCGCCCGGGCGCTGGTGCGGGCGCGGGCCGGGCCGAGGGCGAGCGGGCAGCGTGCGGGGGCGGCTGCCCCACAGGCAGAGCCCCGCGGGGTTTGCTTCCTTAGGAGGCGCGTTGACTTGGGGGCTGTTACTGTTTAACAGGGAGGAGGGACGTGCAGGGTTTTCCGGGAAAGGGGCAGATTTCTCAGAAGGGCCCCAAGCGGGCTGATCCTGGGGCGTGGGGTGCCCTGCGGCTGCCGGTGTATTACAAGGGGCACATAGTGAGGCCGCCGCGCGGGACCAGGCCCTAGCCCCGCGGGGATGGCCCTTCTGTCCGCGACAGGCCCGCAGCCCCGGGTGGCGGCCGCTGGCACGCGTCCTCCCAGGCCAGTTTCAGGTTTTCAGACTCCTGAGCCGCCCATGCACCTGAGGTTCCTTCTTCAGGATGAGTCCCCACTTCCTGCGCCTGGTGCTCATGTGGCAGAGCCTCTGGACCCCCGCCCCCCAGGCGCTCAGCTCGGGGAGGCACAGTGGCAGCCCTGCTGCCGCTCACCTGGACTACACCTCCCAGCATCCCCTGCTGTCGGGAACTACACCTCCCAGCGTCCCCTGCTGTTAGGGACTACAGTTCCCAGCATCCCGTGCTGTTAGGGACTACAGTTCCCAGCATTCTGTGCTGTTAGGGACTACAGTCCCCAGCATTCTGTGCTGTTAGGGACTACAGTCCCCAGCATTCCGTGCTGTTAGGGACTACAGTTCCCAGCAGACCGTGCTGTTGGGGACTACAGTTCCCAGCATTCTGTGCTGTTGGGGACTACAGTTCCCAGCATTCTGTGCTGTTCCAGGCGTTCTGGCCAATGGGAAGTGGGGGAGCAGCTTGGGGTCCAGCATTCCTGGCCCTGGAAGCTCCCCGTGCTCTCCCTTCCTGGGGTAGAGCCCGCAGGGTGCTCTGGGAGGCTGCCTGCCCCAGGTGGGGGCCCTCCCTGGCTGGACCCTCCCTGCCAGGCCGGGGGCATCCCTCACTGTGACCTGGGCACGAGAGCGCTAAGCTTTCCGGGTGCGGGGCGCCGCCTGTCTCCCCTCGAACGCGGCCCCATAACCCGCAGATGGCAGAAGGCCAGAGGTTTTGCCCCCAACCTGCCAAGACTTCGCGTCTGCCCCCAGGGCGCTGTCAGCCGCACGTCACCCACCGGCGCCACCCTGTTCCGGTGCCCTCGTGGCCCTGCAGGCTGCGGACGAGCCCACTCCCACGCCGAGTCTCTCCCGGGCCCTGGGAGCGGCCTGGCGGGGCCGGGAGGCGTCCCCAGAACGGGCGGCCGGGGCAGCAGCTGTGCCCCCGACGGGCAGCAGGTGGGCCGGAGGGCAGAGCTGAGGCCGGGCAGCCAGCCCCAGGCTGTGCCCGGGGCGAGGGGGCCGCGCTCGGTCTCAGCCCCGGCGATCGCAGCGCACCCCGCCGCCTCCCTGCACCCCGCCTCCTCCCTGCACCCCGCCTCCTCCCTGCACCCCGCCTCCTCCCTGCACCCCGTCTCCTCCCTGCACCGTTTCCCGGAAGAGCCCGCCTCCCGTGGCTGGTTTGTCCGCACGGAGGGGAGGGGTTGTCACGCGGAGGCCACGGCAGCCGCCGTGCAGAGGGGGGGACCCGCCTCCCCTCCGTCCACCTCGCAGGCGTCGCCTCATTCTGTGGTCAGCGACCTAGAGACGCCTTATTTGCTATTAAATGAAAATGAGAATTGTCTCGCGTGATGAATTATCTGGACACTCCTGCCAGAAATGAAGTGCACGTGGGTTCAAAACAAAACGCACAGGTGTCCCCGAGGGCGGCCTGTCTCCCCAGGGCCCAGCCTCCTGGGAGTCCACACTGAGGGCCCCGAGGTAGGGGGCCACCTGAGAGCCAGCGGGCGGGGGGCGCCTGGCTGGGATTTTGGTTTCCTGCGTGGAAAGGAGGGAGCCGAGTGAGTTTCTGGGTTCCCTGCCCCGCCCAGATCCTGCAGCCCGACCACGGGCAGCAAACCTCCCGGCTCCTCCAGGCCCAAGGATGAGACAGGACCCCAGTCGGGCGGGGGCCGCGGGGGGGAAGTGGACCTGCCCTCGGCAAGGCTGGGCTCTGCGACACCCGTTCAAAATGACCCCCCCGAGTCCCCAGCTCCCAGTTCCTCCCATGAAGCGACCATTTCAGGGCCAGTGAGCAGCTGGTCCAGCGTCACGGGGCCTGCAGGAGCCGGACAGCCACCGTCAAGGCTGCGAGGGCGAGGGGGCCGCGCCGGGGGAAGGCCTGAGACAGGCTGGTTCTTCCCAGACCCAAGGGTGGGTGCGTTTGGGTTTGATCCCGGGGGCATGGAGTGATTCCGGCTCACTCACTCCCTTACCCCCCGACACCTGCTCTGTCACCCGGCTGAGAGGTCAGCTCTTAGTCCTCAGGCTCCCTGGGTAACAGGCCACAAAACCCGGCACAGCCACTGGCTCGCCCGCAGGCAAATCCGGGAACTGCCGGGCTGAGGCGCAGCGGGAGCCGCGGGCCGGAGGCAGCCAGGTCTCGGTGTGCCCGTCTCCCCAGACTTCCACGCTCTTTCTGAATCCAAATTGACTTTGTTCTTCAAACAGGTGCCTCCACCTGGCTGCCAAGGAGGCCGCAGGTCTGGATTCTTACGGCCTGTGGTCTAAAGAAAGAAAGGACTTAGCCTCTTGCAGAGCCCAGACCGTGAACCTCATGCCAGGGCTCTGAGGCTGTGTCCCACCCACAGGAGCACATGGTGGGTCACTGGCCCCGGGCGCCCCCCGTCCCTGAGGCCCCCCCGGAGCTGGGGGGTTCTGGCTGCACCATTTTGACCCAGCGGAATTTTCACCCCGAGAGAGTGTTTGACGCCAGAAGCATCCCATTAATCAGACTTATGCCAACAGCTGTTGACATTTGTCAAGGAAGCATTTCTGACGCTAATCCCGCTAAGCCAGTTTAGTTCTTGGATCAATTTTCGACACAGTGCCGTCAACCGAACTGTTTCCATTTTTATTTTCAATGACGATTCGGCTCATCCGTTCTTGCAGGGTCTCTGGCTCTTGTTTTTCATTCATGTCTAATTTCAACAGCTCTATCTTCTGCGCTAACGAGCTTTCTTTTGTGGCTGTTACGTCAATGAGGCCCCGTTTCTTGGAAAATTCGCACAGATCCTAACTTTGTTAAGAATTTTAGATTCTCCCGTCAACCTAAATTTTCACAACTTTAACCTGCACGTTTACACGCGGCCAGTTTCGTTTTCTGTTGATTATTTCCACCGAGTCTCCCTTTTTCTGGTTCAGATTAACAGTTTTCAGTGTTAACCGTGACTTTTCACTCGAGTTTTCATCTATAACAACTTTCACTCTATGTGGCTTCAATTTTTGTTGGCTCCGTTTGGTGTTATTTCTACCGGTGGTATTAATTTTGATAAAAGTCCGGTCATCGGTATTTCTTAGCTCGTCCTGGGACAGGCGAGCAGGGGCGGCTGGGAGCTGCTCCGGCCCGTTTCACAGCCGGGCCTTGTCTTCCTAAGGTTATAACCACCGAGAGCTGCGAAGGAGCCCCTGCGCTTTGACGGAACAACGTGTTTGCCGTGGGTCCGGGGCCTCCGGGCGAGGGCAGCGAGGTCGGAGCCACCCAGTGGCCCTTCTGGTGGCGGTGGGGGGGCTGGGGGTCACCCTACAAGGACAGCGATGGAAAAGCTTGGGAATAAAGGGGTGGCTAATTTACGCGGCCTGGCCCACGCACCTCTCCAGGTCCTCCTTCCTCCGGCTTCGCTGGGGGCTTCGTCCAGCGTGTGGCCCACAGCGCCCCGCGTCCAGGGACGCCCCTCGGTCTGCGCGGTCCCAGGGTCTCGCCCCGGCGCCTGGCGTGACCGGTGGAGCCGGACCCCGCCTCCTGCTCCCACTGGCCGCTCACCCTCCGGTCTGGAGGCGGGTGCTGGCCTCGCGGGGCTGCAGGCCCCGGGTGCGGGGAGGGACGGGCAGCATGGGGTCGCCTGGCCTTGGGGGGCTCAGAGGGTTGGCCCGTCCGCTCCAGCCGGCGGGACTCTGCGGCGTGAGCACCACCTGGGCCATTCCAGGCCTGCGCGCGACGGCCCCCAGGTGGCCAGGTCAGCAGCGTGCTCCGGACAGGGCCAGGGGCGGGGCTGGGCTGGGCTAGAGGGCGGGGCTAAAGAACGGGGCGGGGATAGGGGCGGAGTCAGGGGCGGGGCGGAGCTAGAGGGAGGGGCGGGGCCATGGTGGGCCAGGGCCAGGGGCGGGGCTAGATGGTGGGGCGGAGCTAAAGAAGGGGCGGAGCTAGAGGGCGAGGCAGGGCCAGGGGCGGGAACGGGGCGGGGCTAGGGGCGGGGCAGAGCTAAAGGAGGGGCGGGGCTAGGGGCGGGGCAGGGCCAGGGGCGGGAACAGGGCGGGGCTAGGGGCGGGCGGAGCTAAAGAAGGGGCGGGGCTAGAGGGCGAGGCAGAGCCGGGGCGGGGCTAGGGGGCGGGGCAGAGCTAAAGGAGGGGCGGGGCTAGGGGCGGGGCAGGGCCAGGGGCGGGAATGGGGCGGGGCTAGGGGGCGGGCGGAGCTAAAGAAGGGGCGGGGTTAGAGGGCGGGGCAGAGCCAGGGGCGGGAACGGGGCGGGGCTAGGGGCGGGGCAGGGCAGGGCCCAGCGCCGGCGGCCGCCACTCGCGCTCCCCGTGACCCAGGCCGGTGCCCTTCCCTGGCCGCGCGCTGGGGTGACGGCAGCCCCGCCCCGTGAGCTGGGGGGGCGCCGATGCCCTTGGAGCCCCCGGGGCAGGCGGCCAGCCCTCCGTGGTCCGCTGCAATTAGGCCTGTTTCCGGGGCCCCAGGCCCGTGGAAGCGGCGACCCTCGCGCCCTCGCGCCCAGCACGTGCGGCGAGCGCTCTGCACCCGCCAGCGAAGCCCGAGATTCAGGGGGCGGGGCGGCGACGCCACAGCCGGCACCCGGGTCGCGCCCGCTCGCTGCGGGGCCCCCGCGAGCCCGGACCGACGGGGGGCGTCGGACCCGCTCTCCGGCCCGTCGTTCCTCTCGAAGGCGCCGTGAAACCTACACGCGTGTCCCCGACACCCCTCCTTGCTCTTTGGGACGCGTGTGGGCGGCCGAGCCCCACCCCCGACTGGCGAGCCCTGGCTGTGGGCACCTTCCCCGGCCCCGCGCCCGGGGGGGCCCCCCGCCTGCAGCAGCCCCGACGGCGACCCCAGGCCGCGCGCTGGGGGGGGCGGGGAGGGGCCTGGGGCGCGGGTGCGGCGGGTGCGGCGGGTGCGGGGAGCGCCCAGCACGCGGAGGCGCCCGGGCGGCGGCCTGGGGAGAGGCTCTGCTTCCAGCCCCGCGCCGGGCGTGCAGGTCCCGCCTGCTCTGCGTGGGCGCCTCTTCCCGGGACAGCGTCAGGAGTGGAAGGCGGGGGGGCTCGGCTGCAGCCCCCCCCAACGTGCCCCGGCGGCTGTTGGACGCCGCTGGTGGGACCCTGCCCACCGCCCTTCCAGCTGGAGCGGGGAAGGCGCTGTGACCTGTCCGAGGACCGGCCTGAAGGGGGCCTGAGCTCGGCTGGCGTCCCCGGGGCACCTGACTCACCGCGACACCTGCCCCTTGGTCTGGGGGCGGCCCTGTGCCCGCCACGCACCTGGGATGGCTTCTGCGTGGGGCTGGGTGGGAGGGAGCCCGGGGGTGGGCCCCGGCCTTGCCCGTCACCACGTGCACGGGGACACTGGCCCGCGGGCCCTGGGGGCTCTGCGTCCCGGGGGCCCTGCGCCGCGCGCTCGTGCCGGGTCTGAATCAGCTTCCTTGTAGCCGCGAGTGGAAAATCACACACCTCTGCAGCGGGATCAGTAGCCCTTCCCCGTAATAAACCTGTGCCCCGCTTGTTTCTGGGCTGCTTGGTTGTCATGGCGACGGGCTGCGTCCACTAATAAGTTTGTTTTGAGAATTTGAACACCGGTTTGCCAAATGTTCTTTCTCCTGCGAGGGCTTAAGCTCCCCAGGCCCATCCAAGGGGATTAACTTGAGCTGCAGAATCCTCCAGGCTCTTAACCCGGCCAGAGCCTCTTCAGCAAGCAGGCCTGGCCCCTGGGGAGGAGCCCTTGTCAGCATGGTCAGCCGGTGCCCCCGGGACCCTGGAGGGAGAGGGCCACCCAGAGGACTGCGCTCTCGCCCTGCGGAGCACCCGGCCTGAGGACCCGGCCTGAGGGCGCCTCTCCCGCTGTGGGACCAGCGCAGGCCCCCACCCGCACCCAGCTCCACCAGCTGCCCAGAGGGGCCCAAACACGAGGCACCTGGGGAGCCGCTGGGGCGGAGAGGTCTCGCCCTGGCCGGTATGGCTCAGTGGTTAAAGCGTCAGCCCCAGCGGCGCAGGTTCAATCCCAGTCAAGGGCACGCACCTGGGTTGCAGGGTCCATTCCCCCTCCCGGCCGGACCAGGGACTCGTGCCGGAGGCAGCCAGTCGCTGTGCCTCTCTCCCATCGATGTTTCCCTCCCTCCCTCTCTCTCTCCCCTCCCTTCCTCCCTTCCCCTCTCTAAAAATCAATGGAAAAATATCCTTGCGTAAGGACTAACAACAACAAACAAGAATCAGTGTCCTCTCACCTCCAAGTGCCCTCTCCCCCAGGTGTGTTTGGGCAAGAAGGGGTCTCACGTGAGTCCTTCCCCAGTCCCCCCAGCACACTAGCCTCCCACAGGGGGCGCTTCCTCCTCGAGCTCCGGCCAGGAGGGTCCTGTCTGGCGGCTGAGCTGGGAGGCAGCGGCTGTCTCCTCTCCTGCAGTGTCTGATCCAATCACTTGGGCGCGTGTTGTTCTACAGAAACGAGGGACACATGTTCAGAGATAAGCCAGAGCTGGGTGTGGACCCCGAGCATTCCTCCTTTGCTCCGCTGTGCCTTTGAGGAGGTCCAGACGTTTATCAGACCCGGGGGGGATTTGAAAACTGCGCCTGGCGGTCCAGCCGCCAGTCCTGGGATCCTTCCATCTGCTCCGAGCTCTGGCTTTCAAAGCCTTGAGCAACCTTATCGACGTATCGCCTATCGCCCACCCGGGATCCTCCGAGGCGCCTGCAGGGCAGCGATGAGACGTGGCCTTGCCCAGAAGGACCAGCAGTGCCTCCAGGAGGTGTGGGTGCTGGGCTTGGGCCTGGCGGGGGGGCGGTGGGCCTCAGGGACAGCCTGGCCCTGAGGTGGGCCCTGTCCGAGCTCCTTCCATCCCGCTGGGACACTGAGGCATTCGAGTGGCTTCACCAGCTTTTCCTCTTATCTTCTGATGGTCATATAAGGACCACGGAGGGGCTGCTGTGCTGCGACACAGCTGGGCCAGCTGGAGCAGCTGCCAGGGCCAGGAGTGGACTCTCCCTCAACAGCCCTGCTCCAGGAGCACTCGGCCTCGGCTCGGGCCTGCCCTGCAGAGCTCCGTGTGCCCTGCGTCTGGGTTCACAGACACCGGGACATGAGCGTGGGGGTGGAGGCACCAGTGGGTCAGGGAGCTCGGCCTCTGAGAAGCTGCGTGTGTCCGGCTGTCACATCCTTCGACACCTGCCTTGTTCGCGTCCCACCTCCCCTGAGGGACTGGGGTCTGGGCATCTCCCGAATCTCCCTGTAACATGGTTTGGAACCAGCGTCTTCCTGGATGTGAGAAAGACCCAAAGCTGAGAACTGTCTCAGCGACTCCAGAGGTCACCCAGAGCGTCCAGGTGTAAGAGGCAGGTGCTCGGGGGCCTGCCGTGGGGCCTGAGTGGCATCGCTCTGCAGGGCCACTAACCCCACAGCTCAGGTTAAAGGCCCTTCCTGGCTGGCAGGTGCTGTCTGGGTGGAGCCTGGGGCTTCGAGACCAGCGGGAAAGTCTGCTTCTCATTAGTGAGGCTGCGGGTCCCTCATTAAGCAAAAGAGCAAAGTGACAATAAAGTAAAGGACATCCAGGCACCGGGATCCTGTGTCCTTGGAAGGTGGCTTAACGGGCAAAAAAGGCACCAAGAAACCCATCAGAAAGTTAGCTCACAGCTGCAGGTGAGCATCCGAACGAGGCGGGAACCCGACGCCCACCCTGGCCCTGCCAGAGGCTCAGCCCCGGCACCGGGCGCACCGGACCCTCGAGCGACACAGGGCGGCACCACGCGGGCCCCGGATACCCGGATGTTTTCAGTGTGAACACCTGTGCAGTTGGAGCCTCGGTGGGGCATCTGCAGATACGGAGCCCCGGCTGCGTGCCTGGGTTTCCTCAGGACTGAGGGTGGAGAGCCGCAGGGAACCGCCTGGACGTCCCGTCGACCACGGGGGAGCCCAGAGGAGGGAAGGTGAGCCCACGGGACCCGGGGTGACAAGGGAGACGCCTGCCTCCCACCTGGGTCAGGCTTCTGTTCTGCTTTATAACTGCGTGGGCGAGGTGGAGTGGGACGGTTTTGTCCTGGGGGCGAGGGCACCCTCCACAGGGCCTGGCCCTCAGCCCTGCGTGTAGGGGGCTGGAGGCCCGGCCCCCAGGGACCTCTCCCTCAAACGCTGGTTCCCTGGGGACCCGAGAGCCAACGCCAAGTCCTCACTGTGGCCCCGTCTCTCCGCATGAGCTCCCCCTGTTCCGTTTCAACCCCGTCTACAGAATGCCGACCACCAGCTCTGGGGGCAAGTTCCCCGTGTGACTGTATTTTCACAGAGCTTCGGAAATCGGCTGGGACGGGGGCAAGGGTCCCGCTGGGCTGGTGAACTGAGCCGAGTCCAGGAGAAGCTTCTTAGGGCCCGTGACAGTGTCTGTAACGGAGACACTCCAGGCTGGTGCCGTGGCCGTGGTTGTGGCTCCGTCTAGAAAGGTTTTAATTAGGCGACGCTCGCTGGCCGCGGCCCCCTGCGCGGTCCCTGTCCGTCGAGTTAAGTGGCTGACGGGAGCCATGCCCCTCGCTCTGGCTCTGGCAGCTCTGCTCCTCCCAGGCCTGGCTTTTTTCTCAGAGAGAGACTGAGGTACCACAGAGTGTTTACGTGACATTCATGTGATATTTGTGTAGCGGGTGCTGCTGGGATCCCCGCAGGTGAGGGGATCTGAGGCGTGTTTCTTGGAAAGACGCCTCCTCGGTTGTGGCCTCCCCGTGTTGGAGGAGCCACAGGCTCCCTGGTTGCCCGTCCGCATCTCCAGGCAGCTTGGCGACGGCCGTGGGAGTCCCCTGCCGCCCACCCAGGAGGAGGTGGGACAGGCAACCCCGCCCCGCCACGTCCCCACAGGGAAAACACGGCGCCACAGGGAAGGTGATGTGGGGCCGGGACTGCCTGCGACCCCCAGGTCGGGACAGTCCGGGTCGGGGTCCGCGCCCACCTTCACCCTGCGCTTACACGAGAACCGGGAGCTCAGCTGCTGCTTGTTGGGGCGGCTGGGTCAGGGGCACGTGCTCCAGGAAACGCCAGCGGGCGCCAGGACGCTGGTCACCTCACCGAAGCATTTTGGGTGATAGGAGGCCCAGGGAAGCTGCAGCGGTGGGTGGGAGTGTGGGGTGTCCGGGCATCTCAAGGGTGGCCCCTGCCCGGCCCGGCGCCTGGTGATGGGCTGTGCTGTTCCCTCCCGTTTCCCCAGTGCCTCTGCCATGATGAGGCCCCGGTGCTGAAAACACGTGTCAGAAGAGCGGCTCTGCGCCGGGACCTGCAGTCTCGGCGTAACCGCTGAGTGCTCAGCGCTGACGGAACACCTGAGCTCCACCACCAGCCCTCCGGGGCCCAAAGGGAAGCAGGCCCCAGGCCCCAAGGGCGGGGCCCGTGGGAGGGAGAGAGCTGAGTCCCTGCAGAGATATCGGGAACCCCCTGGGCGGGCGGTCGCTCCGGGCCATCCGGGTCAGGGCCCCCATCAGAGGCCTGGGAAGCTCTGACTCCCCCCGTAGCCTTAGTGTCTCCTGAGCCCCCTCCCCAGCCTGTAGGCTCAGGAGCCGTCAGGGGGCCGCGAGGGGTGAGGGCTGAGACGGGACATCTTCCTAACGGGCTGATTTAATCAGGACGCCGGGTGAGACTGCTGCCCGGTGGCTGGGGCTTTTGGGGGAGACCCACGCGGAGTGAAGAAACCACGGCGTTGCCCGGCTGGTGCGGCTCAGGGGCTGGGAGGTCGCGGTTCGACCACATGCCCGGGTTTGGGGCTCCATCTCCAGCAGGGGGGAGCAGGAGGCAGCCAAGCGATGATTCTCTCTCGTCCGTGTTTCTGTCACCCCATCCCTCCCCCTTCCCTTCTCTCTAAAA
Source organism: Miniopterus natalensis (assembly GCF_054644295.1). NCBI lineage: Eukaryota > Metazoa > Chordata > Mammalia > Chiroptera > Miniopteridae > Miniopterus > Miniopterus natalensis. The sequence continues at coordinate 941,330 of NC_142088.1, forward strand.
TAAATAAAAACATATATATCTACATAAAAGGAGCCACGGGGCCACGTTCCGGGCAGGCGAGTGAGGTGGGAATGCTGTACCCCCCCCCACATGCCGCATGAATATTCGGGGAGAAAGGTGTGAGGCTAAAGTGATGGGTCCTGGTCCCTTTCAAACCTCTCCCCACGGACCCTCTGATATGGTTTTCTTTTCGCCAATTTTGAAACCAAGCCAATGTGAAAGTGCGGGAGCACATCTGGGATGGCGAGGAATGGGCCAGGGGCACCCCCAAACCGTGGCCCCGGCACGCACGCCGTGTGGGGGTGAGCCCCGCCGGTCCCCAGCTCTGACCCCGAGCGAGGGGGGAGCCCCCCCTTGCACACGGCGTTTCCCTGAGTCCAAACCCGCCTCTCAGAGGGAGCGCCAAGGAAACGTCGCCCGCGGCACCTGACTTCCTTTGATTGAACCGGCTGCTGCCCCCAGCAGATGAGACGGTGGGGACAGATGGGAACCTTGGGGGGGCTGACTCAGCGAGGGGGCGAGATGGCAGGGCGGTGGGTGGGGTGTGCAGAAAACCGGCTCGGCCACGGCAGAGCCGTCGGTGCCTCTGGGAGCCACGCTGTCCCTTTGAGCCACGCCTTTTGCTGAGCTGGCCGCCGTTCCACTGACGTTACTGTCAAGCGTGGACTCAGACCTGCCTCCCTGCCTGCGGGGGCTTCCTCAGCAAGAGGTTCTCGGGCTTTCGCGGTGCCCAGCGGGTCGGGCTGGGTCGCGGGCAATCCAACACCGCCCGGCCCGGGGTCAGGAGCCTGTGCGGGAAGGAGGGGCGCAGCCAGGAGGGTGGAGCCGAATAGATGAGAGAAAACTTGCAAAGTTTAGGTATAAAGCCGTAGCAGGTTTGGCTCAGTGGCCGGGGTGTCGCCCCGCAGACTGAAGGGTCCCGCGTTCGATGCCGGTCAAGGGCACGTACCTCTGTTGCAGGCTCGATCCCGGCCCCGTCGGGCGCATGCGGGAGGCAACCGATCCACGTAGTCTCCCTGCATCGATGTTTCTCTCTCTCCCACTCGCCCTGAAAAGCGACCGGAAGAGTGTCCTTGGGTAGGGATAGAAAAAATTAGGTATAAAAGTGAATATTTATTTGAAATGAGAGAAAAATTTCAGCTAATTATATAATACTTTAAAAACAGGTACCTGGAGCGTGACACGTGCCAGAGAGCAGCCTCGCGGATCGTTACCGGTTCCCTGGCCGCGTGCATGCTTCCGGTCGGCCTCTCTGGACAGCCGCACAATGTCCTCAGTGTGGTCGACCAGCATGCTTTTTACTGTTGCAAGTTTAGAAAAGTTAAATTTAACTTCGCAATCGACTATCGGTAACATCAAGAGAAACTTCAGTATTGTTAGATTTAGGAAAACGTCCACCATATTTCTTTTCTATGTGCGCTTTCAAGTGTCCGCGGGTTTCACGTTTTCTTGGGCAGAGGCTGCGAAATGCTCTGAACTGATGGTGCTGTGACCGCGCTTGGCCCTTCGAAGGTTTTCGGGAGGCAGGCGTAACACCTTTCTCCCGGGGATCGTCCCCGCAGGAGGGCCCCGCGTGTAAGCGAACAGCCGCAAACTTAAACTTCGTCAGCTTCACCTGAGCCTGGGTGTCGCTGGGAGCAGTGAGGGTCACTGTGAGCGGCGGTGTTGCGTTGTTATTACTATTTATCATGTTGATAATCCTGGCGGATCTCTCCAGGGCTCTGGGAAGGGCCCTGTGTCATGCGTGTTGACGCTCCTGGATAGATCACCTGAGACACGGGCCCTGCGGCAGGTGCTGCTGTTCAGGCTTCCGAAGCAGGGACCCTTCATCACCCTCCCTGTGAAGGAGCCCTGGGGGCAGCCCCAGGGGCAGACCAGGGGACTGTGCCCAGCAGGGAGGACGTGGGGAGTGACACCAGTGTGGCCCCGCCTGTGATGACAGCCACGCGCAGGGGAACCCCAGCTCCGTCCCCAGAATGGATGAAGGCCATTGGAGCAGCTCTTTCCATGGCATCCTCCCAGGGGATGGGAGGCTCTAATTTTAGAAGGTGGTTGTCATGGCAACAGGATGTGGCTTTTGTTAAATTTAGCAGCTGCTCCGCTCTGTGCTGCCCTGTGGACAGGAGCACACTTTGCTTGGGAGAGTGCTGAGGACGTGACTGTTGCCAGGATGAAAATGCCGGTTTTCCCCAGGGCCGCGGGGAACGTGCGTGAGGAGCACTGTTTTTAGAGGCCCTGGGTGTCTGGGGCTGAGGGACAGCCGCCTGGGCTCTGCATGGAGACCCCGAGTACAGACGCCCTGCTACTCCAGGCCTAGGATCTCTCCAGGCTGGGGGATGGACTCGCAGTCCTGGGTCCCCACCCTGGGCCCCATAAGTGAGCGTTGTCTGCAGGACGGGATCGCACTAGCTCCTGACCCCTGGACCCCGGGCAGATCCAGGGCCCAGGGCCCCTGCTGGTGCCTCTCCATAGACAGCTTCACCTTGTCCTCCCTGTGATGACAATGCACAATGACAGTGTGAGTTAGCACAGCCTTACCCAGCCTAGTGATCCCCGCAAAGGAAGACCTGCAGGCAGAGCCCCACCCATGGACTCAGAGAGGGGACGGCTGAGTTCCTTCTGGAGGCTCCAGGGGTGAATCCATTGCCATGTCTTTCCCATCTTCTAGAAGCTGCCCACATCCCTTGACTTGTGGCCCCTTTCTTAACCTTGAAGTCCAGCAACATTGCCTCTAAGTGTCTATTGCCATCTCTCTGGCTACAGCTGGGAAGGTCCACTTTCTGATGATGGCAGCTGGCTATGTTCACAGATGCTTAGATTCCTAGTATCTCTCAAAAGTTATTGAGAAGAGAGCATAATCATGAACACTCAAGTCTGCCTGGCTTCCATCCGCCCACCCACTCTTCCACCCACCTAGTCTTCCACCCGTCCACCCGTCCACCCACCCACCCATCCACCTATCCATCCATCCATCCATCCATCCATCCATCCATCCATCCATCCATCCATCCACCCACCCACCTGTCCACCCATCCACCCACCTGTCCACCCATCCACCCACCCGTCCACCCATCCACCCATCCATCCATCCATCCATCCGTCCGTCCGTCCGTCCGTCCGTCCGTCCGTCCATCCATCCATCCATCCATCCATCCATCCATCCATCCATCTGTAAGTCTAACATATAACCCCTGTCCACCCCACTGGTGCCCACCCCCACTCTGTAGAGCCGTCCATGCTGCTGCCTCAGAATAAACCTGCTCATTGCCCCACTGGTGCCCACTGCCCAGTCGTCTGCAATCAACCTGTTTTTGGACTTGAGGCAGTGGGGTGAGATCCTCTCCCTTGGGAGGCGCCCTGCAATCCCACCTGGGGCGTCTGCAGGCAGGTCGAACCGGCCGTCACTGCCCATGGCCTGTGGACGTGCCATGAGCTCAGGACCACCTCATCTCCCCTGGTCTCCACCTGCTTCAGCTGCTGCTGGGGGAATGGCCCGGGTGCCCACACCCGGAGCAGGAGGCAGGAACGCACAGATCCAGCAGTTCCCAAGAACTGTTGGGAAACAATGGCCAGCCTCCGCTGTGGTTTCCCAAATTCCACACTCAAACCAGGACAGGAATGTCACGGCCTGCTGCTGAGCACCCGCACCTGAACACTCCTACAGGTGGGTGGGAAACACCAATTAGCCTCACCCTCAATGGCTCCTTTGAGCCAAGTGCCTCTGGGCAAACACCTGGGATGCCCACCTGGCTCTTGGGGAGGGGATTCCCTGCCGATCCAGGCCTTGGCTGCGGATCCCAGGGCTGCAAGCTTCTCCTCTTCTTGGGAGAGCGGGAAACAGGCAGCCATCAGCCCTTCTTGGGTTTAAACTTGCCAGGAGGAGGTGCTGGGTGCCACTCAGCAGAACCCAAGCATGGCAGAAGCAGGGTCTCCTCTCGGAGGCCCCTGAGCTGGCCCTGTGGCCTGGGCTGTGGGAGTGGCTGGCTGCTCCAGTGTTGGAGAGTGAAGCCAGGAGGACAGGAAGCTTTGGGGTGCAAGTCATCACTGGGCACCAGGCTCGACCACACCCCCAGTGGGACTAGTCCAGGACAGTCGCTGAGGTGCCCCCAGCAGCAGAGGGAGGAGGCGGCGTGCTGGACGGGACAGCTCAGGGAAGCAGTAGAGACAGGCCTGGGCGGGGGCATGGGAGGCCGGGGAGCAGCCCTGCTGGGAGTCTGGCTGCAGCAACCTGGGGGGCGGGGGCACTGCAGCTTCTGAGTCCTAGTGCCAGGGGCTAGGCCGAGTGACAAACAGCATTCTAAAACCTCTCAGCCCTCTCCCACATAAATGTCCACCAAGAGCATTTTCTGTGAGTGCCGTGGAGGGCGGGGTGTGTCCTAAAGGGTGCTGAGGGCCGGCAGGGTGACCACCCAGGGTGACCAGTTGTGTGGTGGGCAACTGGCCCTGAAGGTCCTTCGGACCTGGGGGCCACTGGGCTGCCAGTGGTGGCACAGAGGCCCCAGCCCCTCAGCTCTGCAGCTACAATGGCTCTTCTGGGTTGTCCCCAGTTGAAGTGGGGTGGCTTCAGGGGCCGGTGCCTCAGTCAGTCCTTGACCAGGGACAGCCCCTGGGGGCACAGCCTCAGACAGGGGAGGTTCCTTGGCCAAGGGCAATTCTCGCTGGGGCTGTGCAGCCCCGGGGCGGAGCTGGAGAGCAACACCTCTCTGAAGGACTCACAGCAAGAACTGGAATGAATGGTTTTCCTGGAATTGCCCCACCCACAGTCTGCTCTTTCCTTGTCTCCGCCTAAAGAGGGAGAGCCCCAGAAACGACAACCACAGGACCGAGGAGACTTTAATTAGCAAGCCTAGGTCGCCACCTCCTCAGTCTCTCCCTCAGGCAGGTGGCCGCCTCCTGCAGGCTGGCCTCCGCCCTGCGTCTTACTCTAAACATGATTCCCTCGCAGGCGGGGCTGAGCCTGACTGCCCGGGCCTGTGGGCGGGGCCGTGGGCCTGTGGGCGGGGCCTGAGCGGGGTTGGGGCAGGGCCAGGGCGGGGCCTGAGCAGGGCTGTGGGCGGGGTCCGAGTGGGTTGGGGGCGGGGCCTGAGCAGGGCTGTGGGCGGGGCCTGAGCAGGGCTGTGGCGGGGTCTGAGTGAGGGGTGGAGCCTTTTATGGGCGGGGCCTGAAGGTTGGGCGGGGCCTGGGCTGGGCTGAGGGCGGGGCCTGAGCGGGGTTGGGGCGGGGTCTGAGCAGGGTTGGGCGGGATCTGAGCGGGGGCTGTGGGCGGGGCCTGAGGGTTGGGGCGGGGCCTGAGCGGGGCGGGGCCAGGCAGGCCGCAGGTGCGCTCCGGGCCGGCTGTCCCCGCAGCCCCGGGAGGAGGCCCCACGCGCCGCCGTGTCCTCCCTGCGTCTCCTGACCCGCGGGGGCGAGTGTCCCCGCCGCGCCGCGCCGCTGGCTGGGTTCGCCCAGGCCCCCGCTCCCCTTGGCCTCCCGACGCCCCATAAGGCGCATCCTTCGCCCTGTCGCAGGGGCGGGGCGGGCGGCGAGGGCCCGGGGCTGCTCCGCGCAGAGCCGCCGCCTGACCCGGCTGTCCGCGGCCGAGTCCGAGTCCGAGTCCGGCCTCTCCTCCAGCCCTTCCTGTTCCCGCGGGGCCCCCCGGGCCGTGTATCTGCCTAAGCTGGGGACCCGGGTTCCCCACCGTCGCGGGCGGGCGGGGGCGGGCCGGGGAGGAAAGGGCGCGTCCGGGCCGCAGGGCGCAGTCCCCACCGTCCGCTGAAGACGGTTTCCTTCCTCTCCGCTTTCAAACCCTTGAACGCGGCCTGAACCGCGTGTCATTGTGCGGTAACGTCTCCGCCTGGGTGTATTTATTTTCTGGAAAATCCTCGGGGGTGCGTCTTTTAATTGAGAGCATGTTGTGCTCGAGGGCTGGAAGGACCCGACGGACCCTGGCCCCGCGGGCGCTGCGCTGACCCCACAGACCCTCTCCTCTTGCTCAACACCCTGCCGTCAGCACCGTCAATTTATGTGGAAAACAAAACATGTCATCGGGAAAAGTCGTTGCTCCTGAGGAAACAGCCCCTTCTTGGCCCCATGCGTCTTGCCCATGACGCCGCCTGGCGCCCTGGCCGGGTCGTGGTGCCCAGTCTCGCAGGCCCGGGGCGTCCTGGGCCCACACACCCGAGCGGCCAGCCTGGGCCCTCACCTCAGGCCCACACCTGGGGCACCCACAGGCAGGCAGCCTGGGAGCCAACAACCTGAGCCCAGGCCGGCTGCGCTCTGGCCTGTGGCCTTGGGCCGGCACCCTGCCCAGCCCGGTTTCTTGGGGGAGCACGACACCTCCCCTGCCCTTCCAGCGCCCGCAGTGATGGTCAGAGGTGACAGATACAAAAATGTTTCGGCCACATCAAGCCACGTAGAACCGTCAGTTACTGCTGTTATCATCAGTAGTAGTATTGGCTCATATGGAGAGCTCGCGACCCGCGGGGCACTGATACCTGCCCCCAGGGATGACCTCTGCCCGCAACGCCCTGCTTTTCCAGATGAGACTGAGGTTCAGACAGTCCCAGAGTGTCCAGTGGAGGGCAGGCCCAGGTGGTCTGGCTCCAGAGCCCTCGCCCCCCGCTGGACCCTGACCACCAGCCTCCTTTGGCTCAGACAGGACACTGGGGGGTGTGGAACTTCCCGCAGGCAAGCCCAGCGCCCAGCGTGGAGGATTTGGCCAGGAAGACAGGCTACGCATGTGTCCCCTCCCTCCCGTAAAGGAAAGCCGCCCCAGAGAGCGGGACCCTGGGTCCAGCAAGGTCCAGTCCATAGGTGGCCGTGACTACTTCGGTCTGTCCCTGAAGGGCCGAGCCCCTGCCTCGCCAGGAGAATGCAGCCCTGCCTCGTGGCCTCCAGAAAAGGAAAGAATCGTCTTAAACCCACTTCTTGGCAGCCGGGCTGGCAGTTTGATTCAAAACACACCCGTGGCTTCAGAGAGAGTAACTCCAGTGCGGCCTGGGGATGGCCAGGGGCAAGGCATGCTCCTTTCAAAGCAATTAGGAAAGTCGTCTCGGATGAGAACCACGAAAGCAGGGGTACCGAGGGGACGGGGCTGTGGCCTTGATCCCGGTGCATCTGCGGGAAGAGCACAGCATCCACCCCGTCTGGCTGGGGTCACCCCCGAAGCTGCCACCCACCCGGGCGAACCCCCCCTTTGCTGGATCACAGAACTGGCCCTGACATTTCCAGGCAAGGACAACAATGAGCGCCCAGCTGGCCGACGTCAGCTTGCTTAGGAAACCATGACGCCTTAAAGAAAACCAGTTATGGGTCTTTGGTGTAACTCCAAGGTTTGCCAGATCTAACCCCGGAACTGTGTTTTAGGGCCCTTGAGGTTCCAGGAGCCGCCTCCTCCTAGTTTCCCTCAATGGGCGTCCCCCTGAGATGCTTTTAAATATGTTCTTATTGATTTTAGAGCGAGGAAGGGAGAGGGAGAGATTGAGAGAAACATGGATGAGAGAGAAACACCGCCGATCGGCTGCCTCCTGCTCGCCCCCTAGTGGAGATCGAGCCCACATCCCGGGCATGTGCCCTGACCGGGAATCGCACTGCGGCCTCTTGGCTCCTGGGCGGATGCTCAGCCACTGGCCACCCTGGCCGGGCCTACCCCAGACGGTTTTCTACCTGAGGCCCATGCTTGGCCCTGAGTGAAACCTGTTCGTAAAGCCCAGCATTGTAGGTAGTAACAAGGCAGGAGGTACTGGGGCTTCACCGCCTCTACCGAGTGTTTAAAAGCAGTGGCCTCAGCACATGGGGTGGGGGGCGGTGGGCACTGCCCGAGAGAGGGGGAAGCCTGGCCTTCTTCAGCGTCAAACGCGGCTGTGTCTGAGGCAGATGTCGATGCTCCTGGGCCGCTCCGTTTCTATTCAATCTGTCATTTCATTTACCTCCCGTCAGACTTTGAAGGGACAGGGATTGGTTCACGGGAGAGCGGCCGGCTGTGCTTCCTGCTCGCCTTTCCTGCCTTGTTTCAGAAACCCCGTGTTTCCCCTTAATATATTTGAGCATTCAGTCCAGGTACTTTCTTATTTTTCTATAATACTTTGAATATGTTGATTGTCTTTATAAAACAATAAAAAAGGAAAGATTCCCAGTAGAAAAAGAGCAAAGGACATGAATAAATGGCAATAAACATGTAAAACAATGGTAACATCACTGGAATCCAAATAAGTACAAAGTGACACACACACACACACACAAAGGATAATACTTTATAAAAACTGCTCTATTGATAGAGGCAACTGCTCACCAGGATGCACTGAAATGGGGCCAGTGGTGCGTGAAACCCCCGGGTAGACTCCTCAGCGTTGAAGCAGAGACCAGGCCGGGCAGGAAGCTCGAGCGTTTGGCCCCGGCATTGCATTTTTAGGAGTAGGTGCTAAGAAAAGAACCAAAGGGGCAGGTGCAGTGTTAGTCCACCAGGATCCTTGAGGTGTGATGGGCAATAGCCAACAGGCCACCACCGCCGAGAGCCCTGGGACGAGCTCAGACACCCTACGCAGAGGCAGTTACGTGAACACACTGTTTGGAGTCTGTGCATCAGAATGAAGCCAGTGATACTCAGGGGAAGGGTTCAAGACGTGGGGGGATGTTCCTGACAGGTTAGCACAGTCGATGGTACAAAGGTGTAATCCCGGCCACACGCACACGCGTGCGTGCACACACACAGACACCCACAAGCATGTGCACACAGCCAGTCCACAAAGGGGGACAGCGCACGATAAATAGCACTTTCTTAATTATTGATCACTCAGCATATTTTCTGAGACCGTGACTCGATGCTCTGGGCTGACAGAAGCGTGCAGTGGACCATTTAACTGCATCGTTCCTGAAGCTTGTGTCAATAACCACGTCACCCGTGTCACCACCACCCTGTGCCTGGGGCTCTGTGGTGCTATGTTGTGCCGTGACACTGGGGTGAATGGGACTCTGCCCATGAGCACTGACAGCCCCGTGATGACGGAGCAGAAGCCCTGCCCTCTGGCTGTCTGCTGAGAAGGCCCAGAAGCTGTGACGCCCCAGGAGCAGTGAGCACACCCAGCACCCAGATCATGGTCTCTAACACCATCTGCAGTAAGAGGAACATGGCTCCTTGGAGAAGTAGCTGATGCTGGTGCTGGGGCAGAAAGTACAAGCTGTGGGCTGAGCAGGGACAGTATGAAGTGGAGGGAGAAAGAGCACCTCCTAGTGGGGAAACCCGAATGTGCAGCTGCAGCTGGAAACAAGGCCACGAGGCCCCAATCAATGGAGATGGGTTGTGTTGACCGAAGAAGGTGCCCGGCTCTGATGTAATCAGGTCATGTCACCTCTGTGCTCTTTTCTACCAAAACACACAGCCTAGTCTGGTCACAAGAAAAACACCAAGCCTTTCTGTAAGATTCCTAGCCAGTCCTCCCTGAAGCTTTCGTGGTTACCAAAAATGAGGGGAGTCTGAGGAACTCGCAGGCAAGAGGAGCCTAAAGAGACGTGCTGAGTAAATATGACGGGTCCTGGGACAGAAAAGGGACCTGAGGGGGAACTGAGGAAACCTGAGCGAGGCCTGGACGGTCGTTCTCACGGTGCACAACTCTCTGCTCACTGGCCGTGATCAGTATGCTTCCCGCAGGGTGTTAACGACAGAGGAAACTGGGAGTGTGGGAAGCTGTGCTATCTCTGCAGATTCTCTGTAAATCTAAAACTATTCTAAAATAAAAAGCTTATTTTTAAAATAGCTAAAAGTGGTTACTCCCTGATAAAATATGTGTGTGCTTTTTGGAAGCAAGCAGGACCTAAACACAGAGAACGGGATGGTAGGAGGGAAACTTCGGTGGTCAGGAGAGGGGTGGGGTGGGGTGGGGTGGGGTAGGGGTGCTGCTCCCAGTCGGGTGGCGGTGGGGACATTGGGCTGGCAGGTGGGCCAGGTCTGAGAGGGCCGGCCGTGCAGGCAGAGCCTCGCTCCCTCAGGGACTCCCGGGGAGGGTCCTCCCATGGCTCTTCCAGCTCCTGGTGGCTCCAGAGGTTCCTCGGTTTGTGGCAGCTTTAGGCAAGTCTCAGCCTCTGTCTTCACGTGGCCTCCCCGTGTCTCCAGTCTCTCTCCCTCTCCCGAGTCTCATAGGGACACGAGGCTCTGGATCCAGGACCCACCAGATAGCCCAGGATGATCTCATCGCAGATCTTTACGTCAGTTATACCTGCAGTGACCCCTGTTCCAGATGAGGAGCTGTGATGAGGTCCAGGTGGGCACGCCTTTCGGGAGACCACTGTTCACCGCGTACATCTATTAGTGTTTGGTACATTTGTACTAGTCAAGTCCCAGTACCCGAGGCCCTCAGTCACCAGGCTGTGCCTTAGGGAGCATCCTCGCTGCGCTTTCCCGATAAGGCAAGAATTACAAGGTCAAGAGCTGGCTCCCATGATTTTTTATTTTTAATGTACTGGCCTCAGGATATTAGAAATTTGCAAGGGTAGTTGAACAATAATTTTTGGCAGTTTTGCAGAAATCTAATTTCATGTTCGTTTCAGCTCAGATTTCTAGAGAGAAGGCAGTTTGCTTAGCGTACAAATATTTCTCTGGCGTCCAGCATGCGCCAGGCCTGGGGGACGATGGGAATGAAAACAGATTGGTGTCTGCATCAAAGGACAGGATGCTGCAGGAGAGACAGATGACAGACACGAGGTCCAGACTCAAAGGACAGCCGATGACCGGCTCACAGACAGACCCGCTCGCTTGTCCCTCTGTCCCCTTGCCATGCCATAGGGTGAGGACCCCATGGTAGTCCCGTCACTCTCTGGGGGTTCCAGGTCCAATGCTGTAAGTCACAAGTCACCAGGCCAGTATGTTAACCACCAAGCCAGGGTCCGCTCAAGGCCTAACCCACCCCCACAAAGTGCCGCCTCCAGGGTACTGCTCGGCCTCGGGTGGGGGCGGGGTGGTCCCTGGAACCTGCGCAGCAGGGGCATTGCTGACGGGCTTGAGTTAGGGGTCTTGAGACAGGAGATGGTGCTGGATGATCTGGGTGCACCTGGTGCCATTACAAGGGTCCTAAGGAGGGAGGGGGGTCAGAGGAGGGAGGCAATGTGGCCGCGTAGGCCGAGGCGAGAGCAAGGTGGTCACAAGCCACAGAGGTGGCTCGCAGTCCCACAAGGTGGGAGGGAGCAGGAGCTCAGGGAGGGGGCTCGTGTGGGGCCCCTGGTTGCCCACAGAAACAACTCGGGCACGCGGTGCCCACCGAAGCAACCGCAACGGATCGGGGAGCAGCAGCTCCGGGACACTGGCTGCCCCTCTCCTGTCACCTCCTAAACCCAGGACCTGGGGCCTGGCCCTGCCACCAGCTGAAGGGCGGGCTCTCCCTCCAAGGCCTTGGTCCGTCGCGAGAACATCGTGAAACCTTTGCCCCAGAACCACGCCTCTGCCCACTGGCTGCTGTGGATGGCAGTGGCCCAGGACAGGACAAGCCATCCTGGCGCCGTGATAGAACCAGCTGGCCTGGGCAGAAGTGACGATGGAGGAGAACACAGGCTTCTCGGCAGGCGAGGTGACTGGCACACTCTGAAATCCCATGTAAGATGCCAGGAGGCCGCAGGGCTGTGGGTGGGTGTGAGGGCGTCAGGAAGGAAGGCGGTGGGGCCGAGGCAGCGTTGCCCAACAGTTGGCGCCACAAGTCCTGCAGCGGGTTATCTTACGGCGCCCGCCGGAGGGATCCCAGCTGCTCCCCACGAGGGGCAGCTGCCGGGGCTTCCACCGCAGCACCGTCAACGCTCAAAACATAGGTGGGAGCAAAATCGGGCACCAAGTGAGCTCCGCTGAGGGCTGACCACAGGAGACCAGAGCGGGTAGGACCCCCGGGCGGTGGCTGGGTGTCCTCTGTGGGGCTCTCAAGTGAGGAGGGGGTGCCTTGCCGTCTGCCCCACAAGCTCCGGTGCCAAAGGGCAAACAAACAGCAGAATAGGCAGGTGGTCCTGCGTTTCAGGACCAGAGCCCTGTCCTGGGTGAGCTCCTTCTGTCCCCTTCAGCCCACACGGCAGCCTTTCCACTTGACAGTCAGCCCCGGGACCTGCTGGACGGAGGCTGTCCCCAGTGAACAAAAAAGAAAAGGGACATGCTGGGCAGCCGCCCTGCACCCGCCGCCACGTCAGGGCCTGCGCTCTGGCAGGGTTAGGGATGGGGCAGGTGGCTGTAGCTGTGAAAGGCACAGAGGGGTCCTGTGCACAGCTGGGTCACGGTGGTGGTGGAGCTGGGAGCCTACGCGTGGGGTTAAATTGTACAGAACTCAATACGCACGCAGACGGGGGCACGTGGAAGTGGTGACGTCTGAATGAGGCGGGCGGGCCGTGTGGATGTCCGTTTCGTGGCTGGGATCCTGCGCTATCGTTCCCGTCGGTGTTACCTTTGGGGAACCTGGGCGAAGGGGATTGTTTCTCACAACTGCATGTGAATCTACGATCACCTCAAAATAAAGCTCTGTTTGTTAAGAGGACTGAGACGTCGGTGGGTTTCACACTGTTGCCACGAGAGCCACCAGGGCCACGGGGAAGCAGCGGTGAGCAGGACTGAAGGAACGTTCTAGACTAGCCAGTGGCCCAGGCCTTGGCTCGGTGTTTGGAAGCTTGTGCAGGGCCAGGGCTCTCGGAGCTGCAGGTGCCCCGCCTCTCTGGCAGGGCCCCGGGCAGTGGTTGTACCTGGTGAGTGTGAGAACACTGTCACCAAGCACTCACGGCTTAGCCTGGACGAGACCCAGTGAGCCAGGGCCTGTTAGAGGGACAGTGACTCAGGCCCTGCTCCCACAGCCCAGTGGTCCTCCCCACACCCCCGTCAGCACCACCCAGACCTCGTCCGAAGGCCCTGCTCCCACCTGAGTCCTGAGCCGCCTCACACTCGGCAGACACGGTCCAGGGCCATCTCCGCAGTGTCCCACTCGTGGCGCCAAGGGGGGAGCTCAAACCCACTGCCCTCTGGTTTGCAAAGACTGAACTTGTAACGGAATAAGTGAAAATCGTGCAGCAATGTCGATACCATCTTTCCTTCTGGGCTTGGAAGCTGAGGGAACCTCCCAGTGCGTAGGGGTTGGCCAAGCCACAGGCTCTTAAAAGCCGAATTTAGACCTTTGCCAAACCTCTAAATTCCACGGGAGAGCTGATTCCTATTAAACTCACATAAAGTCCTACCACGTGTGAAGGGGCTCCGGCCCACTTCCTTGTTCTGCGGGGATCGCGTGTCCAGTCAGCAGGCGGCGTGAGCCCCGAGGGCCTGGAGGCCGCCCATGCCCATCCCCGGGGGAGTGGCCACCAAGGACCTGCTCCAGGGCCCAGAGGCCGCTGCCCTGACTCGGGCGGCATCCAGGCCTCAGTTTCCTCGTCTGTGGCCATGCCCACAAAGACGGACAGTACGCAGGGCAGTCCCCTTCCATGCACATCCTTGGGATGGGGGAGGAGCCAGAGTCCCAGGAGGAAACCCACGTGGACACGGAGACCATGCACCCTCCACACAGACAGTGGCCCCACGGGAATCGATTTTTTTCTCATCAGCATTGTAACAAAATGACGGTGAACAAATGACATTATTGGAGGACCCGCTGTAAGTGCTGATTCTCGATACAATGCAGACGAACCTTGAGAGCAGCTCGTTGAAAGAAGCGGGCAATGAAGACACACAGTGTACAGTCCATGTGCACCAAGCGCACAGAAGCCCTGGCCAGTTCGCCTCAGCGGTTAGAGGGTCGGCCAGCAGACTGAAGGGTCCTGGGTTCGATTCCGGCCAAGGGCATGTGCCTCGGTTGCAGGTTGGATCCCAGCCCCAGTCGGGGAGCTTGCAGGAGGCAACCAATTGATGTGTGTCTCTCACATCGATGTTTCTTTCTCTCTCTCTCTCTCTTAAAAAAAAGGGGGTGCACTGAAGAGGCAATCCACAGCAACATGTGAGGACCAGTGTCTGCCTGGGACCTGGGGAGAAGATGGGGAGTTTAGGGGTGACGGCTCGGGGTGCAAGGTTTCCTTGGGAGGTGTGAGAATGTTCTAATGGCCCGTGGTGATGTTTGCACAACTCTGTAAATAAAACGTCATTGAATCGTGCATGTTAAGTGGGTGAATTCTCTGAGTTACAGCTCAATAAAGCTGCTAACAAAGGTAAGAAGAAACCTACATCCGGGTTGGATGCTCATTCATCCCTGCGGCCGAGGGTCTCGGGTGGGCTCTGTTTCTCCCCGGAGGCCCTGGACAGTGGATGCGCAGGGAGCTCTCTTGTCGGGTTTTCTGGTTTCTATCCTTTGCTCAGGCCCCCAGATAGGTGTCTAAGAGGCTAGAACGTGCCCTGGACAGCCCTGTGGGGTCAGGAGAGTATCCCCTGGCACTGGGCAGATGCTCATGGGTGGTGATAAGATACATTCCCTAAGGACACACTTCACTCCTGGGGGAGCCATGTGTTTGGGAGGCCAGCCTCTCCCCCTAGCAGAGACTACCCAAGCAGGAGGGACGTGTCCCTTCCGCTCCAGGACTTGGCCTTGGGCCTTATGTATCCATGGGGGGTGGGCAGGGGACTTGGGTGCCTGGGATTAAAGCAATGGGTGAGATATGTTGTAGGGCGAAAACTCGGGCAGCTGAAGGTAGTGTCCCTGAGGCAGGACATAGCCTGCTCGGGTCCTCTCGCCCAGAGACAAAGGGAACCTGGGCTGCATTGGGCGTGAACCTCCGGAATCAGGACAGATGACAAGAGTGATAAGAACCCAGCTTGGACTGCAAATGGCCTTGTGATAACTCGGCCTTTCAAGCTCTGGCTCCGGCTCCATGTCCCCAGAGGAGTTGGAGCCAGAGGCTGGAAGGTCTCCCTGGGTGACTGGAGGGTCCAGGACTCAGCGTGTCCTGGTGGCCGGGTCCCTGCCGCTGGGCCACCTTAGAGGCCACTAGTCCTCTCTGAGCCCCACCTTCTCGTCAGAGGAGAGAGGGCCCTGCCCAGAGAGGCCTGGTAAAGCCCGGTTCAGGGGAGCCTTCAGCCCTGAGGCACTGCCACGTGTGGTCCCCGCCCCCCCTCCCCCGCCCACCCGGCTCTCACCCACCCGTCCAGTCTGTCCCTGGGAGGCCTAGAGCCCAAGTCCCGAGCCAGGTCCAGACCTGCAGCAGCCTCAGGCCGGGTTTCGTGTTCCTTTGGCTCAGGTTTCTCTGCAGTTTCCTCCTCCCTGGAGACCATCCCACGGTGCCCTCCTCCCGGGCTCCGCCCCGCCTGGCCTGTGCGCGGGTCATGGCAGGTCACTGCCTGTGCGGAGGAGATGGAGGTACATTCGATCCGCTGCTGATGGCTGGCTCAGATAACACCCGTGGGCTGATGCTCACTGCTCGCTGCTCCGGGAAGAGTCCCATCCACTCATGGAGACCTCCCCCCAGCCCCTCGCCCCCGCAGCCACGGATGCCGGGCCCAGGGCCCATTGTCCCAGCATGCAGCCCCGTGAGAAATGAAATTTGTCTTGATCCTTGCAGGCCGAGTGACTGATCCGGCACTGACAGGGGCACCTGGGAAAGCAAGGTCCAAATTCAACTTGGGAAGGGGACAGGGGACGGGGGGGAGCCCAGGGGTATAACACCGGTCACCCCAGATTGTCCCATTCCCCAAAAAGGAAGAGTTACAGGCCAGAGAGCATCAGCGCCCCACATCACCAAAAAGCCTGGGACCTGGGCCTCCAAGTCCATCCTGCAGTCTTGGGACCCACAGATCCACCAATCCACAGATCCATGAATCCACAGATCCACGAATCCACGGATCTACAGGCCAGCACCTGCCTGGCGTCCTGCAGTCACACTGTAGGTGGAAAGCTGATTCTTTCCATCTGCAAAATTTTTTTGAAAAGTGATATTGATTTTTTTCTGCCAAAGTAAAATAATGTAAAAAAAAAAAGGCCTGGGAAAATACCACCTCAAATGTTTAACGATTGAGAGGCTACCTTGAGAAGGTGGCCGTGCGGGTTAATGCCCAGACGCTCGGAGGCTGGACGCCGTAACGCGCTGGAATGGCCTGGGCTGGGTCCATCTGTTTCTTTATCAATTGGTGCCCCTGAGTCTCCGAGACCCTTCCCGGCCGTTATTCACGGGTGTGCTGGGCTGGGCAGTCTGAGGAAGCAGACACTCTTGATGTCCCCAGAGCTGGCCACGCTCACCTTGTGACCCTCGCACTCTCACTTAAGTCGGGGCTGTGGAAGGCGAGGACCCCCACCCAAGAGCTGCCCCGGCTCTCGGACGCAGACCAGGTCACCCCCCAGAAAGTGTTCTGTTGTTGGCTACTCAGGAAAGGGCAGCCTTTATGCACATCACTGGGGACAATGTTAGGCATCGCCTGTTCGAGGGGTGCGCGAGGTTTTGGACTCTGCATTTTCCGACCTAGTAATACGTTTCCTTGTTACCCCCTCACCGTGAGAACTTTTAGAGGCGATGCGATGCTCGCCCCGCGCGGTGTTCCCTGAATCACCTGCCCCTTCCCGGCTGACAAGCACCCCGTTTACCCTGGAGTTGGATGGTTCTGCCGTAAACTTCTTCATGTGTAGCTTTTGTCCATTTTTGGAATTTTCTCTAAGAATGGTTTCCCAGAAATGTTACCATGAGGTCAAATGGAACAAACAATTTTACGATTCTTGTTATGTGCTGCCAAACGTTTTCCCAAACAGCCTGTCTCGCTCGCAGGGCCCGGAATGCGGAGTGGGCAGGTAGAGCGGTGCCCGGGGCCGCCAGGGCCAGGGGCGCTCCTGGCCCAGGGGTCCAGGCGGTGGCGGAGGAGGGGGCCACGCAGCAGCCTGGGGAGACTTCTAGCTGAGCGGGGGAGGCACACGGCTAATCTAGCCTGGCTTGTCTTCCACGCTGTCAGGAGGAGGGGCCCACGGGGCTGGAGGGGACACACACGGAAACAGATGAGCCAGAGGGCAGGTCCCGTACACCAGGGCCCCCGGGGTTCTATCAGGACAACCGATTGCTCAGCCACTGGCCGGCCAGCCACTTCCCACAATCTCCAGGGCGCATGTGGCCTCTACAGGGGTCCCCCAGGAGGCCCTTACTCAGACAAGTGTGCCCAGACAGGTGATGGCCGAATGGGACAGCTTCCGTGTCAACATCAATAACAACAGGAACAGATTATAACCCGTAGAGTAATGCAAGACCCCCGCGTTCATGCTGCTATAAAAACAGGAGCGAATGACGCGGAGAGCTCTTCGCTGCAGCGAAATTGCGCTACAAGGTGTGGACGGGACCGTGGAGCTGGAGACGTAGCTCACGACCGTCAGGTTACGACTAATCCAGACCAGGATCTCCAGAGGTGGGAAGTGGGTCAGAGTCTCAGCTAACCTCTCACTTATACACAGGGCAAAACAAGGTATTTTCAGACCTCAGAAACTTTATGGCATAAAGATTCTTTTGGAGACATTTTAATCACAGTCCTACAGCAAGAAAAGAAAAGAACCCTAGAAATATGGGCAGTAAGGGTGCTAAGTCACTTGCTAAACAAGCGCTGACAGAGTGAACTAACAGGTGCGTCCGTAATGGGACGCAGCCAGGACTCTAGACGGCGCCCACGTGGCGCGGGGGGAGGGGTGGGTGGACGTGTCCCGGGGAACGTGGCCTCAGGCACCTGCCCTGTTCACGGGGAAGAGACAGATGATGACACCTCTAAGAAACTGGTAGGGAGGGTGAGCATTATCATCAATAAGAATAAACGACTGGGAATTGTTATAAAGCAATAATTATTATTGTTTATTCTTATTAATTCTTATTCTGAATCCCTGCCCCGTCCTCAGTGCTGTTATGAGTTAAGTACTAACCAATGAGGAATTGAAGGGCTTGAAGGAACTCATCTCCGAGGACATCGGGGTAGGAAGACACTCTGGCAGCGCCAAGAAGGGGGTTTCTGTGTGGCCTTCGTGGGACACACGGACCTGGTCCCTGTGTGAGAACGGGACTGCAGGTGTGGCAGGAGGCAGCTGGCACAGTTACGCTGGGGAGCACTTAACATTTTATTATAAAAGTGCACTTGGAGCCATTTGTAAGCTTTGACTTTTCATTGCTCAAAACTAGAGGAGGGTAACTAGCTACCCAACTGTTGCTATAGATATGATCTTACCAGCACCAGGCTTTATTTTTAAAAATAATTGGCTTTATTGTGCTAGAAATAGTCACTGTGCACATTATATGCATTTTTTAAGTGAGCCTGCTTTGGCTTTCATGCACCTGACAAATAAAATTAATTCCATTTTTCATGATGAGCTAAGTTAATTTGTTAGGCAAATAACTGAGTGAACATCTCGTGCTTAATGGCCCAGTGCTCTTGCTAAATGGCACCCCTGCCCCACAGCGGGGCCCTGGAGGGCGGAGTCTTCGGGTGTGTGCCTGGGTGTCCCTCGGCGGTAACTGGGCTGCAGGAGGCACGTGAAGGCCAGCAGAGAGCATGGCGTCTGAAAGGCTGTGATCTTTCCCACAAAGGTGACGACGGATTGGCACCCATTCAAACACTAACAGGAATCCCCAATTTGGGGGTGCAGTAAGGAAGGAAACTATTCCGTGCAAACAGCTCAACAATGCTACAGCTTGGCTGTGAAAACGGCACCCCTTGGACCAGTTCAGTCGCATTGCAGCAGGGCTGCGAGCTGGCCCTGGGGTCAGGGCCCCCTTCCGCTCCCTCCCCCCCAGTCTTCCATGGAAAGAGAAAGTGGGGTCCCACAGCCAGAGGGGAGCTGGCTCACCTGCACAGGAACCCCTGCCCTGTCCCTGGGCGGTCCCTCCTCGTGCAAATGAGGACCACAGTTTGATTGGTCCAAAGGCACTGTCCTGATTGGTCAGAATGGAGCTGCTCTGATTGGCTCGTGAAGAAGCTGATGGGGATGCAGCTGCGCAGCCAATGGGACGGTCCCATTGGTTGAAACAGGCCTCCAGGAGCCCCTGCCGAGGGATGCTCAGCCGGCAGGTGGCCCGGCACAGGCAGGGAGCTGAGGGCAGGCTGCTGCCTGAAGTGCAGTGCGGGAGAGGCCGTGTAGAAATGGCCCTGAGCCTCTGCCTTTTAATTTAAGCCCAGTTAACCTCCAGGAGCCTTTCTTCTCTGTGGCCATTGAAGGGTCAGGGACTCCCTTCCCCACAAAGCCCTGTCTCTCCTCCAGTGTCCAGTCCCTACAGAGAAGCAGGTGCCCAGTAAGCAGGAAACCCAGGCGCCACTGATGGGCAACCGTGGGCTCTGCTCTGCGCCCGCTGGGTTGGTGAGGAGCCTGAGACTCTTCCGAGCTGCATGCTTAGCAAGACTCGCTCTGTGTGAGGTTTGTAAGTGACCGTGTGAGAAAGCATCCATGGGTGTGAGGGGTGCCTCGTGTGGGCGTGTGGGAGACCCAATCTCAGCAGCATGGTCCTGTCTTGTCCCACCTCCGGGTTTAAAGAAATTGCCTAAGCACACAGCCTGTGTCAACTCATCCTGATTCCCATGTGTGCCCACGGGCAGGGCGTGGCTGGCCCCTCGATGACCGGATTTTTCCTGCCCTGGGAAACCACCTCCTTCCCACTGTGAAGTCTGGGGCCTTGTCCTGGGCGGGTGTGGTGAGAAGACTTCCACTCAACAGGCGCCTCAGTGCTGGAGAGCACCCAAGCGTGTGGGCTCCTCCGGTCGCTCTGAGGGCCGCGGCTCTGCCGGGCGTGCTGGCAGGGAGCCCACAGATCGACCCCCTCTATTGGGGTGGGGGGCACGCCTCAGGGCCACCCCAAGGCTTGGAAGGGACCCATCGTCTTCATCGGAAACGCACACACAGACGAACCCAGCCTGGTGTGGCCGTGGGTGGCCTGGGAAGGAAGCACGTCCACACAGTGGCCCTGCTGACGGGTGGGTGGGAACAACTGGTCACAGTTCCTGAGTGAACCAGTTTCTCTGCGTCTCTGCCAGCACTTGGGGTTATTGTTTCTTTTACTTTAACCACTCTGATCACTGTGTATTAATCTCACGTTGTAGTTTGCATTTGCCCAGTGGCTGATGATATTGAGCATCTATCTTATCATGAGTGTGTTATCATGAGTGACTTTCGAGCTAAGACTTTGCCCATTTTCTAATTAAAGTGTTTGCTTTTTTTTTTAACTGCTGAGTTTTTTTATACATATAGTTAAAATAAATATTAATATATAATTTTTCCTTTTTAGGTCTCCATACCCTAGGAAAAGTAACAATCCCTTTTCCCTTGCTAAAATCTGTGCTCCGTTCCCTCTCGCTATTTATTTGCATCTCTGCCTGGAAACCGCTGAGTTTTAAGAGTTCCCCGTAGACTCCCGGATACAAATCTGCTGTGGAGCAAAAGTTTCTCCTTTGGATGAGATACAATGTATCAGATTTTCCTTTTTTTATTTTGCTGTCCAATCTGAGAACGCTTCCCCTAGCTCCATGTCCCAAAGATTTTATCTTATTTTGTCTAAATATTCCGTGATTTTATGTCTCAGTCCGTGATCCAGCCTGAGAGGGTGTTTGCATAGCGTCTGGGCTTCTGGGGGAGGGTGTTTGTCCGGCTTGGTTTGGGTTTTACCTGCGACGTCCGCCCGGCGGCTGGGGCACCAGCTGCTGGAAACGCTGTGTCTTTCCGTCCAAGATCGCTTGTGAGCTTTTTAAATGACAGATTCAGCTCCTTTAATTAGGTCGTCTAGTGCATCTACCGGAGTTTTGGTAGTTTGCGGGTTGTGCGAAGCCGGCCCATCCTTTCGGCCGTCACGTTTGCGAGCGTGAGGTTACTGGCAGTTGTCTTTCACCTTCCTCGTCGCGTCTGCAGGACCCACGGGGCTCGGCTCCGACGTTGCTGAGCTGTCCCCCCTCTTTACCTCCATCAGTCTCGTTAGAGGTTTATCGGTTTCATTGATTTCTTTTCAGAGAACTGACTTCTGGTTTCATCAACTTTCTCAGTTGGTCCCCTATTTGCAAGCTCGTCGATTTCTGCTCTCGACTCTCCCTTTTCTAGTTTCCTGAGGTAGAAACTCACACTGTGGACCTGAGAGTTTCCCCTTCCCTGACGCGGGCGTTTGTTACACCCCCTTCCAGCCGAACCCCACACGTTTCGGTTCGCGTGTTTTCACCTCCGTGTGTTCTGTGTATTTATTTTACTTACTTGAAATGTCCTCTGACACATGGATTCCTTGACAGGGTCTCGTTTAATTTCTAAGTGTTTAAAGGTTTTCCTGTTGTCTTTCTGTATTGATTTCGAACTGGATTCCGTGACGGTCAGAGAAAATATCACATGGTTTAAATCTTTTAAACATGCTGAGGGCTGTTTTGTGGCCCAGGATATCATCTATCTTGGTGAATGTTCCACGGTTGCTTGAAAAACATGAAGCACATTTTGCTTTTACTTGCAGAGTCTTCTCCGCATCAGTGAGATACTGCTTGCTGGTGCTGCTCTGTGTTTCTGTACCTGCCGGTTCCCGTCTGATGGGCCTGTCAGTTGCTGAAAGTGGTGTGTTGAAGAGCCTGGCGATGACCGTGGATTTTTCCGTTTCTCCGTTAAGTTTGTCAGTTTTCGCTTCGTGGATTTTGAGGCTCTGTGTTTGGCGCACACACTTTCAGGATTGTTATGTGTTCTGGTGGATCGATCCTTTTATCATTGTGTGATGTTTCTTTGTCTTTAGTAATTTTTTAAAATCTGTAAGCCTTTTGTCTGATATGAACAGACCCGCTCCTGCTTTCTGCTTTGTTAGTGTTTGCCGGGCGTGGCTTTTCCTCCATTCCACGCCTAACCTTCCTGTGTTGTTATAAATTCTCCCTGTGGCCGTGGGTGCCCCGTGTCACTGGCCTCACTCCCTCCTCGAAAGCAAAGGCCTTTCATTTCCTTCCGAACAAAGTCCAGGAAGGTCGCGCAGGCGGGTGCGGGCCAAGGGCGTGCAGCCAGAAGCAGGGCGGCTTCTCCAAGCCCCGCGAGGAGCGGGGGGGGGGGGGAAGCTCCCAGACGCGGGCTCACGCAGGGCACGTGCAAATGTCCACAACCCAGCAAGGCTAAGAAAGTGGCCGAGAGGTTATGGAGGGAATGAAGGATGTGAAAAGTCGGCCACTGGAGGAAAGAAAGCTACAGGTGCGGAAGGGAGGCGGGCAGGGGGCAGGGGGCAGGGGACAGGCCCGTGTGGGTCGGCGTCGGGCTGCAGGGCAGAGGCCTGTGCCCCGAAGGCCCAGCTCAGCCTTCCGTCCAGCTCCATGTCGCATTTAGTTCCCCAGATGATTTTTTTCTTTTTAACAAAAGAATAAAATAGACGAGTATTTTTACTCCGTGAGCCTGGTTCTGGCCAGGGTCCGAAATGTTTGTTTTAATCTGCTGGTGTCACACAGAGCAACGAGCGAGCTTCCTTTTCTAACTGACTCTTCGCTGGGGAGTAATTAACCTCAAAACTGTTTACTGCGGGAGCCGCCACAGCGCTGAGGTGGCGGGATGTGAAGGGGGGCGCGGGTGAGGGTAGAAGTCTTCCTGAGCTCGCCATTGCCCTCCCTAAAGGTGGAGGCTCTGGATCCGCTGTAATGAACTCTTCAGAGCCGGATCCTGGCTGGCGAGCAATTTCTCCGGGCACATTCGGGAGTCGTTCTGTAGCCTGTGATGTCATTAGCATCAGGACCGTCAGCGTTTCCAGCTGCAACGTTCTGTTCCTACAGCTGAAGCTGCATCCTGATCCGTTCCCACCCTGACCGGCCCCATTGCTTTACTCTGTTCCTCAGAAACCACGTGGCTTCCTCCTTCCTGCAGAGCAGAGCTGGGTCCTCAGTACAGGCCTCAAGGCCCCAGGGGCCGCGCTCCAGCCAGAAGGCGACGGGGCAAGCACCTTTCCTTGGCCTAGAATGTACTTCCCTTCCATTCTCCAGATAATGCTGGATCTCGTGGCAGAGTTCAAATGCCCCCTCCTGCAGGAAGTCCTCCAGGATTTCTACCCCATGGTTCTCACGTGAGGAGGGACAGAACAGAGCTGCCCTGACCTCATATTCCTGGAGGTCCAGAGGGGAGCGTCGGGGTGATGGAAGTGGCAGGTCTGAGAGAAGCCTTGTTCCCAGCAGGGCAGTTAAAACAACAAAAGGCCTTTGCACTAACAAACCACAACGTTTCAGGTGCCGAGGAGAACGGTTCAGTGTGTGAGTCGGGAAGTACAATCAGGTCTGCGATCTGGGGGAACAGAGAAGGCGTTTTCCTCAGAGCACAGTCAGGGCCGAGGTCACTTCTGTGCCATCGAGGGAGGTGTGGGGAGTTCTGAAAACAAACAGTGGAGCTCAGAGGAAACTCGCACAGAACAGGGGAGTGTGGGCGGTGCCCTTGGGTGCCAGGCTCAGGGACCCATGCAGCCGAGTGGGATGAATGACGCTGATGAGGCCTAGACAGGCAGCCACTCAACCAAGGCCACAGGGTGCGGGAGTTAGGATGGGGCTGGAACCCGGGCCCCCTCGCATGCTGGGCTCTCCAGGGGGAGCCGCTTTCCTGGAGGGGCTAGTGGGCACAGAGCCACTTTCATAGGAGGTCTGGGGTCCCCCTCCTATTAATAAGGACAGCAGGGCGAGGGCATCGACACCCCCTGGTGCCCACAGGCTGCACATGGCGCCCTGCCAGCCTGTCCTGCGTGTAGTTGGGGCCTCTGAGCGTCTTGGCCAGCACAGCCAGCACACAAGCAACCCTTCACTCACGGTCTCGCCTGCTCCCTGCGGAACGTTCCTGTTTCCTTTGGGTAAAGTAGGTCCTAGCGACAGGCCTTCCCACAGACACCCAGGGTCTTCCCCACGCCAGGCGACAGGCTCCGAGCCGGGCGTGTGCGCTCACTGGGTAGCTGCGCCGTTTGTGTAACGTCCTCAGCGTCTGCTGTCCTCTGTCTCCCGCTGCACCATGTAATCGTGTGGATTACAGCTCTGGTACCAACTTTCATAGACGCTCGTCTCCACCGTTTACAGGCAATTCAGCGGCTTCCATGGTTTAAAAGACGTAATAGCTTCATCGGGCTGCTGGGGCTCCTCCCCCGAGGGTCCTGGGCGCTCGGTTTCCAGGAAGGAGGAACCGGGAGCCCTGGGAACCTGGAGGGGACAGGGCCGTGTTCTTCGGTCACCCGTGGTCCTCGGCGCTTGCACTTGCTGGCTCCAGCTTTGAGAAAGGAGGGATCCATTCAGCCAGAGGGGGTGGTGAAGAGAGAGAGACCAGAGAGCATCTTGACCTTGGCTGACCTTGACCCGGGTCACGGCTCCCCACCCTGCGTCCCCTCTGAGGTACCCCTGGGCTCCTTCCTTCCCACTGAGGAACGGCCGGCTTCGAGCCCCGGCTCCCCAGGGGCTGGAGATGCAGGAGGGAGGCCCGTGGGACCTGGACAGACCCCAAGGCCGGAAGATGGGGGAGTGTGGCCGGTGCACCGGTGACATCTGAAGACGGGGACTTTGAGCTGAGAATCCCCCCCACCCCCCGAGCTGCCAGCTCTGCCACCAAGGCCATCGCTCAGGTGGGACCATAACCACTGAAACGTTAATGAGGAGACTTTCAAAGGTGAATGTTTCTTCCCTGGAGATCGAGCCCAGAAAACCGAGAGGGAACAGCCCGGGGAGAGACGGAGCCGAGGGCTGGATCCCACCGTGTCGGGAGCGTCCTTGGTAACGTGATCCACTCCCGGCTTTGCAACAGTATCACTGCGGAGTTAATAGGAGGATTACAATCCTCTAATTCTCCATAACAGGTCTCATTAAATCCCAGCAAACATTCGGTGCTTTGGAGCTCTGCATTACAAATCTAATTAAGACTCCATAAAATAAAATAATTCAAGTCTGCATCCAACCGTTCCATTATCCCGCTCGGTATATGATTGCGGCTTTATTAACAAACAACAGAGGGAAGCAAGTTCCGAGCGGAGCCGCCCGTTTGTTGGGGAGCCCGCGAAACAATGCGAGGCCCAATCACGCACAACAATGGGCTCCGTCCTCAGACTCTCAGCTGCGGCTCGCAGGCTGCGCCCAGCAGGCGCTGTGTGGGTCCCTGAACCCCGGGACACAGCGGGGACCCATCCTGCCCAGGGACTGCCCGGGCTCCGTTCTGTTGGTCGGGGACTCCGGAGATCAGAGATTGGCCCGGCGGGCTCTAGTGACACAGCCAGGGCTGGTGGCCTCACGGTGGCTGGAGTGGGACCCCTGTCCTCCCGAGAGTGGAGGGGCAGAGGTACCCTGGAGGGTGGCCTGGGATAGCAGCTGGGCTGACTCAGGCCCGTCCCAGGTCCCGCAGGTGAGGCCCGCCCAGGTCAAGGCTCCCTTCCTCCCACGGGGATGCGTTGCGGATGCGGGAGCAAGTCCCCGGCGGGGTCTTTGAGGAAAATTCTCACACGGCCGCGGACATGACACCCAGACGGCCTATGGTATTGAGGGATTTCTTTTTTAATTATTCTTAACACCAATATTATCGATCGGGTTCTAGTTATTTTTAATCTTCACCCGGGGATGCGTTTATTAATTTCAGAGAGAGACAAGGGAGAGAGAAACACATCGGTTGCTTCCTGTACACACCCCGACCTGGGATTGAACCCCAAACCTAGGTGTGTGCCCCGCCTGGGAATCAAACCCCAACCTTTTTGGTGTGTGAGCCGCCCGGGGTTTCTTATGCTCGCAGGTCCCAGCGGTGGGAGGATGCCCGGCACGCGGCCACGTGGGAGCCCAGGGAGCGGGCTCACCCAGGCAGGTGGGACCGAGGGAGAGCAAGGGCCAGGGCGCGGCCTTTATCGGGCCGGGTGCAGACAAGGCGGGGGGGGGGGACTGCACTGCTGGGCCCGGAGTCACATTCACTGGGCCAGTCAGGGTGGGGCTGGGCGGGAGCCTGGGCCGGACAGTCCGGCCACGACGCCATGCCGGCCACCTGGGCGCCATGCTGGTCACCTGGACGCCATGCCGGCCACCTGGGCGCCATGCCGGTCACCTGGGCGCCATGCCGGTCACCTGGGCGCCATGCCGGCCACCTGGGCGCCATGCCGGTCACCTGGGCGCCATGCCGGTCACCTGGGCGGTGCTCACAGGCTGTGGGATGTGGAGGAGCAGGAAAATAGGAGTTTTAAAAAATATACTATATGGAAGGAAAATCTCTTGTTCATGTTGGAGTAAAATAAGTGCTGTATAAAAATAGGGTAACATCTGCTCGGCCGGGCTGCCGGCTGCTTTCTGCTTCGGGTGCGGATGTCTCTTCTCAGCAAAGCCCCGTGTGCGGGGCGGTGGGTGG